>NW_026606555.1:1257500-1260000 GCF_029890125.1 Rhinichthys klamathensis goyatoka
TGACGCCCCTAAACAATAGCTATGTTTGTATTTTTATGTGCATTTTGGAATATCGCATAAAAAGCAATGGATGGAAACGCCAAGATGCACATAAATTCTAAAAGCCCCGAATGCACTTAATTGAGGCAGATAATTGTTTTATCCGATAAGAAGACATGCACATAATCTATGATGGAAACGCATTTACCGAATATATCCCTCGATGTGCAACAACAAACTCAGGTGACGTTCCCTCAGCGGAGCCTGTGATTGGATAACTGGAGTAACCAGCGGACCAATCGCATCGCAGCATCTCAGATGTTGGTTTGGTGTTTCTGAAACGCCGGAGACGAAGTCTGTGATCAGAATGATTTGCTTTAATTCCCTCCAGAAGCGTCTCACACGATTGTGTTCACAAACACCAGCATCTCAACACAAGAGAACATGACAGCGTTTATTGTCACAGTTTCTTCCCCGATTGCAGCAACTTCCATTTTTAGTACTGATATTTTGCTGATAGTTTTCCCAGGAAGTGAACACATGGGATGCAACAACACTGCAAAGTGTTTATGCCATATTCCAACTTTGAATGGAAACATTGGTGCAGGATTGTGATGAGATTCTGCATATACGATGGCTCATCAGCAGAATTGCTGTACGAGTGAATCCTGTAGGATTAACTTGAGCGAGAGAGAGAGAGAGAGTGAGAGATATAACGGCTTTCAGCCAGAACACTTTTGAAGATTTACATCATAATCGGCTCATAAGCATTACTGACCAAGAGCGGCCCTGAGATTTGCTTTGGAAATGTCAGAGGCATTTTAAGAGAGATCAGTTTAAAGAGCTCGAAGAAAATGTCTATCAGTGCACCCTGGCTCAGACTGCAGATGGCCTCGCTCTAATTGAAACGGCTTCTCCTCTGTCCTGGCCTGATACGGACGGGTCACTTTCAGATCGCAGGCTCAGTGCTCCAGGCTCCATCGCTGCGATCTCGACGCCATGGCACGACATTAAAGGTTCATTGGGAAAGCGCTGTACAAAAGCCAGACCTTCACGTCGAGGCAGAAAACTGAGCGAATTCAACTCCATTCAGTCGTGCTTTAGTTCATTAATAAAACCTAAGACTGACCTCGCCGTTCACAGGCTTTTCAACGACGCCTCTTCTGTCCTCCTGTGGCTGCTTGTTCGGGGAAACGAGCAACTGTTTGGGAAAATCTGTTTTGTCTTTGGAGATTAACAGAATGAGATTTGGCGCTTTGTTGTATATAAACAGGGACTATCTCTGACAGCTGTATAGAGCGAGTCCTGAGACACAAAGACACAGAGACTCGTCTGTTTCAGGACGGGGGGAATAGAAGAGAGATAATGCTGTTGGGTGCTGTAGATTAACAGCAGATTATCAACCCAGAGTAGTTTTCTAACACATGGGTCATTTCATTTCAGAGGTGTATAACAGGGCTAGATTACATGTGATAAAAAGAAGCACACTTGAGCACTGAACGTGTATGTTGTCTTTTATTAGCAAGAGCAGTTTTTTTTATAGGGTTAGGGTTTGGTTTATTCATCCATTCATTGGATTGATTCGGCTGTATGAAGTGAATGGCAGCTCATCTAAAAGACCCCTTTCTCTGTGCAGGTGATCTTCGAGGCGGAGGTGACGAACGGCAGACGAGGTTTCATTGCCGTCGATGACATCCAGGTGCTCAGTTACCCGTGCGGTGAGTCAGCAGAAACAGCCCGTGTGTGTGTGTGTGTGTGTGTGTGTGAGGTCTAGACTGATCAGAACGTTCAAACCCTGCATCCCTATTACTTAAAGGAGCTGTAATTTCCTAAAAATCACACGCTTCAGGAAGTCAAACTATACCTGTCTTATAACTGACTCTTCTTACTACACTGGGACAGTATTTTTGTAACAAGCTGAGGAACGCAGGCGAAGGCGAGGATATAAATGCAGGATTTTAATAAAGTAATAACAGAACAAAACCACGAGGAACAAAAGCAACCATTACATGTACAACAACTGCCAAAGTAACAAGTGAAACACAAGGGCTATAAATACACAGGGACAAACAAGCTAAACAAGATAACAAGGGGGCGGGGCTAATTAGAAACACCTGGAAAGACTAATAAACAAGAAAAACTACAAAGGAACCAAAACAGAACAAAAGTCCACGCAAGACAGGAATCGTGACAATTTTAAAGACCCCATGAAATCAATATCCATGGTCATCCATATGTAATACTGTAACACTAAAAGATGACTAGCTAATGCAAACTTTTAGCAGATATACACAGGCAAAATAAACGTTTATTTTCTGAAAATAAAACAAAAATATAAACTGGAATAACATTTTATATTGGGTGGGTGGATGGGTGGATGAAACCTTAATTCATGCCCTTGTCATGTCTCGTCTGGATTACTGCAACTCCCTTCTCATCGGTCTCCCTTCTAAGCTGATAAATAGACTTCAACTTATTCAGAACTCTGCCGCTCGAATCCTCACTGGTACCAGACCATCTG
>NW_026606555.1:1265000-1275000 GCF_029890125.1 Rhinichthys klamathensis goyatoka
TAATCAACACATCAAAATAAGTGAACTTCTATAAAGCATGACAAAAATGATTAAAACCTAATTATTTAAAATGTGCTTTAACGTAAAACTTTAACTTGACATTATTACAAGAGTGCACTTTTTAAAAGATGTCACGAAACACAGTCATGAAAGTGTCTCTCTATAAATGCACTTAAGTAGTCTTTTATTTCATTCATATCTCTTTTTTTTACATTTGAATCATATTTCCCCTGCAGTGGTTTCGTTGGAGGACCATTGAACTAAAACTGCAGTCGAGCTTTAGATCAGAGATAGGATTCGCCCTAATTGGCGGGGAATGTCAAGTTCAGGATGTGCGGGAGCAAACAATTCGGCTGTTTTTAAGTTCGATGTCACTATACTCAAAGAATTGCATCATTTGTGGAAACTATATTGCATATTCATGGTCAACGGGTATATATAAGCACACTTACTAATCAAGCAGCGAGAGAAAGACTCGGGGTTCATTACAGCCGAGCCTGTCACAGAGAGAGAGTCTCCTCAAATCTTCCCACTTTATTCATCCCGAAGGAAAATCCTGCTCTCCTAATGATGTGTGTGTGTGTCAGCAGGGTTTCCGTGTCTGTGTGTTGTGCTCGTGCTGAGGTGAAGCCCTGTGATTGTGATTAACTAATGAGAGGGCTTCACTTGCAGAGAGGATTGAACGAGGAAGTGCCTGACAGACAGTGCGTAGGAAAAGTGACCTTTTCTGCTCTGATACACGAGGAGGTGAAGAAATGAAGGAAAGCAAGCAAGTGCTGGTGTCTTCTGACTAATAGGGGATGTCAGTGTTAAAGGGGCTAATGAATGATCCACACACGCACACACACTTCACTCACACAGATCGCCTGTGACACTGACGGCCGTCACTTCGCCAGTCGAGCAGATTACAGGAGCTTCATCCCACCAGAACAAGCCTGAACGCTCAGTCCCAAACCCAGGAGCAGCACCTCGTTCAGGTGGCGTAGTTAGACATGCTAACTCCAGTAATAACAGTCAATTATGCATGATTATGTACAGTAAGACTGGAGAAACTGGAAGAACTGGAAGAGAGGGCTACTCTCTGAGAAAACAAAGGAAATTAACATTTGAACTCTCATTCCCTTCCCCCATCCCTGAACTCACCCAAACACCTATGTGGTTTAATATGAACAATTACCGTACAGTATTACACATGTTTGGGATCATTTGAAGTGTGTCAGTGTGACTGGTACACAGAAGTAGACCACAGGTAATACGGTGTGGAGAGTTTAGAGATATCCTGTTAACAGTTGTGTGTGTGTGTGTGTGCCTCATGTACATCAGCTTCTGTCCCCAGTGAGTCTGGGACGGTGATTAATGCAAATTCCCACTGTGTGTGAACTCGTGTTTACATGTGAAAAGAGGTTTCTGCCGTGGTCTGAGTGTTTAGGGAGATGCTGGAGAGGCTCGTGGTGATTTGTAACTCAGATTTAGTTAGGCGCTCCGCATCGTGTGTTTTATAATGTCAGGTTCGCATCTTCTCTCTTTATTCCAGAGCATTTGATGTTTTGTATTTATTATCGTTGAACTGATTATGAAATTGGCATGATACATTTACCTGACATAATAAATTGTTACATTTGATTTCATTCCGACTGACGATGAAAATGTTTTCCCGAGTAGATTAAACGGATTCGAATGTTACCGCAAGTTTTGCGTCAGATTAGTGACGGCTAATATTTGGCACTAATTCAAGTGTACGTGTCTTGCAAAGACAAGAAGTGACTTTCCGTTTAGGGCAGCAAACGTGCTGCTTGACCAACCTAAATCTGGCTGTGTCTTACCTCTGTTTTAATTTAATGTTACTTTACATAAGTGTACGTGGGACACCACGGCATGGCCAATCCAAAGCTATTATAAGACGAGTAAAGTTGGTTGACTTATATCTGTAGTAGTGGCCATACCTCTACAGAAGTAAACGTTACTTTAATTTCAAGTGCATGCAGTCACGGGTGCAAAACCAAAGTGTCTTTGATTGTGTAAAGGCCTGTACACACCGGGACGAATATCGGCTCGCGTTATTCGTCAGCGTTTTTCAACGCGTTTTTTGTGTTCACACCCAAGCGATTTTCGCTGACGATGAGCCGAGTGAACACGCAAATTCATTCCCTGACGTTAGATGGCGCTTAATGTAAAACAGAAATACCCCGGTCCACAAAGTGGCGCTGCGCAACTACGCTTCTGACACTCGCTTGTCACTCAGAAGAAGAGAGCAAGTTTGTCGCGTTTGTCATATAGTTCTTTATTGTCGAGACCAGCAGCTCTACATTCATCTAGCCTTGCATCTTCCTCGTCTTATTTCTTCCCGGCAGAGTGTAGACGCTGTATATCTTCTTCGCCGTTACGTATGTGTGCTCGGCAAGACCGTTTTGTGTTTGAGCGCCCCCAAGTTGTGTTTTACTGTAACTTCAGAAGCTCCAGACACGTGAGCAAAAGCGCCAATCTCATTGGTCGGATAGTTTTTGACGCAGCGCGTCAAACCCAAAAAAAAGAACCCGAGGCGTTTTTAAAAAAATGACGCTTTTACGCGTGGCGTTTTACGCGTCGGTGTGCACACTCGCATAGGCGCCCTTTGTTTAGTCACGAGGCGTTAAACGTCGGCGAATAACGCGTGCGAAATTCGTCCCGGTGTGAACAGGCCTTAAGCGTGAATGCGACCGATCTCAGGTATACAGCAGTTACCTCTGTTTGGTGACCACAGCTGGCGAGCTTGTGATCGTGAGACCCGTGTTAAAGGGATACTCCACTTTTTTTGGAAATAGGCTTATTTTACAACTCCCCCAGAGTTAAACTGTTGAGTTTTACCGTTTTTGAATCCATTCAGCCGATCTCCGGTTCTGGCGGTACCACTTTTAGCATAGCTTAGCATACATCATTGAAGTGGACAAGACCATTAGCATTTCAAAAAAAAAAAATGACCAAAGGGTTTCGATATTTTTCCTATTTAAAACTTGACTCTTCTGTAGTTACATCGTGCACTAAGACAGACGGAAAATGTAAAGTTGCGATTTTCTAGGCTGATATGGCTAGGAACTATACTCTCATTCCTGCGTAATAATCAAGAAACTTCACTGCCGTACCATGAGTGCAGCAGGCGTAATGATATGACGCAGCGCCATATTTTCAGGCATATTTTCAGCCATATCAGCCTAGAAAATCGCAACTTTACATTTTCCGTCGGTCTTAGTGCATGATGTAACTACAGAAGAGTCAAGTTTAAAATAGGAAAAATATCAAAACTCTTTGGTCATTTTTTTTTTTATAAATGCTAATGGTCTTGTCCACTTCAATGATGTATGCTAAGCTATGCTAAAAGTGGTACCGCCAGAACCGGAGATCGGCTGAATGGATTCAAAAACGGTAAAACTCAACAGTTTAACTCTGGGGGAGTTGTAAAATAAGCCTATTTCCAAAAAAAAGTGGAGTATCCCTTTAAACAATTGCTAAACCATTATATAATTGACCAATAACCAATTGGCAATCTAACCTAAATTCGAGGTCATGATAAAATGGAGTCAGATAAAAGCTTAAATGGACTTAAATGACTTTGCCGGGTGTAAAGACAGAAACACACAGAGACCTTCACCTGTTCTGGCGGATGCAGATCTAGGCGGGCTTACAATTACAAGCCGCTAACCCTAAACCCAACCCTATCCTATAACCTTAACCCTGGCGTAAGTACATGGAGTTCATTAATAGTACTCTCTACTTATTTGTGTAATTACACTGTAACAACATCTCCTTAAAATAAAATACAACTACTTACTAAAGTACCACTTTCCAGGGAAAAGGAATAGAAGAGCGTTTTACTGTAAACCATAACGGGGACAGCAATACTGCAGTGTCATATATTACTGTGGTTAATCTGGGGTTTATAATGGGTACAAATCCAACATCACAGACTTCATTTAACCAGACTCATTCAAAAGCATATTTTAGTAATCATAATCAAAAAGCTTAAACAATAAAAATAAAAAACCCTGCTGCATTATAATGGAGATGTTACTTCAAAACCTTTTAGCGGCTTCATTTTTGTGATATCAACTTCAAATTTGGAACTCAGCGCGGTTAGGCGTATGGCTTTGATTATTGGTCCAGATTATTTTGTAATATATAATTTTGATAGAATAAAAAACTGTTTAGTTTAGTACATTTGCTTTACAGAAAACATAAATCTTTTTATAACTTACTTCTGCAATAAACAACCATAAATCCGTATTCCAAGGCATCGGTGAACTCAAGTTAAAGCACATGATGGAACATTGTGAACATTGACACACTTTGGCGAATTATGACATCTGAAGCCATTATAATGGGGAGGAAATGACTGAATTAAACCAATCAACTGCTCTGTTGACATGTATAGCGGCGTAACGGAGAGGACATTCCAGTGGCGGAGAAGAAAAACATCAACCACCGGAAGTTTGCGGCCTCCTTCAGACTCCGAGAGGTGACCAGTCAGGACCAAGACCTGTACCGCTGCGTCACCCAATCAGAGAGAGGCTCCGGCGTCTCCAACTTCGCTGGGCTCATAGTCAGAGGTAACGGCTTGCTTGGTTTTTATGCGGTCTTTGTCATTTTCCCTATATTAAAACTAGGGCTGTGAAATTGACGATTAATCGCGAATAATCTCATCCAAAATAAAAGTTTGTATTTATATAATATATGTGTGTGTACTGTGTATAATTATTTTGTACAGTATATATAAATACGCACACATTCATGTATATATTTAAGAAAAAAATATTTATATATAAAATATTTATTATTTTTATATATAATATAAACTGTATAAATATATATATACAGCATGCCGATATTTCTTAAATATATACATTAATGTGTGTGTATTTATATATATATATATAAAATAATTATACACACAGACATATTATGTAAAAACAAACTTTTATTTTGGATAAGATTATTCGCGATTAATCGTTTCATAGCCCTAAACAGAGAGTTCAGATTCTAGTATATTCTAATTTGATGAGTCTTTATTTATTTTATGAATGTGTAACAAAAGGGTACAGAGTTGATTATTATCACATATAATAAGAGATATGGACATTTTGGGCGATACCAATAACCGATTATACTTTGTATTTGAAAGCCGATAACCGATATTTTGGCCGATGAATCTAAATACAATTTTTTTTGAGAGAGAGAGCTTGATTACAAAACCATAAAAAACAATGTCCCAAGCACACGATTATAATGATGTTCTCATGATGATCATTTTTTGTAGCCGATATGACAGACTTGCATGTTGCACTTTACTGTATTTTCCTTTTTTGAGGTGATTCCAATCATATTTCAAGCAATTCAAAACAGTGCACATCTGAAGTGTCTCAGCTGAAGGAAATAATACATTATTTATAATATATCGACCACATTTTCTTATCGCGCTGATGCCGATATGGTGACCGATGTATTGTGCATAATGAATAAAAGGCAGTGATTTTATAGACTAGTTTAAGGCCTTCCCACCCGAAGTCAAGGAGAAACAGCCATGGCTACAGCGACCATCTGCTTATTTAAACGCTGCTAAATAATACAAATGCATTCATATTTCAATGACCATTGGGCGCATGATGCCATATTAATATGCACAGCCTGTTTACGCAAACAAATGTGGTTGGGTGTTGTTTTGGCGACCTCCCCCGACCTCGAGAGCGTGTGGAAGCGCTGTTGTGTCGGGGCCCGTGTGCAGATGCGGCTCTGAGAGGAGTGCGCTAGTTAGCGGCGGCCGGAGGGCAGAAGGGCCGCTTGAGTCTCAAGCGCTCTGACAGCTCAGATATCTCCACCACACTTCCCCAGCTGACATCCTGCTACACGGAGACCAAAGATGCTAATTTCAGCGGAAATTTTTGGGCCATGGATTTGTGCGTGCGCTAATGGGAGCTGGCACGGAGTTGCCTATTGTCGCGCGTGACCCCGGGCTAGTGCTTTATTAGCTCCCGCTCTCCCTAATGCGGGGCGACAGCGGGCCCTCACGGCTGTTTGGGGCCGCTTTGTAACAAATGAAAATTTCAGTGGCAAATTCTTGCGCTGGAGAAGGATCGATCTGTGTGTCCTCCAGCTGCAGCAAGAGAGATGGGAGAGGAGAAAAACACAACACAACAGTTGTGGCCTCGGCGAGCTTAGCCCAGGGTTTGGAGTAATGACATTAGCCTGCTCTCGCTTGTAGGGAGTAAACTGAATTGACAAGACGTGTGCTGTGAAATGGATTCAAACGCAAACAGTCGATAAGCACCGCCCTGTTTCTATTGGATACCAGTGGTTTGGAGATCGTTGCCTTGTGCAGAAACACCTCGCTCTTCAAAATGGCACTTCTTGTTGGAGCTTTTGGTATCACAGGAGAAAAGCATCGGTCTACTCTAACGTCCTCAAGAATTAATAGACCAGGACCTTGTGAGATAATGAAAAGCTGAGAATTAATTGAATGTAACCAGTAGCGTAGCATGTCAGTCCCGGGCCCATATGTATATGGCCCCCCTAACCCCGCCCTCCAAGCAAGCACACCGAAGAGACATTTATAGACGTTCACTTTAGCATAAAAAAAAAAAAATACCATGGCATACCATACCAGACAATACCATAAAAAAAAACACACACACTACCCAAGGCCTACCCAACAACTTTTCACAACCAGAACAGAACAGCAAAAATGTCTAACGTAACCAAGGCTCAGCCAGAGTCAATAATAAACTACTACTACTTATATTTATTGTGGCCACGTATTAATTAATACATTCCCTCGTTCTATTGGGCGGCGGGCCCCCTAATTGGCCCGGGCCCATTTGCACGTGTGTACCCTGCATGCCCACTGAATGTAACTTTTGGGCTGTACAATTTTCTCAGCTTTTTGCTTAAAATGTTGCTTTTTTATGAAACCCACATTAATTATTATTTTTTTTGCTGTTCTTTCTTGTGATATATTGCATATTCAGATATTTATTCAACAAAATATTCATGAAACTTTTGTGAAAATGGTCAAAAATGCAAGCGGTGGCTGGCAACTTATTAAAAAGAAAAAAATAACGCTGGCAAAAACAAAAAAATCCGAAACATGCATGTCATGTGACCATTAACTAAATATCAGAACATCATGGACAAGTGAATGTGTCTGTTACATTAATGAGGGCGGTTCCAGAGATGAGGAAGAGTCAGAAAGACTCTTCCTCATATTAAATAGTCCTAATATTAAATAGTTGAATGAACAAATAAACTCAGAATAATCCAGCATGTGCAACAGTGTGTTCTCTAAACACAACCAAGAGCCGAGGAAACACACTGATAACAAACTCAAATACCAACGGCTGTCATGATTAAACCAATATCCATTGTAACAAACCGGCGGAAACACGAATAAAGACAACAGGAAATAATGAGAAGCAAACTAAAAGTCCATGAGAATGAAAACTAAACTGAGAGTTTGTGACAGAGTCATTAAATTACTGAAATATTAACGTAATATCTCAAGAAGATGTTTTTCTTTGGAAAGTTTGTGATAGTCCTGTTTGTTTTTTTCTTTTTATCTCTGAAGAATCGTACAATCAAATCCAGAACGTTATGCATCCAAAAGTGATGTTTAAGATGAACCACTGAAGAAAGCACAGGTGTCTCCCGAGCGCAGTTGTGTTTGTGCTGGAGACGATGATTGTTTGCTACTTGTGATTTCCTAATGAGTGGATAACAGGCTGTCAGGCTCCTGTGAGCGCGCGGCACCCCGTCACACACACACACACACACACACACACACACACACACACACACACACTGATCGCTGGTAAATATGCCTGGAGAGACAGCCGCAGATCAGGAGTTGAAACGAGGGAGCTTTTAAAGACACCAGCTCTGCGTATGCTGACGGATCGTTAAAGTTTGATGAAGCGCGATCGTCTGATACTTCCCCACGATGCACACGCAGAACAAACGCAAACAAACCAAAAGAGCCAAAATGTCAACAACTCCGAAAGCTTCATCTGAGAGAATCTGAGAGAATGAAGAACAGAGCGCTTCATTAATGTCACACGCGTCGGGTTGCTGACTGTGAAACACATCAATGGTTCATCGGCTTTCACTGAACACACTCGCACCTGGGCGACACTCAGGGTCTCAAACCTGCCGAGGATCTTCCCCAATGCCCACATTATGCAGGGGTTTTCAAATTGGGTGAATGTGAGCCTCCCCTGACAGTAGGTTAGGACAGCCGAGCCCCCCCGTAAATGCCATCTTTTGTGTGTTCCAGGCAATGATGCGTTTCAATAAAAACTGATAAAATGAAAAAAAAAAAAGTATATTGTATTTGAAGACATTTTATTTCCACAACTTTTTTTTGCAACAGCAAATCATTTCCAACTTCATGCAGGCCTAATTGAGGCTACTTTTAAAATCACTGAACATCAGTAGGCCTAACCACAAGTCAACAAAACATGTTTAACCCTCTGGGGACCAGAAACGCGCCCGCGCGTTTTGCCGTTTTTTTTTCACATAGCAGAAAAATAGACTTAAAATACTCTGTTGATTTTGATCGTACATATAAGTGTTATACATCAATCGATCCTGTTAATTGTCTATTATTTTTCTGTATACTCACAATAAAAACAAAGTTTTGTGCTTTTTGTCAAATAAAGAAAAATAAACATGATGCGAGTTTTGCCTTCTCTCTGTCAGTGCAGTCCATTCTGAAACACGTCCGAAAAATTAACTCTAACTCTGCAAATACTTGTCATACAGGCACGAGAGGTTTTTCTTTATGAAGCTTGAATTCTCTTCTTTTCAATGAAGTAATTTATATAAAAAACAAATATTCTCAGTTTATGTAATCTGTATGAAAAGAGAGTGCTGTCAGATTTTTTTTCCCCAGCTCATTACACTTCATTACGCGTTAATCTGACACGCCCACGGAGGACGCGCGCTATTCAAACGCAAATGTCGAGGCAAGCCATGACAATGCCCACATCAGCCGTTCCACCGCGGCGGTAAAATGTGGGGTGTATTTGCTGCCTTTTACCGCCAAGAGGCGCTACAATCATAGACTCTGAAAAGTGTTTGTTTATTCTCTCTAATGCGTAATCTGCTGCCGCACCGCACTGATTCAGAGCGTTTGAAAGCTGGTAGCAGATGAATTCAACAAGTGAAACGTAGTTAAAATAATTCATAATCACAATACTGAAATTAGGCTACTGAAATGAAATTGAATAAATAATGAAAAAGTAAAACATTGCAATAAAAACAGTCACAGACGTACAGACGATAGCTCAGTGGTTAACGCAACAACACGAGCTTCGAGGAGCTTCAATCGACTCGGATCGAATCTCAATGTAGCATACATGTTGTTAACCGATGTTGCCCTACAGCGTTTATGTTTAACCTTCTTGATGCTTAAATAGCTAACTGTTTATAACTGTTTACTTATTTAAAGTCAAGAGTTTTGTTTAATTATTATTACAACATAAATTTGCTACATTCCTGGAACCGCAGCCGCTGCACAAACGACAAAAACTGATGAAGGAAGATTGTCAGCCGATTGCATCAGAAAATGAAAATGAAGAAGCACGTCTTTAGTCTGCTAAATTATTGTGTAATGTAAAAGAACACTAAAATTACTTAAGTTTGAAACCAAGTTCGAACATTTCAAGGTTTAAATAAAGTGTCGGGACAGTTTTTTTTATTTAAAACAGGGTTGCATCGGGTTTAGAGTTTATTTCTTTTGCGATGCAAAATAAGAAACACTAGGCTAATCTTATTCTTGCGACATTTTAAATTTGTATTGCCAAAGAAATGACAGCTATATTAAACAATTAAAACAGTAGGCCTACAAAACGAAAATTGTCCAAAGCAACATAATTAAATTAAAACATGCGTTTTTCTTTGCCTCTCTCGCGCTGAATCTCTTTTTAACAAGTTTATTTAGTCTCCCTCGCTCTCCATATGAAAGAGGAACATTAACACC
>NW_026606555.1:1880000-2175000 GCF_029890125.1 Rhinichthys klamathensis goyatoka
ACATATGCGACTAAATCTTTACTCTGGGCGACTAAATAATGTATATCATTAGCCATTGGCAGCTAATAAATTCTTAAATTTTACTCGCCAGTGTGTGTGTTTGAGGCTAAGTATAAGTTTAGCATAGATATATTTTCACTCCGTCAAGCGATCTGTGCGCAGCGTACCTGTATCTGACATACCGTAAACTCTAGTGTGAAGGCGCACGACCCGCCGTAGCTTTGCTGAGAGCGCTGTGTTTCTCACACACACGCAAAGAGAGAGAGAGCGAGAGTCTTACATACCACGCAGATTCGACGCACTACATGAAAACGATATTCTTTGTTGAATTTTCCTGTCAAAATAAATTAAATATTTGCAATTATTCAGATTTTAAGAACAATCAGAAGACATGCCGGTTTCTCTGGTAGTGGGTCCCTAATGTGCAAAAGGCAATCTCATTTGCTGGTGCCCATCTATAACCGCAAATCAGTTCGAGCGGACGCTGACAACGTGATTAATATTCATGAACCCAGCAGCTCATCAATCCTTAGTGCAGTCACTGCGTATTATTAATTACTATTATCTACTTTTTTTCTACAGAAACACTGAATGACCAACAATATCTTAAAGGCCCACCGAAGTGCCTTGAAACACGCAGCTTTGTTTGATGCGTTGACGTAATTTCCACTGAAACAGGAAGTTAAGGCGGGTCATATTGAATGGCTCCTCCCCCTTTTCAAACAGCCAATAGTGTTTAGTTTATCTCAAACTGCAGTCGTACTTGACAGCACCATGGAAACGAATCCGAGCACTCGCGATACGTCGGATTCAATATTAACGTCAGAGATGTGAATAAATTATAGTAGCAGGGCTCTACAGTGCGACCATTGTGCTCGCATATGCCCCTAAAAATCGATACGTGCGAACCGGAAAAATGATTTACGAGCACAATGTGCGAGTAACTACAACCTACCATAGTCGAAAACGAGACGATAACTAAATAAAAACTAGTTTTGAATGAACAAAATTCGTCAACAAATAAAAACTAGACAAAAATGTTAGATAGTGACGATTTGGTGACGATCCAGTAAGAACTGATGTCCTGCGTTTGTGGTATATGCGCATATTTGTACTGTAACGCGCTGATCTACCCAGCGGCACGGGTTGACATGCGCTGCATCTCATAAAACGTTAAAAAATGTAAACGTCTGGGAGAATTAGTAGAGCAGACATATAGATATCATCTGAATAAGAGTGACGACGCAAAAAAAGAGCTCTATTTGGTTCGGTTTTCTGTGCGCACACACCCGACCCGAAGCGTGCAGCCGTGCACATAGACTCTCTTTCGTGTCTGAATGGACAAATACACAACATTATGTCGAAATGTCAGTTTTGGAGAGTATTCAGGTAAACTATGTTGGTTATGTCTTAAACAGTTTTGAGTGTATCGGATGTGCATCAGTACCATTGGATCCGCATGTCATTGGACATGATCCGATGTCTTAAAGTGACCGTGGGTAATAAACCTAATGCGGTCTGTGTCATCAAGCAACAAAAGAAAAAGGGAATAGCATTCACTGCTCGTTAATAGCTTTAATAAGGATTCATTATATTTAATTCATACAAATATGTCTGCTGCTTGAAAGACTAAAGAATGAATGATGTATGCAAGTAGTTATAAAGAATGCATCATTCATTGAAAAGACTGTTCTACTTTAGGAAAAGTGGTTTTATTTAATTTTAAGATATTTTTTAAGTCACAGTAGTTAAATCTGTATCTGTATTGCATGTTCAAACTTTAAGATCATTCATATTAACTAGGGATGCACCGAATCCAGATTTGTGGGGTTCGGCCGGATACCGAATCCACTGGTTAAGATTCTGCCGAATCCGAAACCGAATACCGAATCCTACTCTCATCCTCAGTCCATTAACACAGTAAACACATTAATGAAGTAAACAAAGTGGATTTTTCATTTTATTTTATTACTGTAAATAATAAACACTACTTTTACATCTGTAAAAAAAAAAAGAAAGAATAAGCAACATTATGCATTTTAACAGCGCCGATGTTGTGTAGCCTATTGTTTCCTTGCCACCATGAGACAAATCGGCATTGCAAATTGAACATGTAGCTCGACTTGAATTGCCTTCTTTTCACTGAAAGTACTGCCAAACAACACTTTTTCTGCTCACGAGTTCCATTTTCACTTTCTCACAGCCTACTGCATTCGAACGGTGCACCTTCTGTAACGAGTGGAAATAAGGTGTGGCCCCTTTAAGAACTGCGCGCTCCCTCTTGAACTGTCTGCAGTCTGTATTGTATGTGCCGTGCGCCTCGAACACATGCCCATGTATGCGGGTTATTTCTGTTTGATGCTCATTTTTTACCTTATTTTGTTAAGTAACGCTGTGGATGGTAGAACGTGTGACAGACAGTTACACAAGTTCGATTGTGGAATAAAGTGCGAGTTGTGAGATGCCAATCGCCTCCGTGAGTCTGTCTGTCCTCTGCAATAACTTTAGCTGTGAGCTATCCCTATTTTTCTTCCTGACACAACACGTTACACTACAGGCTTGTTCGACTTGAACCGGCGCTGCACAGACAGATCAGTTTATGACATCAAAGTACCGCGAGAGCAATTCAAAAGCATAAGGCTCTCTATTCGTTCACGCGGTACTTCGATGGCATTCACTGATCGGTGACTTCTACGTAGCGCGCGTAGTGCAAGCCTAGGGTTCGGTTCGGTGGAAAAAAATTCTGAGGTTTGGCAGAAACCGAACCCCGTTAAAAAGCCTAATATTCGGCCGAATCCGAATCCGAATCCTGGATTCGGTGCATCCCTAATATTAACAGTTTAATATATGTTTTCTCCGGGAGTATGTGGGTTTGGAATTAGAGAAATTCTAAATTAATGCATTACAATTGAACTAAACCCATTATATTTTAGTCATCTGAATTGTTTTAGTTTTAGTCGACGAAATACAATAAGATTTTAGTCGACTAAATCTACAGTAGATACTAATACTAGTAAATACTAATACACTCATTTAAACTAGTTTGTCCTTCATGTTGTGGAAAGATGCAGATGTCCACTGCACAGGTGTGCTAATGTGCTCCAGCCTCCTCCTGAGAGCAACACGTTCCCCTTCTTCTGTTTTATAAAGTGATTGCAAAGTGTGATTCATACTTCTGCATCAAATTGACGGTTTCACACCATTGAACACAAAGAGAAGGAGCACACGCATTGTGTATACATAATAAATAGTTTGTTAAACTCTGTTACTTGAAAATTTTTCACTGCGCTCCAAAATTTCTTTGTGTGCTCCTACATTTTTTCATTTAGGAACACATGTGCTCCATGGGAAAAACCTTAGCGTAGAACCCCGAGTAGGGCCCTATAATTGGAATTGGCAAATTAACGCGGAATTTCCCGGGATTTTACATATTTGGAATGAAATTCTGTTTTTGTGTGAGAGAAGAACGTATGTCTGGGGAAAATGCAGACAGGGAGAAGCAAATCTGGGCGACACAACCCCCCCCCCCCCCCCATCCCATCATTTCAGCTCCAATGACGGCATCAAAACATTGAAAGCATGGCGAAGCGGCTCTCCACGGCTCTGCTTTCATCGGCGAAAAAGTTAAGAAACTCGACGCCAAGCCCTCTGTACCAAGCCGAGCAGTTCGCACGTGACTTTTATAAAGTGTTTCCTATACATAGACTAATTTGTGGAGTTGCGCCACAGAATCAACACCGGCCGCCACATATTGCGTTTTGTAAAAAAAATTTAGCGCTATTTAAAACACGCAGCGTATTCTTTCAGTTGCATTTTCTTTCCCTGCTCTCCCTCCGTCTCTGTCACTCACGCGTCTTTCTCTCTCTCTCTCACACATGATGACACACACACACACACACCCCATCCCCTCCGTGCACGTCTGTCTATGATGCGCCGGACTGGACAAAAGCGAAGTGACACTGCGCGAGAGAGACCGAGTGTGTCCGAGAGCGCGCTCGACAGTGCGCGAGAGAGACAGAGTGTGACTTTTATTTAAACTTATATAAACTAGTGCTGGGCCGTTATCGGCGTTAACGTGCTGCGTTAACGTGAGACTCTTATCGGGCGATAAAAAAAATATCGCCGTTAATCAAAGTTGGGTTGGGATCATAAATAGCTTTTTCGAATATCGTTATATATTCTGTACAGATCGCGCAGTAGGGTATTTTCCTGTCAGGGACACCAGGTGTACTTTTACTTTGTTACGTTGGGCGACGTTCCTCTCGTTACTTTATTTTAATGCAATACGTTGTTAAATGAGTTTATTCCAAGCGCGCTGTGTCCTTTTGAGTCGATTCTGTTCAAAGACTTCATCAAACAAGTTGTCAGATGATCTGTCTAAATCGGTTCGCGAATCAGTTGATCTGTTCAGTTCCTCGCGCACTGAATCGTCTGAAGCGCTTTCAATTCACACTCGGAGTCGAAACAAGAAGATTTAAGAGCATCAAGAGCGTTGGATGAAGTGGCCGATTCACTAGTTGCATTCACTAGTCTAGTGAATGCAAATCTGCAAATGCATCATATTTTTGCCAGCGATGAAGATCTTTATTAGTTGAACATCTTCGTAAGCTGTCTGTGAATGAATGATTCCACAGGACGATACATTCGATTTCATTTCATTCAGGTAATACATTGTGTGTGTATTGCGCGTGTATTGCGCAGTGGCATAATCACACGAATAGTTTACATTGATTGAAACTAATTTGTTTAAAAATGAGGCTATTGCAGTAACAAGGCAGGTTCACATAAAATTCTTATGACATATGATGACATTATTTTTTGATCTAACGAGCATTGGCGATGCAAAAACGGACTGTCGTGCGTATTGTTTTTTTTCTTCTTCCAATTAGCCTACTATGTTAAAAAAAGGACGTAAACATGTTACTTGTTCAATTAATAAACAGTTTGTTTGATGACAAATCGCTAAAGATGAAATTGGCCTCCCTTTCTGTCATTGCGTTTTTTTTTGTTTTTGTTTTTTAACGATATTCGACTTTTGCTCCTCGATTGTCGAATGGCATTTTTGGCAGAAATGCACATCCCTACGCGAGGCAAACTATTCTCAAAGACTTACTTTTAGTCATTATTTGGGTAGCACACATATTCTGAATGCCTTCGGGAGAATTCAAATGAGCCATTTTAATCTAGATTAATTTCAATATTAATCTAGATTAATCTAGATTAAAAAAAATAATCTATGCCCACCTCTAATATAAACTAATATAATTTATTTTACTGGACAGTTTAAAGCTCATAACCATATTTTGTTGTTACTTGAAGTACTTAGAGTGCAGTGTTATGTTGCATCATGCAGTATTTGTGCTGAAAAGTAAGAGTAAATGTCTGTTAACTCAATTTTAAGGTCATTCCTATTTTATTTTTGTACATTTTAATCATTAACATTAAAAGCACACTCTTTTTACAACAAAAAATAACAGTAAAGGGTTAAAAAAAAACTGAACTCCCAAAAATTAAAACAGAAAAAACGGAATTTGGGAAAAAATAAAACGGATTTTATAGGGCCCTGCCATTTTATTCTGAAAACGGAATAAAACTCGAGTGTATGAGCAACCGAACGCGCATCTCCAACTCATATTGCTCCGTGACGTGACAACGGTAGTGATGTCCGGTTCGTGAATGAATCGTTCTTTTGAACCGGATGTTTTTTTTGTAAACCGGTAAAACCAGTTCACCAAATCGAACTGAATCGTTCAAAACAGAGTCAGCGCTGATCCAGTTTTCTAAAGTTACTCGCTTTCGGATGTGCATGACAGTCACTCTGACTCGAAATAAACAATATCCCAGAGTATATGCTACTCCAGTAACTCCGACAGTTAACTGATGGAACGAGCAGCTGACACTGAGCATGCGTTTACTACCGAACGTACAGTCAGGTACAGCCACGGTCGCTTTGGCCAGGTGGTGTTTATATCATAGGGGGCGGGACGCTTCAGATTCTTGAGAGCATTTGATTGGACAGAAGATGTAATGAGAAGCTGAAGTCGGCGGTGACGTCATAAAAATCTGTGATCCATTTTAGCGGAAGTGAGGGACTGTAATGAGAGCTTATATCTCTTAAATGCGAATTTTGTCATTGTTTTGGAACACACCAGCTTATTTATAACATTAAGGCTAACATATCCATCCTAAGAGCTAAACATTTTTTATTTTGAGCACCATCACCAGTCCTAAGTTCAGTTAAAATGGCAAATATCATAATATTTGCCATTTGATTATCATAATATAATGCTTGATTGACTGATGTTAAGAGTGTGCGTTCAGATATTTAAAAAGCTGTGCCATTTTACAAAGATAAGCTGACTCGGTGTGTATATATATATATAAAAAATTGTATATCAGTCTGGCGAGTAAACTAAAAAAAATGTACTAGCCATTGATGATTCTAATGGTGTGTTCACACCAAACGCGTATAGAGCGTCAAATACGCGTCTAGTTAGACGCTTGAACATTCGCTCGAGTTCAAATTTTTCAACTTGCGCGGAAGACATTCGCGGCAAACGCGTCGCCCAATTCGCGTCATTCGCAACGCCCGGCGCAAATGATGCGTCTATTCGCGTCTTTGCATTGACTTTGTATGTAATCCACTCGCGCAAATAATTAAATTCGCGTTCGGTGTGAACACACCATAAGTCACAATGGTGCCTCTACCTATTTGTTAAACTGATAAGCACTGGGGTGAGACAAAGTATCGATAGAGATATATCGTTGTCCTTCTCCGTGCGATACGATAATCGATACGCTGGCGCCAGTTATCGATATTTTAATAAATAAAACAAGGCGCTCTAAACATACGTTAACTAGCCTAAGAAAAATAGGTTTTTAATAGGGATGTGCAAGACTAGTCGACTAAATGGTATAGCTTTTACGAGTCGACACTGAAAACAATACTAGTCGATTACAGAGAAAACAAAATACACAAGATTTTTTCGTTTAAATTACTGTCGTTTTAACGTTACTGTGATGAAGAGCAGGACGCGAGCCGCGGAAACGGAGTGAGGCCGGTGGTGCGAGTGTTAATGAACGTCACTGCGCGCTGCACCAGTTTGGAGTCCCAGGAGCTCTGAAGGATAAGAGGAGGACTGACAGTGGAAGACGAGAGAAGACCAGGCCTGGGACATTTAAGTTGCGTTTTGTCTATGTATGGGCGGCAGTTGACTACGAAGCATCTTTCGTGCAATCCAAAGAATCCAATGAATTTTTTAAATATCCCGGTTATCATCGGTATATTGCAACACCCCAACTTCACTGGCATCTCTTGCTACTTAACTGATATAAACTACAAGCAAGTTCTTGTAAGCGCAAAGCAAGAAACCTCTGCTAAAGTCAAAGCTATGTAGAAGGAAATTACATGCTAACAAAGATTAAAACATAAGAGAATGACTCAAAATGTTACAGCATGGGACCAAGGCACACTTCCTTTTGCTTTGAGCCACTTTCAAGTTCCTTCTACAGCATGTGTTGGGAATCGTTCTGTTTGAAGATGAAAAGCCTCAGTGTCCTTGCTGATTACAATATGTTTTCAAAGACTCTCTCTTACTTAGCTTAAAATAATCATGATCACAATTATGGCTTGATTATGCCATGATTAAAGGGATAGTTCACCTGAAAATGAAAATTCATCATTTACTAATGCTATATGAAAAAAGTATTATTGTGTTTGCCTTTTCTGAATTTTTTTTGGCCGATGCCAGTAATTAAAATACACCACTTTGTTTTCAACAAAAAGAAACATCTCCCTGGGTCTCCCTGTGGTTTTACGCCAAAATAAACGCTCAATGGTTTAACGTTTGAAAGCAAGACATCCATAAATGTTAGTATTGTAATTATATAAACATAATAATAATATAATTTAAAAAATACATATATTATAATAATGATTATAATATATATCAGAAGCAATCCGCATGTTAATTTAACATTATTATGGATTATAAATATTTTGGGGGTTTTTTTACAGTACAACAGTGTAGTTGCAATATTATCACAATAATAAGATATGTCAATTTATTGAATATAAACATTTATAATAATAATAATTGTGGGGGTTGGGGTTAGTTAGATTCTGTTTTTCCTCTCTTTTTTATCTTTAGCTTTAGCCTGGCTCACTTAAAGCTGCAGTCCTTAACTTTTTGTGTGTTCAACATTTACATGAGCAAATAGGCTACATCATGAATCCATTTTCCAAACCGTGTTTTTGTCTTATCCTGAATCACTATGGTACACCTATAATAAGTGTTTATATTCTGACTATTTTAGAGCCGTTCGGGTCTGCACCGCTGCGGAGTAGGCTAGTACCTGCGTGACTCATAGACAAACAGAGAAAAGTAGCTCCGGCTATGTTCTTCCGCAAGACACATGCAGTTCTGTTTATTATCCGCTAGAGCGCCAAAAGTTACGGACTGCAGCTTTAAGTGACTGCATTTTTTTTTTTATTGAAGTTTGTTTGTTTTTTACAGAATTATTTATGTTCTAATTATTGTTGACCTGCAGGTTTAGGCTCACTTAAAGGTGCCCTAGAATGGGGTTATTTTCAGTGTTGTGTGTAACGTGTTACAAAGTAACGCGTTACAGTAACGCAACTACTTTTTCAGGTAAAAAGTAGTGTAATGCGCTACTACTGAAAATTTGGTAACGAAACGTAGTTCCTTTTTCAATTCGGCGCAACGTTACTTTCCCCAGGGACAGATTATCTGTCCCTGGGATTTGACAGCGATCTCCGTCATTTGACAGATCGCCATCTCCGTAGTGAACGCCCCAGAGAGAAATGCACATAATGGATTACATAATCAGAGAGTAGCCTATTTCTTTTCGTTTTGAATTGTTTCGTTTAAAGACATTTCAAGCTTAAATTCTATACGTTGAGTTTCGGTTAATTTATGATGAGATGCTCCAGTTCACGTGCAATGCAAGTGACCACGCCGGCGCTTCCATGATTATATTTTCTCCTTATATTGCTTCTTACTTGCAGGCATTTGGTTGATAAAAAATTGATTAAATTTAAGATACAATTTATACAAAACAAAATTCGCTTTAAAGAAAGGCTTTCTTCAAAACAAAACTTAATGAAGTGGTCAAAATCATGTCTGATTGACTCAATGTCTCCCAATATATTTCGCATCCATCTTACTCGCGCTGTTCGCTTTTCATAATCAGCATAGATGGAAAAAAAATAACATTATAATTAGTGCTGTCAAACGATTAAAATATTTAATCGCGATTAATCGCATTAATGTCATAGTTAACTCGCGATTAATCGCATTTAATCGCACATTTTTATCTATTCTAAATGTCTCTTGATTTCTTTTTGTCCCATTATTTTTTTCTCATTTTAATGCTCTTATCAACATGGAAAAGTGGATCGGCTTGCTTTGTGCAAATGTTTTTTTATTGAAAACAATATTGGCATATACTGTTCAATTTCACACTAAAACATTATCACTTGGAGCAAATAATCTCTCACACAATATAACACTGTCCATCAATAAAAGGGTGAAATAAATACTGACGAGGTCCTGATATTGACGAGGGGGCGGAGAATTCGCATCAGCTGTGTGTGTGTGTGTGTGTGTGTGCTGGCCATCATCAAGTGGTATTTCAGACTGGACGTGCTGCGATGATGATAGCTCAGTTCACAACGACAAAACACACAGATCACTTTGGTCTTGTCAATGGAACCATTTGGCAACTTTTTAAAAGTAAACTTTCCATTCAGAATCTTATTGGCATCCATTTCGGCGTCTCACGCTCGTCATCCACTCAAAACTGGACGTTTTGAACGTTCTTATAACATTCAGAAATAACGTTTTTATAACTTAATGGGAACGTTATGAAAACATTCTTATAACCTAAAATTGTTAGCTGGGGAAGAGGAGAGATTCGCGATTGCACTGAACACGTTTTAAGTGCAGGCATATTCTCTGAGTGAGCCCAGAGAAAATTCTTACAAGAGCAGCGTGTATCTGAGAGCGCGCGCGACTCGAGCAGAGAGATTCATGCTCGGCACATTATATTCCGCGCGCGAGCAGAGAGATTCGCGCTCGCGCATCCGGCTCGCAAGCCCAAACAAGTGTGTGCGGCGTGCCTGTTGTTTTGTTTCCGGTCTAGCTAGATCCGCTTGCGCTTTCAAAACGTCCTCGTGCGCCGCAAGCCATTGAAATGAATGGGTTTCATAGCGCAGCGGCCCGCATGCCGTCCTGTTGCAAAAGCATGTGAAAAAAAAACTACAAAGTTTGCTAGGCCAAAAAGACCGTTAATCGCGCGATAAAAAAATTAACGCCGTTAAAATGGGTTTGCGTTAACGCCGTTAATAACGCGTTTAACTGACAGCCCTAATTATAATATTTTAACAAATATGAAACTAAATGCGCTTATTTAATGGCTACAACACGTAGGCTATAGTAGGCCTACAGACTCTCTATTTGTATATTGCTGCACATTCATTTAATTCTGAATTTTGCACACTTAAGTTGAAAGGCATTTGTTTACGTGCATAGTAAAACATATCTGCAACATTTATCAAGTTCACGGATAATTGTGCGTGCAGTTATTAATCATTATGATACTAAAATCATAATAAAGTAGGCTATACTATGTACAAAAAATCAGATGAGCCCAGAATATGAACGCAACGTGTTTACTTACACGTTAAGCATTTTCCTCCCATAGAAAACCATTATAAGAACGCTTAATTTGGCTTAATGCAGATTAGAATGTCCCCTTATTATGTCTAAATAACAACATAAGTTTTCTTTTTTTTTCTTCATCATGCGGTTCAGGACTTCCATAGAATACAGCCTGAATATAATTACTTCCAGAAATGATTTTTGGGGGTGCTAACGGGGTGCTTTGGTCTTTCTTGGGGGCTTTCTTTCTAGCCCCTCCCTAGCGCCGCCCATGCTTATGCCTATCCATTAACCGGCATTTCTTCATAAATATAAAAATTTTTGATAAATGCATTATGCATTTATGGCATTATATATGGCATTATGCATAGTAGAACTTTATGTAGGCCTACACATTTAGGAACAGATATTGGGTTCTGCCCAAAGTCAAGCAACATAAAAGTAACGTAAAAGTAACGAGTAACGTAAAAAGTTACTTTCTATATGGGGTAACTAAGTAAAGTAACGGATTACTTTTTTAAAGAAGTAACGAGTAACGAGTTACACTACTTTTTAAAAGTAACTTCCCCAACACTGTTTATTTTATTATTTTATAATGTTTCCTGGGTTGCCCTTATAATGTTAGTATGTTTTTTAGATCAAAAATAGTCATAATTTAGAAATAAAAGGCATTTTTCCTATAGCCTGATTTTAGCCTCTGATTGAACGCTCTATCTGAAGGGGCGTGTCTGCTGTGGGATTCAGTGTAGCCGCCCACTGCTGTGATTGGCTGACATGCTTGCATATGAAATAACTATGTATTACATGTGAAACTCTCTCAAATACTTTTACTACAGCTATTATACGTTTTTACTATTACAGCTATCGAGATTAACGAATTGTGAGAAGTTTTTAAAGTATTTAGATCTATTCCCATCACATAAAATGTTGCCGTGATGAGCATTGAGCAGATGACAGTCTGTTGATCACGAGAATGAAGATCTAATCATTGCAACGCAGTTTCTGCACTCTCTCTAATGCTTTCACCAATGCAAACACGATGATGTACATACAGTAAGAGCTTCGTTGTGCAGTCTAACGTGCGACATTGATTTCAAAACGAGTTGTCCAGATAAACTCGCGCTGTGTGGAAAGATTGTTCTTTGATCTCTTTCTGTATATAATTTATTCACAATTTAAATAAGGCTTTTTCCATCCTACTAAAAGAAACGATGTGAAGTTGATATTTTAGTCACTGGCTTGACTTACTGATGCATAAACAGTATTGAACGATTTTGAGAGAAAGATTACCTGTCTGAACTTGAACAATTACACATGAGAAATTGTTGCTTGGTAGCTCGATCGATTTATTCTCAGACGTTCATCGAGGCCAGCTCTGTATTGGCCCAAGTTGAGGAAACAGTCGTCGGTGAAATGTTTGGACCATACACAACTTTGGGAAGTTGTGTCGGCGTATTTCCAGAGAAAATAAAATTAACCCATTGTTTCTACAGAGGCTCGGATGAAGGAACTAAAGAATACTTTTGTGTTCATGTGTACATCCAAACACTGAGAAACTGCTATGCTTCGGCCGCGCAGTTCCGCCTGGCATTGAACATGGGCTGGCATATGCAAATGTTTGGAGGCGTACATATTAATGATCCCGACTGTTGCGTCACAGTCGGTGTAATGTGGAGATTCGCCTATTTTTCAGGGGTGTTTTTCAAAAACGAGATTTAAGAAGGAGAAAACAATGGTGTTTGAGACTCACTGCATGTCATGTCCATGTACTGAACTCTTGTTATTTAACTATGCCAAAATAAATTCAATTTCACATTCTAGGGCACCTTTAAGTGACTGCATTTATTTTAATTTAATTAAGAAGAATTCAATTATTTATTTTACTATTTAACCTGTCATATACTACTGTTCCAAATATTCTATATGTGTTCAATGGGGGGTGGGCAGTGAAACCGGGTCAGAGGTCACTCTTCCGCCAGAACTCAACTTACGTACAGCCATTACCAGAAGCCTGTGATTAATAGTTTATTAAGTTATAAATATGGGTATTTTTCGTACAAAAATTTGGGCTTCGCTTCAGAAGGCCTTTACTAACCCCATGGAGTCATACGGATTACTTTTATGATGGATGGATGTGGTTTTTAGTAGGGATGCAACGATACCGCTTTTTCAAAACCGATCCGATCCCAAAATTCTGAGTATCGGCCGATACCGATACCAATCCGATACCAGTGCAGTTTTTTTTTTTAAATCAAGTAGAATTTCTATAACTCTGTGTGTTGAACTGATAATCACTCTTTTGTGTGTTAAACACAATCTACTTAACACAGACAACTTAATTTTAAAGAAAAACAACAAATCCAAAAAATATATGATCATAATCTGTGACAAAAATGCTATAATAAACTAGATTAGTGGATAATTCAGCAGTAAAATTTAGTCTAGAAAAATCATGAGTGCACAATAATTGTATAAAATCTGAACATTTAGTGAAGAAAATTTAGGGGAACAAATAAGAGACAATAAGTGTAACACTAAATCTGGTCAAACATTACACATTGCTCTTTGTATTGTTGTAAAATACATTCATGAAAAACAAGATAACAAAAATCAAAAAGATAAATTATTATATATAGGGCCTAGCCTATGGCTAGGCTACTATAAAATTGAGACATGTTTTAAATGTATAGCACAGCTGTTTAATGAGGCAGCAACATATGATAGATAGGACAGAACAAGAAAGGCTATTAATAATCTTTCATTGCGCAAAAGTAGTATTATATGATTATGAAAGGATCCAATACAGTGCGGCACACAGCGCTTATGCGCATCCCGAGCGCAGAATGATGCGCTTGAAGCCACACGGAGTCACAGCGCGCAGCGCGTCGAATCCGCATTGAACAGTTCAAAGCACAAAGGAAAGACATATCGATGCGTAGTGTATTATACACAGTATCTATGCAATCGTTTATTGAGCCTTTTCTTTTAACAGTTTTAAATTTCAGTTACTGTGCGCGTGAAGAACAATTATAGTGCTCTCTGACTCTAGGCTACTCTGTTGCGATCTAACAGACGCCCGGTAGAAAGTAACATGATTTAGTTACAGCAATAAAGTCCAGCAATATAAAGTTGTTTTATGCTAAACCATAGACCTTTATCTACAGATCAAGTATAATAATAGTAACATTGAATCATCTTGATCTTGGAGAGTTTCATCGTGTTGCCTGTCGTAACAGAACGCGACGCGCTGTTAAATGCTGAATGGAGAATGACTGACAGCCGCAGCGGAGGGAAAAAGTTTACGAGGTCTTGAATTTAATGACTTAAATATTAATTTTTATCTTACATTATACTATATAATGGCTTCAGAACACTTATAAGATAGTGCACGAAACTTTATGGTACTTGATAATGTTTTTGTGCCTTTTGTGGGGCTTAACAATAACACAGAATAATACGCACAATATCGGATTTGGATCGGCCTCCTCTGACCGATACCCGATCCGGCAAAAATGGCAGTATCGGAGCCGATACCGATACTGAGTATCGGATCGATGCATCCCTAGTTTTTAGAGCTTCAAAATCTCTATTCGCTCTCATTATAAAGCTGGGAAGAGCCAGGATATTTTTTTCATTGAACTCCAGTTGTGTGCAGTGTGGGGTAACGCATTAAAGTAACTCAAGTTACATAATCAATTACCTTTTCAAGCAACTAGTAAAGTAACGCATTACTTTTAAATTTACAACAAAATATCTGTTACTTTTTCAACAAAGTAATGGAAGTTACTTGTCAGTGTAGAATCATGGGGTGTGCTGTGTGTGAACATGATGCTTATTGTAGTTCTAGACTAAATGTGAGCAGGCATTTGGTCCTAATTTGCACAAAAAAGATTCAGTATTCCTCAATGAATAGAATCAGTGAAATGCAAAATCAATACTACGCAAATTTTTGTTTTTATTAGTGAAGTAAGTGTTACACTTTCTTCTCCTGCGTCCTATTCTTCAGTAATCCAGAATGACACCTAGGATTGTTTGAAGGTGAGATAATAAAGCGATAATTTTCATTTGTGGGTAACTAACCCTCTAAAGGTCCTTTCACACTGGACGCGATTTTGACGCGAACTATTCACTTTTTCGTTTCGCTTTTTCGTTACACGTCCAGTGTGAAAGGGCCTTAAGACCCGCAGAAAGCCTAAATCAAGTACAATTAAAGCACGTAATATAATAGAAATTGTTTTAAAGCAGCTTCACAATAACAAAAAGTAAAGTAACAGAATTGATGATACAAACTTAATTATGAAATAGATCAGCATTAAGCAGCTCTGTTAAAGACAATAGTGTTGTTATTCAGCTCGAGTCAGTTCACCGTCGATTCAATTCATGTCAATAACTGGATCATTCTGAAATCATTACTATAAATGCAATTTAGTTGTGCAAAATAATGGGGCACATGCATTTTGGTGTGTTTTTGTTTTTAGTGAAGTCTCTTGATTTGTTTTGTTTTCATTTGCCATTACCAGTATCAATCATGTCAAAAACATCATTCATGAATTAAGACAAAGATGTAGGCTACCAGTATTTATGTAAAGAGTTATAACACTTTTTGGATCAGTGAAAGTGCCTTCAGCTACTTGCATCCCGAATGAAATATGGTTCATTTATTACGTTAAACTTTATAGCCAAGAAACTTGGTAAAAAGAAAACTGACCCTGGGATTTAGCCTACTTTCAAACATTCTTCTTCAGCTATTCATGATAGATTAAGCAGAGCATTCATTTGTTTTGAAGGCCTGATGATCACCATAGTTTTGTTTCCTTTATAAGCCAACTGTTAAATAAAATAAATTAACTCCCACGTTTGACCCACCTGACCATCGATTAATCACTTAAGCATTAATCTGTTTATTGTTGAAATAGGAAAACCACAATTTTAGCCTTATGTTAATGCAAGCTACATTTCAGAGGTCTTCTAACCTGGAAGGTTCACTCTAAACTACACAGAAAGTTCTGAAACTTTAGTAAATGTTAAACGTCAACAAACTGGAGTAAAATCAAAATAGAGCGAACGAGTGAATCAACCCGAACAGAGAGACCGGATGCAGGAACGCGACAGGCTGAAGCTTTACAGCTTTTTCATCGCGTTTTGAGCCTTTAAGGCGACGGAGGGTGTGCGCTTACAGTCGGAGCGACATCATGAAAGAGGGGAAGCACAAAAAAACGACTTTCAATATAACTTAGTTGTTTGGCGTTTCCCTCGACTCCATAAACACTGAAAGGCCTGTTCTCAAGAGTTTTTTCTCACCGTGTCAGCCGCCGCTCCCCGGGCCGAGACGCCGCCGCGGAACTGCACTGGGCCGGGCTGATGAACCCAGGCCCCACTCCGCTAAAGACAGCGATGAGGGGAGAAAAAACACCACCGCCTCCGCCGCCCGCTGTTTCACAGACTCGAGATTCTTTTGACAGCTCTTCTGCTTTTCCCCCTCTGCTCCCCCTTATTTTCTCTCTTCCTTTCGCACTTCCAACAGATAAGAATCAAAATAGTGTCACACAATATGGCGGCCGTACGAGTATGCGCCTATCGCGAGACTTTATTTTCCTTCAAGGAAAAGCGAATTTACGAACCGTACTATGGAGAAGTTTTAGCTCATGAATATTAATTGGTACCTGACCTTCCTAAAGCACAATTCAACAAAACCTTAATATTAATGAGCAAATTCTTTAATGAGGAAGGAGTTGCTAAAGGAGTTATGCCTTACGTAAACGGAATTAGAGAGAGAAATTTGTTACAGATATAGGCCTACCCCTGTTTTCACATTCAAGGTTTAAAGGAATAGGCCTATTTTACTTCAAAATCAAAATGCTGTCATTTATTTTACTCACCCTCGAGTTGTTTCAAACCTGTATGAATTTCTTTCTTCTGCTGAACACAAAATAAGATATTTTAAAGAATCTGGAACCAAACAGTTGATGTACCCAATTGACTTCCATAGTAGGAAAAACAATACTATGGAAGTCAATGGGGTAGGCTACATCAAATGTCTGGTTACCGACATTCTTTAAAATATCTAATTTTGTGTTCAGTAGAAGAAAGAAATTCATACAGGTTTGAAACAACTTGAGGGTGAGTAAATGATGACAGAATTTTCATTTTGAAGTGAAATATTTCTTAGTCTATAGTCCTAGGCAAAGCAACTTGCACTGATCTTATACGTCAGTGCCATTTTTTTTGTCTCATGCACATAAAAAAAGAATTCTAAGGCACTTTTATAATCCGACTTCATTTATCACTGAACAATTCCTATTGTTTACTTTAATGGATTTGAACCACTGGAAGTTACTAAATAAATGAGAAAGGGAAGACATTTTTTGATGGTAGTTAATGGCAATATCCACAGTCAATTTCTTATTAGTAATGGTTAAAGGTATTGTAGGTAGGAATTTTATAAAAAACTTTTTTCCAAATTTGTTTAAACTTTCTGTATATATCAATGCATAATTAAAATGTAAGTACTCTGATAAAAAGAGTATAAAAATTGAGTGACTCTAGACCGTTTAATCTGCACTAAACACAGCTCATTATTTCCTTCCGGGACGAATCAAAGGATTGGCTTAGGCGACTGTCACTCTCTCGCAACCATGGCAACCACCCTTTTGCCACACAGGACCTGCCCACTTGCGCGTATCCGTTTGATTTGAGAAATTCAAGAGGCACGGAACCTAGAAATAGCAAAACAATGGCAGAGAAAGACCAATCAAAATTCACATATGCAGTTCGCGAAAGCAAACCAGCCAAAAAAAGGAAGAGAGTAACGTTACTAGAAAAGGTAATGAACAAAAAGTCTTTGGATAAACAACAAAATAAAACGCGTGTCAATATCGGCTTGGCTTTCCAGCGATGGCGAGAACTGAGAGACCTCAAGGGGCTGAAAAGTGACGCCTTGTGACGACCTCCTCTGCTTCGCCCTCGACCCCGGATCTGTCCTCGAGCTGACGATGCGGTACTTGTCTCTGGAGTGTAGTCCTCATCAGAGTCAACAATGCTTTCATCATGGAAACTCTTACATGCAGAACACCATATATGTTATGAATGTTACACGAAATTCATCTTCATCACAGTGTAAATGATGGCAATGGAAAAACGTGTATCATGCAAGCTGTTTTTAGCTTTGCCTTACAGATAACTAGCTCGTTAGCGAATCAATATATATTTTAAACTTTACCAATATCAATATGCTAGCTTGATAGTGAGTACTAAAACACATCTTATTTGTTTATCTTCATAATGATAAAGTTAGATTTTTTTATTACATGTGATTCTGACATGATGTCACTACATGCACTGCGCTCCTTCCTCTCCGCTCGTCTCAGGTAAATAATGCGTCTTCAGCTCAGCGGTCGGAGTCGCGCGTTCATGTGTTTTTGGGGCGTGGCTTTGGAAGGAGCCGAGAAGGGAGGGGGTGGAGTGAATGGAAATAATGAGTTGTCTTTAAAACAGTCGTGAGAGGTCTACAGACACTTGATTTTTATACTTTCTTTTTCAGAGTACTTACATGTTAATTATGCATTGATATATACAGAAAGTTTAAACAAATTTGGAAAAAAGTTTTTTATAAAATTCCTACCTACAATACCTTTAATTGTCTGTCTTATATTTTTGTTTTCCCAAACCATGTTTTATTTTATTTTTTCCAAAATAAAAAAGTGTACCTGTAACACTTTATAATATGTATACAGTAACAAAGTTCTTATAAATCATTTGCCAATTATTAGTTTATAGTTAATTAATAGTTTGGAAACTGTAGTTAATACATTAATAGAATATATGCTACACATAGTGAGTTCTTCATTCATTGTCACAGAAAGTATTATTGTTTAATTAGCTCATATGTAAAGAGTTAGATAATGCTTTGTTAACAAGTTATTAACCATAAATAGATCTCACTGTAGATTAGGTCACAGACAATTAGAAAATGTAATTAATTAAGTGCTTAAAGCCTTTATTTGGCATTACTTGCATTAGTTTTAAATGTTCCTTAAAACGTGTGTTGACATTAATCATTAATTGACCTGAATCACTAAACTCATTTAGAGCCTTAACTCTGATTTAGATTTTCTGGTAACACTTTACCTGAAGGGGTGTGCATAAGACTGACATGACACCTTCATAAACATGACATGACACATGTCATTATTATGAAGGAGGTTTTATGCATGTTTATGACAACTGTCATTAAGTGTCATTCACTCAATTATGACATTTTTAATGCAAATATGACATTAGGCTTGTTTGAGATGCGGCTTGCCTCGCCTGACATGTAGTCGAGAGTAGGCGGCTGCAGTGAGAGGAGTGAAGAAAGTGCAGGCAAGCCGGACAGATCTCTCTTCTTGCAGTGGATCAGACACCTGTGAGATCAAAGACTGATATCGCGGCATTCACGCTCGTGCATGGTGTTGCTAATAAACTGGATGTAATTTAAGTTCTGTTGCTTTTATATGAAAAGAAATATAATGAAAAAGACACCCAAAGTAGGCTACTTGTTATTTAATTACATTCCAAATACTTGTTTATCAATCATTTTTTCTTTAATACAGACATGTGTTTAACTTTTTATATAGGCTACATTGTTTTAATACAAATGACATAACATAACCCATATCACACTGTCAGAGAGTTTATTCACACATAACATATGCATACACATAAAACATAATAAAACATTTTAAAAGAGAACAATACATCACGGTTGTTTAAACCAATGAGCATTAAGCTGTGTCGTCAGCAAGTCGCAACTTTACAACTCTCTATGGGGTTCTCCCTCGACTTTATGCCTCCCTGTCCCCCCGATTGTGCGCAAGCTTCTACTTCTGTCTATACGGTAATTTCTGTACTGTGCGACAGAGAGTCGCGTGTTATGACGCAATCGTTAGCCTATTTTTACAAAAACGTAAGATACAAGGTAATGGAGCCTTTTATACATTGTCGTGTTTCTTTAGAAATAAACAATGGACAAATGGAGTCTTTAAACGCCTCAGATGTAAAGTTATTCACTGTCAAAGTGACACCAAAATGAATGGGAGTCAATGGAGTGCTAACAGCAGGTGAAGGCTTGTTAGCCAATGGCGGCCCCCGGGGAGACTTCAGTTTCCAGCTGATGGATTACCCCCTTGATGGATAGCAACTGCGCGCGACTGCAGAATCCGACACGTGCACCTTGCTGTCGCAAGAGTTTTTTGACCTACAGATGTCTCATGACATCAGAGCAAGGCGGACCGCACTCGGACACATTTCTAACCGGCGCATCTCGCGCTGATCACCGGTGATAGGTTCTGCGCAGATTTTGCTCATCTCAAACACACCTATTGTTTGAGATGTCTTTGTTATGACAACTTGACATAAACCAATACATCATAACCTGTCAGTGCAGTGTTAATTTAACACTAGTCCTGGGGTCCGTTTCAGAAAGGAGGTTAAGTGAAAACTCTGAATATGTTAACCCTGAAATGAGGCAAACTCTGGGTTTTCTGTTTCAGAATGGGAGGTATGTCAAACCTGAGAAAGCAGAGTAAGTCAAGCCTGTTTCTGAAAGAGAGGTAACTTATACTCAGAGTCAGTTACCATGGTAACTTACTCTGTGAACCTAACCTGGTCGGGAGCAGGTTTTCTTCAGTAAACCGAATCGGTTACCTATCGTAACCTCGGTTCTCTCTAGATGAGGGAACGAGTATTGCGTAAGCTAGCTTACGCTACGGGAAAGATTAATCTTTTCTGAGATATTGAAGCCAAAAAATTATCCTTAATTTTGTATCCATTGTCAACGCAGTGCAGCAGCTGCAGACCTTGAGCGGGCTAGCTAGCGAGCTCATTGGTTGCACTGCGGGAAAATGCTGCAGCCTATAGACGAACTTGAGTGAACTCGCGTCCAATGAGAGGCGGTCGCGCCTTTATCGCATCATAGCCCGCCAGAATGGGCGTGGGTAGAGTGTATATAATCGAGGTTCGTAGGCTGCATCCCTGGTTTTCATTAAATGAAGCGAAAGACGCTCGTGGCGCGAGCACGGCCGGCTACGCAATACTCGTTCCCTCATCTAGAGAGAACCGAGGTTACGTTAGGTAACCGATTCGTTCTCTTACGAGAGGTTCTCTCGTATTGCGTAAGCTAGCTTACGCTACGGGAACCCATTGTCAACGCCGTGCGCGCCAAGCATCCACTGCATGAGCCCCGGGGGGACCCCGGGGAGCCCTATGAGTGGGGGAATAATATTTGGCCGGCAAGAGTGCGGGCCAATGTGTATGTAATACATAAGCACATAGTGGGAAGGGAAGACAGAGCGGCGGTGCCGGTCTGTGTAGAATGTGTCCCATCAGTGCAGCTCACCAGGAGAGCTGTAGCGTATTAAACCACTAGTAATTTTGCCTGCAGGGCAGGCACTTCAGATTGTAAAATCTGACAAAGGTGGAGGGGGAAACCCAGCCCGCTGCCACACATATGTCGTGAATGGAAATCCCGCTGGACCATGCCCACGAGGAGGCCATGCCTCTAGTGGAGTGAGCCCTAATGCCTAACGGGCATGGCAGGTCTTTTGACGCGTACGCAGCAGCAATAGCGTCCACTATCCATCTAGACAGTCTCTGTTTCGAGGCGGCGATACCCTTAGTGCGCCCTCCGAACGAAACGAAAAGCTGCTCAGAGCGTCTGAAAGAGGCAGAGCGCGCAGTATACAATCTCAGTGCTCTAACTGGGCAGAGGAGATTGGCGTTGCATTCGCTATCGGATGCTGGCAGAGCCGATAGGGAAATGATCTGTGCTCTGAAAAGAGTACCAATCACTTTGGGGACATAAGCCGCTTTCCGACCAAGTAGTTACAGGAACTTAGTTATAGGAACTGTCCACTTCTAAACAGTTCTAAGAACTACTCTCCCCCAAACTCGGTTTTGCTTTTTGCGTTCGCACTGGCCAAGTGGCCATAGGAACTGGTAGGAGGGGTAAGGGAGTGACGCAAGCACGGCGGCGGCGGCGCCACATACAACAACAACAAACCAGCGTGGAGGAGGCTATCGGAATGTTCCTGTTCTGCCTTGCCGGGACCTTAATAACGGAGTACGAACGGCGGCGTTTAAAGATCTCGAGTTCTGTACAGAAAAACACAGAAGACGAAGGCTCCAGCGTAATATGATCTTAAGTAATATGATGGAAGAAGATAGAAGAGCAGAGCGCAGGAGGCAAACAAAACGACGGGTAAGTTTAGCAAGCATTAGCAATTAGCTGGTTGAATGCGTTATGTTTGTCTTAAGTTATGAGTTAGCATAGGCTACATAGATGAATTGCAACAGACAGTGAAGAAAATTTGTTGACAGTGGGCGTGACTTATAAGTTGAACCAATCAACGTAGACCTAGGGAAAGGGAACTAAAAAAGTCCTCGCTCTAGACTAGGTACTGAAAGAGTTATAGGAACTACGGTCTGAGGAACTAAAAAATCCCCAACTTAGGAACACGCGAAAAAAAGGGTTATAGGGAAACGTTAGGTTCTAGGAACTGCAAAAGTCCCTCCGGTCGGAAAGCGGCTATTGCCGTGTCTAGGCTTTAAAATGACCTTGGAGTCATTTGGTCCAAACTCAAGACACGCAGCACTGAAAGACAGCGTGTGAAGGTCTCCCACACGTTTAACTGATGACAGGGCAGTCAGAAAAACGGTTTTGAGTGAAAGGTATTTAAGGTCCACGGATTGAAGCGGTTCGAAGGGGGGGCTTTCATAGCTTCGAGAACTATAGAAAGATCCCAGATAGGAACCGATGGGGGGCGCGGGGGGTTCATCCTTCTAGCTCCCCTGAGGAAGCGGATGACCAGCTAGTTTTTTCCCCGTGACTGGCCGTGCAGGGGTTCAGCGAACGCCGCGACGGCCGCCACATATACTTTGAGCGTGGATGGGGACCTGCGCTTATCCAACAGCTCTTGTAAAAACACGAGCAGTGACGACACCCTATATGTCCGTGGGTCCAGATCTCTGTCGGTGCACCATTTAGAAAACACAGACCATTTGGACGCGTAGAGTCTTCTTGTGGAAGGAGCTCTAGCGTGTATGATAGTGTTTATTACTCCTTCTGGCAAAGCGACGGGTAGTCGTTGATCACCCATGCGTGCAGCGCCCAGTGCTCTGGGTGGGGATGCCAGATCGTGCTGCGAGCTTAAGAGAGGAGATCTGCTCTCACTGGAATGGGCTACGGGGCTGTCAGTGACAGCTGCGTGAGCTCCGGGAACCATGTCTGATTCTCCCAGCGCGGGGCTATGAGGAGCACTGAGTGGCGCGTTTCCCTGATCCTCTGTACTATTACCTGTGGCAATAGCGAGACGGGAGGGAAGGCTTAAAGCGGGCGGTTGTGCCAGTCCTGGGCCAGCGCGTCCTCGCTTTTCGTGAAAAATACTGGGCAGTGAGAGTTCTCCTCTGACGCAAAGAGGTCTATCTCTGCTCTGCCGAATATGCGCCATAACTTCTGGACTGTTTGAGCGTGCAGGGACCATTCCCCTGGGGGAATATTGTCTCTGGACAGTCTGTCTGGACCGTCGTTCAGGTGGCCTGGCACGTGATCGTGAGGAAGCGCACGAGCGCATACTCGACCGCTATCATTTCCAGACAATTTATGTGAAGGTGCTTTTCCTGAACTGACCATAGGCCAAAAGCCGGCGAGCCCTCGCAGACCGCGCCCCAAACCGTGTTGGACGCGTCTGTCGAGATGACTTTTCGGCGCGATACAGCTCCCATCGTCACTCCCCGCTGATACCATCCAGCCACTGTCCAGGGCTGCAGAGCTGAGATACAGGTCTGAGTCACTCTGATCGGCTGGCGGCCTGTGGCCCAAGCCCGGCAAGACGCACGGGTGTTTAGCCAATGTTGAAGCGGGCGCATGCGCAGTAAACCCAGCTGGAGTACTGCTGAGGCTGAGGCCATGTAACCTAGCATTCTCTGAAAATTTTTCAGAGGCGTGAGGCTGTTCATCTGAAAAGATGCAGCTAGTCGCTGAACACGGCGCGCGCTGTGTTGATAAGCGAGCCGTCATAGCCACGGAGTCTAGTTCTATTCCAAGGAAGGAAATCGCCTGACTGGGCTGTAGTGAGCTCTTGGTCGAATTGACTGTGAGACCCAAGCTGTTCAGATGACTGAGGAGAACTGTCCTGTGAGACAGAAGCTCCGTGTGTGATTGTGCCAAAATCAGCCAATCGTCCAAATAGTTCAAGATTCGCAAGCCCTGGCTCCGCAGGGGTGCGAGCGCCGCATCCATGCACTTCGTGAAAGTACGGGGTGATTGGGACAGGCCGAACGGAAGGACGGTGTATTGATAAACTTGGCCGTCGAAGGCGAATCTCAAGAATGGCCTGTGACGGGGATTTATCTGAATCTGAAAGTAGGCATCTTTCAGATCGAGAGAAATAATCCAGTCCCCCTGGCGCACGTGCGCGAGGAGTTTCCTGACTGTAAGCATTTTGAACGGTGTTTTTGCAAGCACTTTGTTCAAAAATCTGAGATCCAAAATTGGTCTGAGGCCGCCGTCTTTCTTGGGGACAAGAAAATAACGGCTGTAAAACCCCGACTCGCTCAGAGAAGGCGGCACTCTCTCTATGGCCCTTTTGCACATGAGGTTTGCTATTTCTGAACGAAGCATGCAGGCTGCTTCCGTGTTCACAGTAGTTTCGAGCCGCGCTCGGAAGCGGGGAGGGCGGCGATCGAACTGTAGCAAATAGCCCTGTTTTATCGTGCTTAACACCCATTTGGATATCCCTGGGATAGCTTCCCACGCTTTGAAGCGTAACGCTAGAGGGTGAATGGCCAAATCGCCCTGATTGCCGCACACAGCGAGCTGAACAGAATGTGTGAGCGCGCTTACTGTACTTATGCATGATGGCTCGCAAACAGCAGGGACAGGCTGTTCTGTGAGCACCTTCCCGATTGAAGTGAATGGGGAAAGAGTCACATCTGTTAAGTGATGCGCGAGCATAGTCACGGGCACGGGACTTACATACAGAGAGTTGATTGCTGGCCGTGTGACAGAGCGGGCAGAGAAGGGGCGCGCGCACGGGCTCGTGGGCGCGTTTATTGACTCTAACACTCGAGCGGGCTGTGCCCGCTTTATGGGAGTGGGCTCTGATAGGGACACGGGGAGTGTAATTGTCTATTAGTAAACGTGAACGCTTGTGTGCGGGCACGAGACTTACATATGAGTGTGACGCCCCGATCGCTTTGGATGGGGAGCATTTTATGACCGCCTTGAGACACGAGCGCGGCGCTATGGGCAGAGTGTTTATTAGTAAGCGTGAGTGCTTCTGAGCGGGCACAGGACTTACAGTTATAAGTGACGCCCCGATCGCTTGGGATGGGCGGCGTTTTATAGTCACTCTTAGATGCGCGGGCGGCGCTCGGGGAGAGGTATGTGTTAGTAAGCGTGAACGCTCATGGGCGGGCACGTGACTTACATTCATAACCTGACTGATATGAGTCTTTAATGGCCGTGTGAGTGTTGCCAGTAAGCGTGCGCGCTCGTGAGCGGACACGTGACTTACATTCACAGCCCGACCAGTTATGAGCACTTGAGTACGGCGGCTCTCTGACAGCGATAGCTGGCTGTTTTACATGTGACGTCCCGGTTGCTTGAACGGGGAACGTTTTGTGAAAACATTGTAATGTGCGAGCAGCGCCGGAGGCGGTGTGTCTGCTTAGTAAGCGTGAGAGCTCGTGAGCGGGCACGTAACTTTAATTCATAGCCTGACCAATATGAGTACTCAAATACGGCGGCTCGCTGACAGCGACAGCTGGCTGTTTTACATGTGACGTCCCGGCTGCTTTGAACGGGGAACGTTTATGAAAACTTGTCATGAGCGAGCAGCGCCGAAGGCGATGTGTCTGTTAGTAAGCGTGAGCGCTCGTGAGCGGGCACGTGACTTACATTCTTAACCTGACATGTATGAGGCTGTTCTGGCCGTGACAGAGCGGGCAGAAAATAGGCGTGAGCACAGAGTTGTGGCCAAGTTTCCTACATCTAGCACTCGAGCGGCATTTGCCAGCTTAATGAGAGTGGGCTCTGCTAGATACACGGGGGGTTTCGTGCTTGTGTGTAGGGGTGAACACCGAGATGTGGGCACATTTTCTACACTCAAGACACCAACGGCGTGAGCCGGATAACCAGACATTATACTCACTTTGAGATTTCTCTGGGTCGCCGCGAAAACGGCGGATGTGTGCAGGCGAGCGCTGCAGTAGCCTTTTCTAAGGGGACTGACAGGGCGAGACATTTCGACAGCGGCGCGCAAGCACGTCCGGGTCATGCAGAGAGCTATGCATGACGCGCGAAACGGGGACGCGAGGGCGGGGTAGCTCTCTTGTAACGTAAAGAGAGCTAGCCGCGTGCTCGTTGGTCGAGCAGTTACTGGGAACAGTGTTTGTATGAGGGCGCACGCACTAGTAGTGGGCACGGGACCTACATGTTACACAGATGATGCCCGTCCGGGTCATGCAGAGAGCTCGAGAGGGCTCTGCATGACGCGCGAAACGGGGGCGCGAGGGTGGGGTAGCTCTCTTGTAACGTAAAGAGAGCTAGCCGCGTGGCGCTGTGGTTAAAGACTTCGATTCGAGCCAGCAGGGTTGACATCGGAAGTTCCTTGCAGTGCTCGCATCCTCCACGAGAGGGCGAGGGCTGCGTGTTCCTGGCCCAGGCAGAGAGCGCAGATGACGGTCTCCAACGCTGAGCGGCTCTGACATCTTGAAAAAGACATCTTGAAAAAGACATCTCGCTGCTCTTTTAGGAAGTGTAGAACACAGAATACAGAATACAGAGCTTAAAAGGATATGTCGCCGGATAGCATAGCTCGCACGGATGGCTGAAGGTGGCGAAGACGGCCGGCTTCTTCAAGCGCTGTCCTAAGCTGGCTTGTCGCTTTTCTCAACGGTGGCGACGGCTTCTCTCTAGATCCAGCGATGCGGAAAGCTTCGCTGAAGAGATGAAAATCAGGGATGCAGCCTACGAACCTCGCTTTTATACACTCTAGCCAGGCCCATTCTGGCGGGCTATGATGCGGTGAAGGCGCGAGCGCCTCTCATTGGACGCGAGTTCACTCAAGTTCGTCTATAGGCTGCAGCAGTTTGCCGCAGAGCAACCAATGAGCTCGCTAGCTAGCCCGCTCAAGGTCTGCAGCTGCTGCACTGCGTTGACAATGGATACAAAATTAAGGATAATTTTTTGGCTTCAATATCTCAGAAAAGATGAATCTTTCCCGTAGCGTAAGCTAGCTTACGCAATACGAGAGAACCTCTCGTAAGAGAACTAGAGTTTATTTCGGTCTCCTCCCCCCTTTTTAAAGTGGAAGCGGTGTTTAAACACCTCATTCATTCTTTCAGTACATTTATTCATTGCTGTTTTTACTGCTGTTTTTTTATATTTTTTTAATAAGATGAAGTCTAAATAACTCCTTAACTGGCAACTGAAAATACAGTAGATTAGAGTTACATCATGTCATTCTAAACAAATTCTACAGAATTAAACTGTGGCATTTACAGAATATCACTGAATCATGTTCATCTGTGGGGGGTGAGAATGTCCATTTATACTTAGATATAAACTTAGATTCTATAGGTTAGTCCACATACAAATGTGAAGAAATGTGAATGTGTAGATTGTTGTGTAGACACATAATATTAACATTACCTCTGTAGGCCTCTCTGTGGCAGCAGAAACTGTTTCTTCATCCCCATCGTCCTGTGAAGATGAGCATTTGATTGAGAAAACTTTATAATACTATTTGTCATAATTTTTGGTGTATTGAGTACTTACAACTGCCTGTGGTTCTGTTGGAACAGGAGGCTCCAAAAGACAGATATTACCATCAGAATCTGTTGGGACCAACAAAAAACCCAACCCAAAGTAAAATAAATGGAAATATCAAAAATAGCCTATATAAAAAATAACACATATGCTCAGCACCTCTTAAATTTAATGAAGGCCCTTGAATCCTGGGGAGTGACTGGCTCTGATGAAGTCCCTCCAGGAATTCCCTCAGCCATTGGCCTTCCAGCATTCAGGCTCAAGGCCATCTCCTCTGCATCTCCATCTCCATCTCCATCTCCTCTGCATTTCCATCTCCATCCCCTCTGCATCTCCATCTCCTTTGCATCTCCATATCCATCTCCTCTGCATCTCCATCTCCATCTCCTCTGCATCTCCATCTCCATCTCCTCTGCATCTCCATCTCCATCTCCTCTGCATCTCCATCTCCATCTCCTCTGCATCTCCATCTCCTATGCATCTCCATCTCCATCTCCTATGCATCTCCATCTCCATCTCCTATGCATCTCCATCTCCTCATCTCCTCTGCATCTCCATCTCCTCTGCATCTCCATCTCCTCTCCATCTCCATCTCCTCTGCATCTCCATCTCCTCTGCATCTCCATCTCCATCTCCTCTGCATCTCCATCTCCTATGCATCTCCATCTCCATCTCCTCTGCATCTCCATCTCCATCTCCTCTGCATCTCCATCTCCTCATCTCCTCTGCATCTCCATCTCCTCTGCATCTCCATCTCCTCTCCATCTCCTCTGCATCTCCATCTCCTCTGCATCTCCATCTCCTCTGCATCTCCATCTCCATCTCCTCTGCATCTCCATCTCCTCATCTCCATCTCCTCTCCATTTCCATCTCCTCTGCATCTCCATCTCCTCTGCATCTCCATCTCCTCTGCATCTCCATCTCCTCTGGATCTCCATCTCCTCTGCATCTTCATCTCCTCTGCATCTTCATCTCCATCTCCTCTGCATCTCCATCTCCTCTGCATCTCCATCTCCTCTGCATCTCCATCTCCTCTGCATCTCCATCTCCTCTGCATCTTCATCTCCTCTGCATCTCCATCTCCATCTCCTCTGCATCTCCATCTCCCTCTCCTCTGCATTTGTGGAGGTGGTGGTGCAGGTCCTCCCCCCGTTTTGCATGCCTCTGCCTTCTTTCTGTTGGCTGAGTAGTAATCAAATGAGAATGAACATTTAATTGTGTGAAAACAGAATGTCGAACAAAAATGCTGCTGCACTGCTATATGCTGGATGCTATTTAGTTATTTAATATGTCAAATGTTTGTAAAGTCAGGTACCCTACACCCATGATATGCTCAAGCCTTACCTGATTGAATTATGTTTTTATATTTCATTTTCAGCTGCTGCCATGTTCTTTTAATGCCTGCATGATTGCACCTACATGAAAATTTAAATTAGGTTGAATAACATACAACAGTAGCCTATGTTATTCAACCTAGTGTAGCGACACTGACTTGTTTGGGGAAATTATTTAACTCAAATGGGGAAGATTATTCATTAGATAATGAATATGTAATCGCATACATTAATTAAATTATCCCAAATAGGGAATGGACTAAACATTACCATATAGGAATAATTAACACGATTGATCGTAGTAATTATTGATATAGAGGTCAGTTAAGTCAGATTAATTATCAGGGTCAATTTACATGTGATTCCAAATTAGTTTGTCATGCATCCTGGTTCGTCCTGCGAACCGGAGATGAAAACTTCCTTATATCACAAGATTACCTGCCTGTATACCGAGTGAATATTTTCCGCTGGCCACACGGAAGTATCTGCTCGTATACGGCACTTTCAGATGTTTAAAATAGTTAACCGAGGTAGAGCTTTGGTAACTTTACAGACCTTTGACATATTACAGAGACTTCAATCATGGGACAATGAGACAGATTCGATTCAAAGGATTATGGAATTTAATAACACAATACTAAGGGTTATATAGACTACTAAAAATCACGCAGGAGTAAATAATATGCATATCAAAACAAACAATTAATTCAGGATTGCAATATGACGTATTTAAAAAGACACAGTTAGAATGAGAGAGAGTGAGAGAGAGAGAGAGAGAGAGAGAGAGAGAGAGAGAGAGAGTGGGTGTGAGAGAGAGAGAGAGAGAGAGAGAGAGAGAGAGAGAGAGAGAGAGAGAGAGAGAGAGAGAGAGAATGACAGGACAATTCAAAACAGTTCAACAGAGACCCAACGGATTCCAATATTAATCTAGACAACTTTAAGCAGCACTTAATTGAGATTTGTACGTTACTTGATTTAAACACGGTCCCTTTTGTGTTGAGTTGTGTTACAAAGGCAGCGTGGTTGGAGTTGTCTGGCGCGTCTTCCGGTAGGAGGCAGATGTTTGCGATTGCTTCAGCTGCGGCCCGTACGAGAGGCGATTAATCTTAAACTTGTTTCGTTCCTGAATGAAACCGAACTATCAACTGAGGTAGATCGAAAGAAAGCAACTTAGATTTAAAACAAAGTAGAAAAACGACGAAGGAGGAAAACTCCGGCTGGAGTTTAGGAGGAAAGTTTAGGAATCTCTCTCTGGCGTAGGAAACTGCACAGAGGATAAGGTGGCGGTCTATTTTGAAGGGGCGAGGGACACGCCTTTATCACGTGTCTGATCCAGTCGTTTGCAGGGAGGCGGGTCGGCAGACCTTGTGATTCACGCCCTCCCGGATCATGTGCATAGGGGATAAAACTTGTTCGAAATACACTTCTAAACTAGTATTAATAAAAGCAGTGGCGCAAAAAGTGGGTATGCGCTATATGCGGCGCATAGGGGCGCAGCACCATGGGGGGCGCCAAAGCGATGGTAAAAAAAAAAAAAAAAAAAAAAAAATTCATTAAAAAAAAATATATATATATATATATATATTGTACTGCTGTTGTGCGTTTTTTAAATAATTTCTGCATTTCTTGTTATATAAAATTTTAGAGGACTAACAGGCTAGAGTAGGCGCCCTCATGGAGAAGGGGGGCGGGGTGATATCGCGAGCGGGCGGGGGCGCCGTGAGCGCTGAGCGAGCAGGTACGAGTAGTGAGTTGTCGTCGAAAAAGATGGATAAAACAAAATGCTGTGGGGCTAAAAATAGAAAAAGAAAGCGGGAAAAGGAGATGGCATGTCAACTGATGCGACAGCAGCTAAATAAGAAATAAGTGCATGCTGAAAGCCACCAGGTAGGATTTAAAGTGTGACATGACATCCAGGCATGTAGGCTATCTATATCTCTGTGGCCATCGGGACTACCGGGAGATTCCCGGTGGGCCGACGTGCTTTTTCGGCCGATACATCTTTTTTTTTTTGTCTTAACGGCCCATAAAACTCGTACATCGGCGGCCCATTCGGGTTTTTTTTTTTTGCTTAATTGGCGGCGCTGGGTTAGTGCCGGTGTAATGCATTGGTCAAAAAAAGTCAGTGTTAGTTTTTTTTCTGACACACATAATTTTTTTCATCATGTGCTTATATCTTTCAAGTATAGAAATTAGTACAAAACTAATTATGAAAGTTTCCTTTATTTTTCAGTGCATTTGTTTTACAATATAGGCCTATGGCTATTACTATCATGGGATTAATATTATAACTATTATTATGTAGTAGTGTAATGTAGACAGACACTAACTAAAAGAGGTTTGAATTTTTCTTTGTTTAATTTGCACCCTGAATATGGGTTCGAGCTTTCAATTTTGAACTCTCAAAGTGCACCAGACTGCTGAATTTAACATTAAAGAACACAAAATTTTCTTACGGGGGGCATGCCCCCGAACCCCCCTAGAGAAACAGAGGTCCACCTACCACAGTTTTACCTAAAATCCTGTGAGAAACACTGGTATTGCTGTTCCAATGGAGCTTATAGTTTTTTAGGGGGGTTCATCACGGTGCAGTAGCTATAGTTTAATTGTATTAATAAATGACAATTTTGCACTTTTATCTGTTAGCTCTCACTCGTTCCTACTCACTTATTACATGGCACACTTATTTATTTTTCTTTTTTTGAGGGGGGGGGGGGGGGGAGAAGGGGGTGGGTCAGGGGCGAAAAAATTGTTGCTGCATACCCCTCTGACACGGGGTAGTTGCGCCCCTGAATAAAAGCATGCATCAAATTACATTCTGGGTTGATGATTCAATCTTCTTTGATTATTCTGATTACAACCATACCAAATTCGGCATTCCTAGGGCTTAGTGAAATGCAGATACATGATTTTCGTGATTAAAACGGATGTTAAATTGATCACATATCATAAAAGCTTACGGTTATACCAGTTTTGTCACCAGGGAATCATGAAAACACAACCACAAAACATTATACATTTACAAAAGGGGATTTTGATCCCATGTGTTCAGAGTGTTCCGTGTGTGTAAATGGGTGTTCAGAAGTTCAACCAGCGTTGGTCACGCGGTGAATTTGTGATCGAGTCCAGTATGTATGTGTGTGTGTTCATGCGTATGTATGTATGTTCAGAGTTCATTGACCGATGGTGACGGGGGGTGAACTCGCGACCAGTCCCGTGTGAGCGTGTGTGCTTCGAATTTGATGAGTTTAAACAACTGCTACAATGGCCAGTTGTCTAATCTTACAATTCTCTTCTGTGTGTGTAAGCGAAAAACCCCAGGGGGATTCCACGTGTGTGCGCTTATCTGAATGGACAATGTTCGTCTTGTCACCTTCGGAGGGGTTCTTCCACGTGATTCTGATTCTAAGATGGGCCCTTTGGTCACATGTCTGTGTCAGCGTGATAAGCAATGCATTTCTTTGTTTAACCATTCGTGGCAAGCGCCAGTGTGTGAATCAGAGTCAGTGATTCAATCAAATCCAAGCCCCATTTGCTTTGTGGGGCAAATTACAACAGAGAGACTTTGTGATTGACTCGGTAACCTAATCAACAGTCCCAATGACCCTTACTTTTGTCATAGTCTCTGAATTAAAAGAATGCAAAACCAGCAGTTTAAGAAAATGGCAGATCTGACCATGGCTACATTCCCCCTTTGATGGTTCGACAGGACCCGTGGGAGTGGACCTCGTTGGACCATCACGATTGCCTTGGTCAGATGGCAGGCAAATCATGGAGGTCGGACTCTGCAGATGATGGTTAGGGCTGAGGGCTCAGCTCTATGAGGTCCTCCGCGTTCGCTAGCGGGGAGTCTTCTTTCCGAGGGGCCTTACGGAACCCCACGGACATGGCTTGGGTGAGCCTGGCTGTAGAGGCTCGCATCTCGTTGACTCGTCGGTACAGGACGTAGGCCAGGCCCAAGGTTAGGGTGTGGCCGATGATTGTTGAAATGCATACAGCAGTGTCAGCGGCGGTCCATGTTTGGACGACTGGTGAGGCGTTCAGGATAGGCATTCTGGACAAGGCTTGGAGGGCGGTGTCCAGGGGAGCGATGTCGACGATCTGTGACCCCCCTTCCTGAATCCATTTCTCCAGCTCTGGGTCGAGGGTGAAGTTGCGATCCTTAAAGAAGGATGGAATCTCTAGTTCGGATTGGTATTCTTCACTCGGGAGGTGGTACAAGGCTAGGTCGTCCAGGTGGAGGATGGCTCCTCGTGGAACTTGGATCCACATGGTCTGGTTCAGCAGGTTGACACGCGTAGCGGTGTCGTGTTGGTCGTAGGTCAGTGTCGCTGACCGTACTGGAGTGTTAACGAGCCATCGGTTTCCCACAATCTCGGCTTGCGTCTCGGTGACTTGGCTGCGGGGTTTAGCATCCGCCGGGCAACGTGCGTCGCTGGCCAGATGTTGCAGGCCGCAGATCCCATCAGTGTTGTCTCTGAGGAACGGCTTGCTAGGGCAGAGATAGTGGATATCTTTGGTGCGGGTGCACATGTGCAGGTTTGGGGCTAGGTACAGCTGAGGGTCGCTGTCGTGGTAGGCTACCACGTCAGGTGTCCGTACCTTGAAGTAAGTATTGCTCTGCCAAAATCCCACGTTGACAATGTCTTTGAGTCGGTAGATTCGGCTTGATTCTATGATGGTTAAATTCAAGAGGAAGCCTACCTCTCGCTGTGCGGGGTCAACGTACAGTGGAATGGCACTGCCCAAGGAGTAGGCAAGGTGGGTTTGGATCGGGTCAATGGGTGTGGTTATGGCGGAAGCCAGCACGGTTTGCACCAGGCTCAGGGGTATCAAATATGGCGGGATCCTACCCATGGCTAAGCTGTCCATGGAGGAACTTACTTCTCGGAGCATGTCGGTCATTAGTGCTGTGACCAACTGTGTTTGGGCAAAGTCGTTTTGGAAGACCGTGAACATCTGCTTCATGGAGCTCACAGTCTGATTCAGCATGACGCTATGAGTGTTGAGGATTGTCACGGTTCCTCTCAGTGTCTTGCCAATGGTTCGCAGGGATTCGCTCTGCGTGGTGAGTTGTTCTTTCAACTGTGGAAGCTCGGTCTGGATTTCGGCCACGTGTCGTCGCACCGTGGCTATGTTCACGGCGTTGACACTGGACATGCCAATGTTGAACAGCGTGCCCACGGCTGCAGCGGCCCCGAGCAGCGCTCCCAGGAACCGTTTGGAACGTTTGTTGTGTCCTCCCAATTCCGCTTGGGTGACGGTCATCTTCTCGAGTTGTTTCAGCATGTGCTCGACGTCGGCTTCGGCGTGGTTGAGGGCGGCTTCTGTCCATCGCGCACCTGCCCAACTGTACTGTGCCACCGAGCTTGGGTAGTGCGCCCGGTAGACATTTCGGGGGTCCAGTCGCACATACACTTTCTGTGTGTGCGTTCGGCAGTTAGTGATCAGGAGTCCTGGTTGGTCCCTCAACACGATGCCCGAGGCCGGTCCTGGTGAGATGACGTCGGCTGGCGGCTGGCCTCTGGTCGACTGAAGGCACATGAGGACTATCAACAGCAGCATCCTATTACAGGCAAGAGAGAGAGAGGTATGGAGGAGCAGGGGAGAGAGAAAGGCACAGGTCAGCGAGGTTTGTCCCGGGTTGTGTGAGACAGTCTTTCGCTGCGATGACGGCGGTTGAGTTTTAGCTTGCATTGGCCCCTCCCTGTCTGTCCCTGCTAGTGGCCACATGTCTTTTGATCTGATTGCGGTGGACCCATTTGAGAACTGGTTCTCTCTGTCCCCGTTTTAGCTGGATTTGGTATGCAACGGGGGAGAGTTTGTTCACAATCTCGTGAGGTCCCGTCCAGTGGGGCAGGAACTTCTTTGACAGCCCCCGGGGTGGCGGGGCGAAGATGTAATACAGGACTTTGTCGCCCACATTGAACTCGTGGTGAGATGCCTTTTGGTCATAGTATGCTTTCTGGCCTTCAGCGCTGCTTTTCAGGTGTTGCTGGGCGAAAGCGAAAGTTGTTTTCAGGTGTTTGTGGAGCTCATCCAGGTACTGGAACGTGGTGTAGGCGGTGACGAGGTTGTGGTCTCCTGGTTGGTACAACAGGTGTAGTGGCAGAGTCATCTGCCGCCCGGTCATTAGTTCAAACGGGGACACCCGTGTTGATTCCTGCGGTGTGGCTCGGAGGGCCATCAGCACAAGGGGAAGTTTCACGTCCCAGTCTTTCTGGTTAGTCGACACGTACTTTCTTAGCATGTGGACCACCGACTGGTTAGATCTCTCAACTTGGCCAGATGAGGTTGGCTGGTGCGAAATGTGCAGTCTAGCTTGTACCCCTAGACATCTCCAGATCTTTTGCATGATCTCGGCAGTGAAGTGGGTACCTCTGTCTGAGTTGACTCTTAGTGGCAATCCGAACCGGGAGAAGATGTGGTTCATCAGGAGGTATGCCGTTGTTTGGGCAGTGTCGTTAGGTGCTGGCAGACACTCTACCCACTTGGTAAACTGGCACACCACCGTGAGAAAGTACTTGTTGCCTCTTGTTGACCTGGGCAGGGGTCCTACCCAGTCGATTTGGAGGTCTGACCATGGGAACGTGATTCCTCTGCGTTGCAGTGGGGCTCTGTGATTTAGGTTTGCTGGTTGAAATTGACAGCAGACCAAGCATTCTCTCACATACTCTGCCACATCTTGCTGCATGCCTGGCCAGTATGCCACCTGTCTGAGTGTGTCATACGTGGCTCTGGTACCGTGGTGTCCAGCATAGGGTGTGTTGTGGGCGTGCATTAGCATCACCCCCCTTTGGCACAGTGGCACCACGAGCCTAGGCGGTGTGGTGCCATCGGGGTCAAACCATAGAATGTCGTCCCTCACACGCAGCATATGTCTGGAGTTGTGTAGATGTCTGAGGTATGAGTCGTCCGCTAAGGCTGTAGGTGAGATAGGGTGGCAGGCGGGGTCAGAGAGGTGGTCAAGAATTGTCTTTATAGCAGTGTCTGTGGCTTGCATATCCGCAATATCGTTGTTAGAAATTTGCGGTGTTAGCGATAGCGGCTGTGAAGCTGGTGCTGTCGCAGGCAAGGGCCGTTTGCTGCAGGTTAGTACCGCCACATCGGGTGTTGGTGTGGGGTTTGGGGCAGACCACAGCTCACCGTGGAGGGCGCCCGCTTTGGCAAGGGCGTCAGTGTGGTCATTAAAGTCTTTGTCTAGGCCTGGCAGTTTTGAATGTCCCTTTACCTTCTTCCAGTACACGGTGACATCGTGTGTTGTTGTGATGTTATCACATTCCTGGAACAGGTGTTGGTGTTTGACAGGCTTGTTGTTTGCTGTTTTGAAACCATTTCGTTTCCAGATCGGGAGATGGCACACAAAACTGAGTCTGACATAGTTAGAGTCTGTGCAGATGAGAAGTTCACTGACGTTATGGGCCGATGCGATTTGCAGAGTTATGAGAATGGCTGCCACCTCTGCATACTGGGATGACTGGGGGCCCAGTTTGAAGCGTTGTGGTGGGCATGGGTGGTTGTCAACCCACAGTACCCCTGCACCTGCCTTTAGGATGCCCTCGTGGTTGTAGGAGCATCCGTCGACGTAAGCTGTGGGCATGCCTTCGCACGCATTCTTGTCAAAGTACCTGTGACAGGTCAGTTGTGGCTGTTGGGGCTCTGGTGTGTCTAGCATCGCAGCAGGTGAGTCGTCGGAGCAGTTCTGACATGCAGCCAGGCCGTTTCCCAATGCCGACTTGTGATTCTGTGCATATCGTGCCTCGACATCTCGTCCTTGTAGAGCCATTAACCACGTGGCTATGCGTGCATTGGTGACCACGCCGTTTCGGATGCGTTGGCTGTTGAGGTACATCACAGGCTGGTGGCAAGTGTCAATGATAACTTTCTGTGCTCCAATGTAGTTGGAGAAACGCTGTATGGCCCATACCGTACAGAGCAAAGCTTTTTCACAGTCTGAGAATTTACACTCTGGAGGGAGAAGCGTCTTGCTGGCATATGCGACCACCTTTTTGTCTTGATCGTGCATTTGGTATAGGCCCGCACTGAGACATTGGTCAGAAAATCCTGCTTCCAGGTAGAATTCCTTTTGAGGATCGGGGTAAGCGAGACAAGGGGCTGAGCATAAATGTCTTTTTAGTGCCGCCATGGCGTGTTCTTGAGCGTCTGACCAGACGAAAGGGCAGTCCTTTTTCAGCAGCGCTGTGAGGGGCCTGGCGATGTCCGAATAGTTTTCGATGAACTGTCGGGAGTAGTTGCATACCCCTAGGAAGCTTCGCAGTTCAGAGACGTTAGTGGGAGGCTTGATGTTTTGAATGGCGTGGATACGGTTTGATTGTGGTTCGATGCCATGGGATCCGACGAGAAGGCCCACGTAGTTGACCTTGGTGCGGCACCACTGACCTTTGTGGAGAGCTATTTTGGCGCCGGCAGCGGATAATTGGTTCAAAACATAGTCTATTTCTTTCAGGTGGTCTGCCACCGTCGTGCTCTTCATGAGAACATCGTCCACGTAAATCAGGTTACCTCTCATCCTGGCGTCAGGACAGGCTTTGTTCAGGAAGATGTTGAACTCAGCTGGTGAGTTGGCATACCCGAACGGGCATCTGTTGAAGGTGAACTGTTGGTTGCCGAATGTGAATGCCAGCTTGTGTTGGTCTTCTGGGTGCACTGGAATGGTCCAGAATCCAGAGGCCACATCGAGTGTAGAGAAGATGGTGGCTCCTCTGATTCGGGGTATTTCCTGTTCGAGTTGGGTCATGGGCCATCGTGATAATGGCACCTGTTGATTCAGCTTTCGATAGTCAATGGTGGGCCGCCATTTCCCATTCGGTTTGAGAACGGGCCAGATGGGGGCAGAGTAGGTGCTGTTACATGGACGGATGACACCTTTCTCAAGCATGGATTCGATGATTTCCTGCACTGGTTCGTGCGAGGCGATGGGAATTTTGTACTGCTTGACGAAAGTGGGAGGAGCCTCGGGATGCGTGGGGATGCGCACCGTGTGGAGGTTGGTAAGGCCACAGTCTAAAGAGTCTTTGGCAAAGGATTCTTTGAACTTGTAAAGGACTTGTCTTAGTCTTTGGCGGTCTGTGTCATTCTGAAGCGCGTCAGCCTCTTGTAGAATTTGCTGCACTTGAGATTCAAAACCTTGATATGGCTCCTCTGTCGATGTGTCATCAGTCGGGTTGATCTTTGAAGGCATAGCAGGTGTATTAGTCTTACTGACAGGCTGGTGGGAGACTGTGTACACTGCGAGGTGTTGGTCCTCTGTAAGCTTAGTTCTGCACACTTGGTCTTTGGCCACTGACATGACAGATGTGATGGCAATGAGTTGGAAGGGCAGCGTGAGCACTGTGTTGTCTGTGTGCCCTTCAGGTATCAGTGCAGGTGGAAGGGGGCCGATGACCGGTAATACAAGTTCAAAGTCATGAAAGTCATGGCTCACTAGCCATCCTAGCCTGTAGGCTCTGGGAATGCTGATGTCGGTTGCAGTGCAGTTGTTGAACAGAATGTAGACTATCCGAAATGACACTTCCGTGAGGGGTGTGGCTTCGAGTGTGAGTCCGAGGTCTCCACATTCAGGTGAAGGTTGGAAGAAACCTAGCGTGTGGTTCAATGTTTGGTTCCGTCGTATGTTGAGGCGTACAGCGACCCCTTTGGTGTAGGCTGGTACTACTGTTGCTTGTTCGTTGATTAGGGTGCAGACTTCAGGGATGGTCTGTCCCGACAGTAGATTGTCATGATTGCTGGGAACAGGTGGCTGTATAGTCAATGGGGCCCATACCACTTCATTTAACATGTCCACATGAGCTTTGAGGCGAATCAGAACGTCTGCTCCAATGTAGACGTCGTGGACTGGATCCGGGAGGATCAGGAAGTAATGGGTCAGGCACCGGTGATTCCACTTTAATTGCAAAGCACAGATCCCTTTGGCAGATATCATGGAGGATGGATTTGAGTTGAGAGGGAAGCGTGTGCGTTTGCTGGTATAGGGCAGGTCCGGTGTGTTGTCAATGATTGCATTGAATAGTGAGAAGCTTATGGCGGATTGGTCCGCCCACATGGCCAAAACAATGTCTGTTGTGGTTACATCCTGCAGCTGCAGGTCGGTCCTGACCTGAGGGCAGTAGGTATCAGAGCCTTGGCTGGTTTTGAAAGTGCAGAGTAGCGAACTTGACCCTTGATCAGCTGTTGTGGCTGGGTCGCCATGTCTGGCTGAGGGAATTCCCGTGAACTCTGTGACCTGACAGTCTGGCTCAGCAGATTTGTTTGGCGAAAGGGGGAGGGGTTCACGCACTTGAGCCCACACTTGCAGGTGTTTGAAGTCCAGTAACGGCTCGAATCGATCCAGCAGGTCTTTGCCTATTAGGAATGGATAAATGTTCATTGGTGAAACATAGACCGGATGTACTAAACTCATCGGGCCGATTGCCAGGTAAATGGGGGCCACGTTTCTCAGCTGGATGTCGTTTTGGCTGTACGACTGCACATTCAGCTCACAGGTGTGGAAGTTAAGAGTTCGATTCTGTCTTTGAGCTTCAAATTTGAGTTTTTCAAAAAGTTCAGCTGATATGAGTGTGAGATCCGAGCCCGTGTCCACGAGCGCTTCGAGTCTCACCTACTTTTCCAAAGTGATGGTTAGGTAGAGTTGGCGTGCCACACCTCTCTCTATCAGATTTCCCAGAAGTTTTGGTGTGGGGTCTTTTGTGTTGATCGATAGACAGTGTGGTTGTGTTAGGTGTGGCTCGCTGTGAGTGCAGATCACCAAGACAGCACTGTCTGGTACCTTTAGGTGAGCGCTGCTACCGTCTTGTTCAGGAAGTGCAGTGTTTTGTTCAAGAAGTGCAGTTGGCAGCCGGAGTGAACGAGGGGTGTTGTCAGTTGGTGATGCAACATTGAGTTCACTAGTCTGTGACTGACAAGCCGTGTTCTGGGCTGTCAGTTGGAGGGAGTGAGTGGTGCTGTCACTTAGTGATGTGACAGCGAGTTCCATAGTCTGTGGTTTGACAGTGTCTGTGGGACTGTCATTGGAAGAAGCGTTGGGAGTGGAGTTGGCTTCAGGCCTCAGGTTTAGTCATGCGGTGTCTGGCTTGTCCTTGTCTTTCTTGTGAGGTTTCTTTTGAAGAAACTCCCTCAGCATGCTCAGAAGTTCTGCAGCGTCAGACGCGGCGGCATTGTCTCTGTTGGATTTGAGTTCCAACTTCAGCTTACCAATGTCATTTTGAGAGGGGTCTTTCAGCCGGTTCTCTGGGCTGTCAGTTCGGGGAGATGGAGGTTGGTTCCTTCTGGGTGGCCGGCCGGTTTCCCAGGTGCCCCCTCCCCTTTGGTTGTGGGAGGTGCGAGGCCGGTCCCAGAATTCCCCAGTGCGGCTGTTCTGCTGCCTGGGGCGGGCACCCCCACGACCGCGCTGACCTCTGCTGGGTTGGAATGGTCGTGTCTCTCTGTTGGCAGGCTTGTAACTGTGGTGCTGTGCGCCCTCTAGGGACAGCTCTGGACGGTGCTCAGAGACAGGGCAGATTGTGGGGTTTCTCACAGTCTTTTCAGAGATAGTCTTTTGTTTGGTGTAAGCTTTGTGAGCCAAGTCACGCAGTTGTTGGATTGACATAGTCCGTGGCTCAGCTAAAACCCCGAGGTGGTGCGATAGGGTCGGATGGAGATTCCGCAGGAACAAAGTTTTGAAGTTACAGTCTTCCTCCATCCCGGACTCATTGCGAGGTCCGAAGTAGGCTTGTCGGAGGCGGCCGTAGTAAGCTTGTGGGGTTTCTAGTCGGGCCTGCTTGAGGTCCATTGCGGTTACGAATCCGCTCTCAGAGTCTGGGTCAGAGAATTCACGGATCAGAGCTTGTCGCAGCTGCTGGTAGTCCGTTTTGACGATCTCAGGTTGCCTGTCTAGAAAACTCCGCACGTCACGGCTTGAAGTAATCCTGAGAAGATACAACTTATCCCGATTAGTGACGTTGGCCATAGTTTGTAGGTGAAAGTCAATGTCTTGTAAGTAAGAGTGAACATCGTGGCCTCCTGCTGGATTGGGAGTGAAGGTCGGGATGTTTCTAGCCAGCTTGTCCAGTTCTTTATGGGCCGTGTGGTGACCGATGGCCTGACCCCGCCCCTCTTCAGCTGGTGGGGGCACGTAGCGGCTGGCTAGTGATGTCTTTAGCAATGGGCTTTCGCCCCCCTTTTCAGGTCTGGGTTTTTGGCTGAAAAGTGCAGGCTCGCTGGTGAGGGGAAACGGAGTGATGGGTATTTCCCCCTCCAGGTCGCCTTGTAATTTGTAAGAGTGTTTGAGTTCTTTATGGACCAAGTCCAGTTCATACTTTAGATCATGTCTCTGTTGGGCAAGCTCGGTAATTTCAGTTCGAGCTGCGTGCAAATGTTTCTCACAGGCCTTGGCTCTGGCCTCTTTGTCTTGTATTTTACTCTCTGCTCTTTCTAGAAGGGCCTCGGCGCGCTGCAGTCTGTCCTGGAGCTCCTCCGTGGTGTGTTTCTCCGACTGCATCCTCCTGTCTGTGTCCGTGCGCAGATCCTCCAGGGCCTTTTGCAGTCTTTCCACTTCCTCTTGTAGTTCTGGGGGCATTTCGTCCTTGTCTTTCTCCTCCAGAAGTAGCTGATCCAGACGCTCCTGTGTGTGGTCCTTTTGTTTGCGGGCCTCCTCCAGTTGAGTCTTTAGTCCTGCGATTTCCTTTTCCAGATTGGCGTTGTCCTCCTCCGCAGAGCATGCCTGTGCCACTAAGTTGTGAGCTAGACGTCCAATGATCCGACTCCATTCCTTTGAGCTGTAGGTCTGCGTTGGGTCGTTGGCCATTATCTGGTCCACCTCGGTGTCCAGTTCCTGCCGGGTCGGAGATTTCGGGTCGCCAGAGTCCTTGGGCAGACAGCCGGTTGTCATGGCTCGTAACCAAGCATCCAGATTGCTCCAATGGTCCGCGGGACTGGAAGCGCGTGACATTCTGACTCCCTGAGGGCGAGAGAAACACAACACACACACAAAGGGCCGCTGCTAGCTTGTTTTGAGGCTAACGAGCTGTAGTACAGCCGTGCCGTTTATAGAAATTTGCCTAACTGTCGTAGACAATTTTATGCGGGTCAACGTGGGACCCGAAGTACTGCTTGGTTGTCACTATTATTTAGCTTCCTTGGGGGTCTCTTGGTGAACTGAAAGAAACAAAACACAAAAGACCAAAACAAAGCAAGGAACAGAGGAGCGAGAGGGGAAACAAACACAAATATTGCAGTGGCAATAACACCTAAGTGAATTGACCTGCGCTGTAGTGTAGCCGCTAATAACTCAGAGGGTGTGTTTTAGGGAGAAAGAGGCAACCCTACGCTCAGAAAATATATCTGGGGAAATACCTAATGTTCTGTGGCTTCTGCTAAGTGGCAGGGTTTTTATCAAAATCCAGTCTTACCTGGGGCGAATTGAGGTCAAACCCAGCTGGCCTCAATGAGCGTGGTCAACTTTCCGGCGCCACCAAACACCCGACCGCCGTGACTCCGGACTCTCTGTTGCTCTGTCACGGTTACGCCCACTCAAACAGCACGTGACTGTAAGCACAACCTGGTATTCTCTGAGGTGTCAGGCGGCCGACCGCACTGCAAAAGTGGGTGGTGCACAGAACCCCGCCAGCAATGCTGACGTAGACAGTGGCGCATGCACCGGTCCCTGCAATTGACTCGTGCGTCGGCTTTAGTGGTTGAGCCTTTGGAGCACCAGGTTGCTGATGTCACGTTACTGCGTGCCGCAACCAATGGCAGGGACAGCAGACCCCGAGAGCCACCGCACGGTCAGCGTCAGTGACGCCAGTCAGCAGACCCGCCCACAGAGGACAACAGGGGCTCCCACAATCCACCACAGGTGCTGAGACTTTAACCTGTACACATGCACAACGGAAAGAACAAGAGAGCTTAAAGTAAATTAAGATTTTCCTGCTTACGGCAAATTTAACTCACTTTAAACAACAACAAACAAACAATTATTATTATTACTTCCTTTTTTATACTCAAAGTAATTCAAGTAGGAGTAAACGGAAACTACAATAGACCTGAAAAGGGGTAAGGTAGTAACACAATGGCTCTGAAGAAACTTAATTTAACCTGGAAAGGAAAAACCAAATTAAGAGATGAACGGCTTTTGCCAACTGAGGATAGCACAGAAAGTAATTAGTAGTAATTAGTTATTGAAAATATCCTAACCCGTTTCGGAAGTTATCAATAACTTAATGCAGGTGGAGGTCAGGAAGGGGAGCGGTGAGCCGCGGTAGTGGGTCTTGGAGCCTCAAGGGGGGCGCACTTCCTTCCTGTGGTTCACCTTGACTGTTTGGTACAATTTAAAGTTAATTCAAATAGTTTTAAACTCCAATCAAAAATAAGCCTGGGGGAGATTGACAGAATTAGAATGATTTCTTATAATAATCACAACAACCCTTTTGTTGTTAGCAATGATTATAACATACTCATCCGGAAAACATGAATGAAAATGATTTCATACAAAGTTCAGTAGAAGGCTGATAGCTGACTTGAGAAGGTTGTCTGCCACTAGATGGCGTCCTGCTTTTCAGCGGCTGTCAACTGACTGAACTGAGAAAAATTTATAGTGAAAATTTTAATAAAAGAAAAAAAATTTTTTATTAAAAATTAATTTTATCAAAAATTAAAAATAAAATATTGTTCCAATCAACATTAAATCCAGATATATTGGGGGAGGAGAGCAAAAGTTTTGTAAAGGAATCAGAATGGCTTCTGATAATAAATCACCACCTCACTAAAGTTATTAGTAGCGATTATAAAAATAAAACGAAACAGAACAGAGTCATCGAGACAGAGAAATGGGAGCAGGGTAGAGCAGAAATAGATTGAGCAGAAGGGTGGTAGCTGACCTGGAGGGGTGCCGCCGCTAGGGCGTCTGCCTCCAAATTAACTGTCAGTGATTTGAACTGAGGAATTCTATAGCTTAAACTCTAATTCACTTCTGTGAATTGAACTTAAAATAAAATGTCTCAGTCCAAAACAGGAGGATTGTTTTACGAACTAGCAAGCTGTAAATGCAAATATGTATTCAGGCAGCTTATTCGACAATAATCGCGGTGAATTGGGAGGAAATACACGAGGAGGAACAGCGAGTATGGGAAGCAGATGGGTTAGGGCTGCAACAAACGATTATTTTGATAATCGATTAATCTAACGATTATTAGAACGATTAATCGACTAATCGTCGATTATTTCGCAGACTGATCAGTAAGTTTGGAACGATTATTCAGCTTTTCCAATTAGTTAAAACATTGAGTTATACATATTCTAACTATAATATAAAAAAAGAAAATCACTTCAGCTTTTGAAATAGTTGTTTTAATGAACTTTGAGCCAACTAAACAGGTCATTCTCTTTAAGTTTTCAGATTTCGGTCCAACTCAAATCACACACAAATGCTCTCTAAGCATTGTTTAATAGGCCCACTGCTTTTCTTAGAACTGAAACAGAAAAAGGGACATTTACTTCAGGACACAAAGAATGGTAAAATATTAATCTGCAAACAATTATTATAATTATAAAATTACAATCTTTTTTTACATGACAATTGAGCTGACAGAGACGTTCTCATTCCCTTTTAATTTATAGTATGATAAAGTGACTGCCGTGATATTCTTCCTATATCATAGGAAGGATATAACATCTCGTTTTGTAAGTCTTCATGATTATTGAACAAAATACAGGCAAGTGATAAGACTATAATAATACCTAATATACTAATAGTGTTACAATAATAAAAACAGCCCTGACTCCTAAGCTCGATCAAGCTTTATTCTATACAAAATAAGTCATCACATTACTGTAATTATATTACTATTGATAATATTATTACTATTATTAGTAGTATTGCATTCTCTAATAAAGAGAGATTTGCCGCTGGTGGTTAGTTAGCTCCAGCTGGAGAACACTCACTTCTCACCGGCTCCTCTTTTGCCGGGATGTTTCCTCTTGCACCCCAACATTGCACACGACAGCATTCTTGATTTGAAGTTTTGTGAAACTTTCCCAAACCTAAACCTTGCTAGTTCGGATTCGTTTGCACTGTCATTATTCGCGCTGTTTTCTCTTCTACCGCAATAGCATTTGTAAGGGCTGCACTACACTCTAGCGCTACAGCGCCGTAGCGTTCAAATCGCGGGATTGCAGGCCCTTACATTAGGTCACGTGAGATCAAACGACTACTCGACAACAAAGATATTTGTCGACAAATTTTTATTGTCGACGTTGTCGACAACGTCGACTAATCGTTGCAGCCCTAAGATGGGTAGCAGGTCTTTCCCTGCTATTGCCACGCGGTGGCAGTGTCGCGCTAAGCGGCCCAACTCACAAGTGTGGTACTGTGAAACTGATACGCGCTTGTGAACCTGGATAAGGAACACAGAAGTTTTCATGCGCACAGATTTAAACACGAACCAAGTATACACACATCTTACAAATATACTTTGCAGATCACGGCGGATCTCTTTGTGCTTGGTTTGGACAGAAAGTGGGATTTTCTAACCGGTTTAGCTAACTTTACGCCAGCGTTTTTTTTGAAAACCCGAAGTTATTCGTTGCTAACGAATTTAAAGATCTTTTACTGCATGGGAGATTCTCGTCCCAACAGTTAAACCATATATACCGGTAATGTGCCTGTTTTTGAAGTTTTCTTCGTTCAAAACAGGGCTTCGGACAGTGTTAGTGTCACAGCCAGGCAAAGAGAAAACAAAGAGTTTCCTTTTCTCTAAGCTGGGCCATGCAACACTGTCTTTGACTGCAGTTTTCCTTTCACATCCAGTCGAGCTAAAAAGATGCCCTCAGGCCTCTTTTCAGCCAGATGCTGGTGTGTTACTGAAAGACTTTTGCTCAGTTTTCGAGTCGACTTAATTACACAATGCGCATACAATATTAAATTCCCAAAACACACATGAACATGAATCTGAATATTGATCCCACCGTGAAGTTTGTAAATGCCAGCATTCTAAAACACCATAAAATATGTAGCGACACTGACTTGTTTGGGGAAATTATTTAACTCAAATGGGGAAGATTATTCATTAGATAATGAATATGTAATCGCATACATTAATTAAATTATCCCAAATAGGGAATGGACTAAACATTACCATATAGGAATAATTAACTCGATTGATCGTAGTAATTATTGATATAGAGGTCAGTTAAGTCAGATTAATTATCAGGGTCAATTTACATGTGATTCCAAATTAGTTTGTCATGCATCCTGGTTCGTCCTGCGAACCGGAGATGAAAACTTCCTTATATCACAAGATTACCTGCCTGTATACCGAGTGAATATTTTCCGCTGGCCACACGGAAGTATCTGCTCGTATACGGCACTTTCAGATGTTTAAAATAGTTAACCGAGGTAGAGCTTTGGTAACTTTACAGACCTTTGACATATTACAGAGACTTCAATCATGGGACAATGAGACAGATTCGATTCAAAGGATTATGGAATTTAATAACACAATACTAAGGGTTATATAGACTACTAAAAATCACGCAGGAGTAAATAATATGCATATCAAAACAAACAATTAAAGGAGCACTTCACCCATTTCAACATTAATCTTTATTGAAAGTGGGTCATATATGTAGTCGAAGTGTAAAATAAATTTTGAATTTGGTGCCCTCTTGACAGAGAAAAGACAGAAAATAACTTTTGGGCGCATTTGTATGAAAGACAACAACTCCCACAATGCACCACATTGCACAGCTCCGCAAGCCACTCCCACTAATCCAGAACAGCAGCGCAAACATCACAAATCCCTCTTCCGTCTACAAGGCTAACGTTAGCTGCCACCAGAGTTAGAAATTCATTTTACACAAAATGTATAGCTAGTTAGTTGGCTGTGGCGAGCAGGACGAGGGCGAGCCGAGGCACGTGAGATGACTGTGCGAGGCCGGTGGCGCGAGTGATAATGAACGACACCGATGAGACGCACCGGTCTCTCTCGCGTCTCTCACCGAGGAGCGGACGCATAAAACGAGGAGCGACGACAGGGCAGATCGACTGAGGAACAGGCCTGATTTTATGTTGTGTTTTGTTTCTGTTGTGTGTGGCCAACATTGAGGGGCTGCTGGCTTATACTTTTGTTTTGTATTTGTTTATTTTACTATTAAAATGTTTAAATGTTTGCCGGTTCCCGCCTCATTCTTCCCACAACAACGAACCCCGTTACATTGGCAAACTCATTAGCGAATTACTCCTCGTTTGTATTTCTTTCTATATGGTGAATTATTGCATGATACCTGGTTCAGTCAGAACATGCGGTGCGACACGAGGATGGTTCACATCACAACACAAACGTCCGTGTGCTCGTCTGATTCAGAGATTTCGTCCAGGAGAAATTGCTATCGTTGAAATTCTCGACAGCAGACGGAGTCTATCTGTGTCCGTAGCGCACAGCGAGAGCACAGGCACCAGCAGTCCGCCCACCTCGACCCAGCCCGGGCTCCTCGTCCGCCTCCTGTTCCTCCATCAGCCTCAGCTGCTCTTCACTATATTGCGGCTCGTATAAATAGCCACGAACATCAGTTTCGAGCAAAAGATTGTCAAAATCCTCCTCTTCCATATCGTGTGTCGTAAATTCAGGCATTATGGTAAATCTAACTCCTTGAGCGCTTGGGCTAGCTTAGCTTGCTGTCTTCCAAGCAAGATGGCGGATTAATAGTTTAGTTTCTTCAGGTTTAGTCCCACCCACTGATCTGTAATAGGCCGGTGGGGTGAGTGGGTCCCACGCCCTTGAATAATAATGAGCTAAAGGCTGTAGTTTTCTTAATATGCAATGAAATTTATCTTCCGTCCTATCGTGACGCAAAATGACGATATTTACGTCACGATAGGACGGAAGTAAAACACTTAAATCCTTTTTTCTCCCATCTCAGAAAAAAAACTAGCAAAATTCCACCATCATTATAATATATGACTGGGTTTCTAACAATACAAACCTTAATGCAAATGGGTGAAGTGACCCTTTAATACAGGATTGCAATATGACGTATTTAAAAAGACACAGTTAGAATGAGAGAGAGTGAGAGAGAGAGAGAGAGAGAGAGAGAGAGAGAGAGAGAGAGAGAGAGAGAGAGAGAGAGAGAGAGAGAGAGAGAGAGAGAGAGAGTGGGTGTGAGAGAGAGAGAGAGAGAGAGAGAATGACAGGACAATTCAAAACAGTTCAACAGAGACCCAACGGATTCCAATATTAATCTAGACAACTTTAAGCAGCACTTAATTGAGATTTGTACGTTACTTGATTTAAACACGGTCCCTTTTGTGTTGAGTTGTGTTACAAAGGCAGCGTGGTTGGAGTTGTCTGGCGCGTCTTCCGGTAGGAGGCAGATGTTTGCGATTGCTTCAGCTGCGGCCCGTACGAGAGGCGATTAATCTTAAACTTGTTTCGTTCCTGAATGAAACCGAACTATCAACTGAGGTAGATCGAAAGAAAGCAACTTAGATTTAAAACAAAGTAGAAAAACGACGAAGGAGGAAAACTCCGGCTGGAGTTTAGGAGGAAAGTTTAGGAATCTCTCTCTGGCGTAGGAAACTGCACAGAGGATAAGGTGGCGGTCTATTTTGAAGGGGCGAGGGACACGCCTTTATCACGTGTCTGATCCAATCGTTTGCAGGGAGGCGGGTCGGCAGACCTTGTGATTCACGCCCTCCTGGATCATGTGCATAGGGGATAAAACTTGTTCGAAATACACTTCTAAACTAGTATTAATAAAAGCATGCATCATATTACATTCTGGGTTGATGATTCAATCTTCTTTGATTATTCTGATTACAACCATACCAAATTCGGCATTCCTAGGGCTTAGTGAAATGCAGATACATGATTTTCATGATTAAAACGGATGTTAAATTGATCACATATCATAAAAGCTTACGGTTATACCAGTTTTGTCACCAGGGAATCATGAAAACACAACCACAAAACATTATACATTTACAAAAGGGGATTTTGATCCCATGTGTTCAGAGTGTTCCGTGTGTGTAAATGGGTGTTCAGAAGTTCAACCAGCGTTGGTCACGCGGTGAATTTGTGATCGAGTCCAGTATGTATGTGTGTGTGTTCATGCGTATGTATTTATGTTCAGAGTTCATTGACCGATGGTGACGGGGGGTGAACTCGCGACCAGTCCCGTGTGAGCGTGTGTGCTTCGAATTTGATGAGTTTAAACAACTGCTACAATGGCCAGTTGTCTAATCTTACAATTCTCTTCTGTGTGTGTAAGCGAAAAACCCCAGGGGGATTCCACGTGTGTGCGCTTATCTGAATGGACAATGTTCGTCTTGTCACCTTCGGAGGGGTTCTTCCACGTGATTCTGATTCTAAGATGGGCCCTTTGGTCACATGTCTGTGTCAGCGTGATAAGCAATGCATTTCTTTGTTTAACCATTCGTGGCAAGCGCCAGTGTGTGAATCAGAGTCAGTGATTCAATCAAATCCAAGCCCCATTTGCTTTGTGTGGCAAATTACAACAGAGAGACTTTGTGATTGACTCGGTAACCTAATCAACAGTCCCAATGACCCTTACTTTTGTCATAGTCTCTGAATTAAAAGAATGCAAAACCAGCAGTTTAAGAAAATGGCAGATCTGACCATGGCTACACTAGTTTTAATTTTCATGTATTAAAATTAAAGTTATAATATTAGAGGTGAAACTTCCAGTTTCACCTCTGATATTATAACAGTTGGGTAAGTTACTCTAAAATAGTTATTAATTACTAACTACAAATGACATCTTCAACAGTGTAATTAGATTAATGTAATAATTTACAAGATTAATGTAATAATGTTTATAATTTAATAAAATCTCTAGAATGTATTGGTCTACTTATTACTAATTACTAAATCCCATATCAACCTCAACCACTTGAACAATACAAGGAGAGACAAGAAACTGCACTTTAATGCTTTCAAATTAACAATATACAATTGCATGAATTATTCTTGAATTGACCAAAGTGTGTAGAGGGAGATGGTAACATAAAAAATATACCTTTTAAAAATGTATGTTAAATCCACTATTGTTTTAAACAGAATTTCTATAGTCTATGCAGTATTTAATGCAATTACATCAGATTTCACTTTAACCCTCTGGGGGCTGGGTTTTTTTTCACATAGCAGCAACATAGACTTAAAATAATCCGTCATGTATGGTCATATAAATAAAATCAATACATGATTATAAACTATAGAGGGTCTTCTTTTTTTGTGTACACTCACATTAACATCAAAACCTTGTGTGTTTTTTTTTTTAAAATAAATAAAATAAGCAGGGTGCGCTTTCAGCTCACTCTGTCTCCGCAAAAATCTTTCTGAAACATGTCTGGAAAATGAACTGAAACTCAGCTAATACTTATCACACAAACATGAAACATGCGTCTAAAGAACGCTTTAAATTTCTACTTTTAAATAAAACAATTCACATTTAATACAAATATTCTCCTGCAATGTAATCTGTATGAAACTAAAGAGAAGTACAGTTTCTCCTGTCTCAGCTCATTATCGTTAATTTGTTCACACCCACTCGCAGAGCGCGCTATTCATAAGATAGTGTGTTGAGGCCATATGCAAAATAGATAAACGCCCCCAGGCAAATGCTGTAAACTCTGTAAACACACTAAATTTTTTAGTCAGATTAAGATTCGTCTTGCGCGGCTATGAGGAATAATCCTGGGACATTTACCACAGAACAAGTGCTGGTTTATTTTCACTTCGAGGAGGAGCAACAGATTCAGCTGAGAAGTGTAAGTGTTTTATGCTTGTGCTTTGTTCTAATCGCGATATAGAATAACGTTAGTGTCTGTAAACGGAAAAATAGCATAGCCTACTGTTTTGTGAATCATGTTTCTCTCTCTCTCTGTGTGTGTGTGTGTGTGTGTGTGTGTGTGTGTGTGTGTGTGTGTGTGTGTGTGTGTGTGTGTGTGTGTGTGTGTGTGTGTGTGTGTGTGTGTGTGTGTGTGTGTGTGTGTGTGTGTGTGTGAATGAATGAATGAACGCACAGATACGCACTGTTACAGACGAAATAAAAGAACATTTCGTTGACTAGTTTTGAATAAAGTTTTTCAAATCAAATAAGCTTCACATAAGCTTCAAAAGACATCAAATAAGCTTTTGTTAGGAGTTTCTGCTCATATGTTAAATATATAGTATGTTTTGTCAATAAACTAATCAACTAAGATGTTTGTTCCAATGCAAGCTATATCAAAATAATGAATCCTTAACTTTGAAATATGTATGATCAAACTAAAACATTTATGGAAAAAGACAATTTTCTTTTCAAGATGTTTCCAACTCTAACTTTGAACTGAAATAAAACCATGTCTATATGGTGAAGGGTGTGTGATAGAAGTGTCCAGACGTATGCACCCTGTATTTTAAAGAAGAACATTTAATTATTTGCGATACATTATTCATTGACAAAGAATTCAGGGACATTATTCATGTCCCTAAAGGTTGGAGTTTTCCTATTTTTTTTTATTAAGGCATTAAGATTTTTTATTCCTCTTTTTAGTCAACGTTAGCATGGGTGTGTTCACTTATTCTAAGCAGTGTGTGTGTGTGTGTGTGTGTGTGTGTATATATATAATTAAAAAGCAATTTTAACCAGAAACCAGTCCTTTGTTGTGTATCTTTGGATTATGTTGTGTTGTAAATAAATCCAAACAATCTAAAAGCCTTTTTTTTTCTTAAATCTCCTCATTCTTTGTGCATGGCTCCTCGTAATGATATGGCCTGATAGCACCTAATAGGGCCATTATGGGAGGGTCTTTGTCTTTCTCAGGTGTGAAATGCCATACATATTAACGAGAGATCACGCCTCCTCGCATAAAGCTTTCTCAAACAAAACACATCATACACATTCTAAAAGACTTTATTGACTTATCTGAATGAGTAGTCAGGATGATTCTCACATAGTTTTGGAGCAAATATTCTAGACTATGTGATACAATTTTCAAAAGTCTTGTGAAGAAATGATCAATATGTGTTTTGTGGCCTTATTTCAGAAACTTTTATTTTTAAGTTTTTCAATAACCATGCATAAATAATATTCTCTCAAAAATACAAACACGTACATACATGTTGCTCACATATTATGGTAGCCCCGTTTGTGCTATATAGAGTGAATTTACACCTTTGCCATTAACATGTTTATAAATTACTGAAAAAAGCACAAATGTCAGTGCATGTCAAAACATCCCAAGGGCCCCAAAAACCCCTTGGTCCCCAGAGGGTTAAATTACAGAAGAATTAAGAGTAATCCCTTTAATCGAATTACAGTATTTAGTATTTAATTAATTACACCCAACACTGTATAACAGTAATTAAAATGTAAACTTAAGCATTGACTCGAGCAACTATTTTCTCCCAAGCTAAAACAGTTCTGCTGGTGAGAAATATGCCTCTTTTTGTCTGGTGCTGTTGCCATGGTGACTCATAATATCTGCGCTCCATTGATAATGGCTTTTTATAGTTGTGGTGCACACGCTTAACTCAGAGTCAGTCAACTTAGAGTTGATTGAACTAACTCATTTCAGCTGTTCTGTAACCGAAAACTCAGAGTTCTCTTACGAGCGTATTCTCGTGTTGCGTAAGCTATCTTACGGTACGGGAAAATCCCTTTTCTCGAGAATACTGAAGCCAAAATATTATCCTTTAATTTTTCCTATATGTAAAACGCATTGTTGCACAGAGCAGAGCTAGGCAAGGCAGCTATTGGTCACTCTGTGGCAAATGCTGCAACCTATCGATGGACTGGTCATGACGTAAACACCAATGAGCGCGCGGGCACTCTTGTGCGTCATGTCCCGCCGAAATAGGCGTGGCTTATCTCTATATAAACCGAGTCCAGATAGGGTGTTCTTTGATTTTTCATCTCTTCAGCGAAGTGATCTCTTCACGTCGCTGACTCTACAGGAGAAGCCGCGCCGTCGACGAGCATCTCAGCAGGACGAGCCATGTGCACTGCAATTTGAAAGCCGCCTTCGCCGCTTCACCGCCGTTCCTGCTGCGCTATCCGGCGCCTATATCCTTTCACGCCTATATCCTTTCACTATATCCTATCCTTTCCTTTCACTATACTTACCTGGCAGGGGAGACACCATGATCAGGAAGGTAGTTCACCCAGGGACTGTTTCCTTGGTTCAGATTTCTTTTCTGATTATTCGGCTTTGCCCCTTGGGTTTGGAGTGAGAAAATGGCGGCTCAAGTACCACGACGGAATGCAGCAAGATTTGTGCTGTTGGAAGATCTAGAAATGGATCGGTTGACTTTTAGCAGAAGGATACTGCAAACAGAACTGGGCTTTAACCCTCCTCAACTGGACTTCATTTTTGCCTTACCGGGTAAGAAAACCTTTGAAGTTATTTTTGCAACTTTATTGCTATACGAACAGTGCTTAGAAAGATTTCAAACAAAAAAGGAAGCTGCTTGCTTCCAAAAGATTGAATTGATTCCATTGGCTGAGAGAGAACTCAGAACTGTGACTGTGATGATGTACTCAGAGAGGATTAAAATTGAGGATATATCTACATGGCTCTCAATGCATTGCTCAGTTACAAAAGCCTTTCAAATTAAAGATGAAGATGGAATTAAGACGGGAGCATCTAAATTTCATGTTCATTTGAGAACCAACGAGAAAGGAGAGCTTCTCCACCTGCCATCCATCATCCAATTAGGCACTGTTGGAGGTTTTGTCTTTTACAACGGACAACCCAAAGAATGCAGAAAATTAACGTCGTTGAACCATTTAGCAGCCCAATGTGAATCTGTTTTTTTGTAGGAACTGCAAAAATCACGGCCATTTGTCCAAAAATTGCCCGGTACCAATGAAGTAACCTGTGTGGTGCAGATAATCATAGATTTCGTGATTGTCCATCTGCATATGCAAATAAAGTTCGACAACAACCTGTGATGATTTGGGATAAGGAAACCAACCCTCTGGAAACGGATAATACCCCTTTCGGCAACCAACATTCTTCAGCAATCAACTTCACAACAGACCAGGGTGAAGTAGAGGCTGACATTTTTTCGGGAATCCCACGGGTCCCGGGATTCCCGTGGGATTCCTGCAGGATGGGAGTCATCTTTGCTATTAATCACGGGATTTGGACGGTACAGGATAAATGGTTAACGGGAGCAGACGGGAGCGGGAATCAACCAATAGCAAAGACGTCAAAAAAAAAGAAAAAAGTAAATGCACCATTTTGTAGTTTCCTTTTAATACGCCTACAATGTAACGCAATTAAAAAATAACTACTCGACCCAGCCGTCCCAGAAGCCATCAGTGCTTTTTGTCACGGCTTACCGCCGGAATTCAAAGAGCAGTGATGGAGGGAGCTAACAGCCGCGGAGAAGTCGATGTGGCAAAAAATTATTTACAGCGCAAAGTCAGAAGTAATGACATGTCTACTCAATCCAGACAATGTAGATGCACTTTTGTTCCTACACAGCAACATATAACTAAGATGGACTCATTATGCAAGAGCATAATTTATGAAAATCGTTAACATGTTATTAAAATAAACTATAAATGTAAACTATAAATATATTGTTTACTCAACAATAAATGAGTAAAATCCAGCTTTATGTGCTGTTTGGGTTTATTAAACTATTGTAGACATGGTGTGAACTATGTACTGTTTTTCTTTTATTTGCCGTCTTCCATTTTCTGGAGAAAATCTAGAAACAGGGGCTCAGCAGCTGGTCTAAAACAGGATGGAGAGCAGATTAAATCAAATTCTATGTATTAACTAAGCACTAATTGAAGAAAAAAAATATATGGGAGCGGTACAGGAGCGGGAGTCAGTTTAAACAGGAGCGGGATGGGAGTGGGAGTCAATTTACCAGGAGCGGGATGGGATGGGATTATTTTTTAAACTTTGGTCTGGGAGTGGGACGGGACAAGATTACTTTCTATGGGAGTGGGACGGGACAGGAGTGAAAATCCACTCCCGTGTCATCCTCTAGGGTGAAGATGCCACTTCGAGAGCTCTTCTTCCTCTGTCCTTCGGTGAGGAGGACCCCGTTTGTGCAGGGAAAAACAACGTCATAAAAGATGGAGGGAATGTTATTTCACAAACGCAAGAGTTTAATTTAGAAATGAATACGCCAAAATCACTCACAGATTTTCCTCTCCTGGGCTCCTCCACTCCCACACAGAACCCCCAGTTCTGTAATGGGAATTTACTACTTGACGCATTGGGGACTCTCCCTGCATCCTTTCCACTTCTTTCAGACTCCTCCTCATCAACCGATCCAATGGCAGAACGGATAGATTCCTCCCCATCGACTAATGTACCATAGGGAATCCAAGAACAAGAGGACTCTCCCAATTGGGCATCCCTGTCATCTAATTCGACCCCCTTTCTTGACTCTAATGAAATAACTACTCTTTCTTGTACCATGCATATGAACAAACAACCGCTTCCAAAAAGAACGGAAATGCAAGACAAAAAGAAAAAGAGAAAAAGACTGAAAAGCAAAACAGAACCTTCTTAACGTAATTTGCCTGTCCTCCTTTCTCTTCCCCCCACAATGGCTCCTCTATCTGTTTCTACCATCAACACTAGAGGTATCATGGATCCAGTGAAATGTACTTCGGTGTTTTCCTACTTAGAGAATGCAGATCATGATATTTGTTTGCTTCAGGAATGTAATATCCCCTTTAAATCAGATTATAAATACCTAGAAGACAGATGGACACACGGTCCGTCTGTGTGGTCTGGAGATAACAACAACAGATCTTCTGGTGTAGCTATCCTCTTTAAAGGGAATGATTTAAAAATCTGTAAAACACTAGAGGTTGTAAACGGGAGATTGATATATGTTGACGTAAAACTAGACAATATTTGTTTTCGTGTGATTAACGTATATTCCCCCACAGACCTACAAAGTCGAAAAGAAGTCTTGAAAGCAATACCACCTCTACTAATTTGTGGGAAAGAAGTAATTTTAGGAGGTGACTTCAATTCCCTTTAAGCCAGAGAGATAGAAAGTCTTCCTCTACAGTTAATTTGGACTCAAGTTCCCAAGAATTAATCAAATTAGTTAAAGACTTCGGATTAGTTGATTCCTTTAGAACCAAACACCCAGATAGCCTTGGGTATAGTTGGTCAAATGGCCGGAGTTGTTCCAGGATTGATTTTCTTTTTACCTCATCGCAGATAACAGTATTAAATGCAGGAGTAAACCCAACCTTTTTTTCGGATCATGCTAAATTGGATGCTGAATTAGAACTCGGAGGAATAGAGCGAAAGGTACAGGGTATTGGAAAATGAATATTACCTTACTAGATAATCAGGAGGTGGTGCAATGGAAAAGCTTGCAGTCATTATATAACTCTAAGGGTGAATGGTGGGAAGATTGTAAAATTAGAACAAAAAAAATCTTTATGAACGAGGGTAAAAAAATCAAGAGAAAAAAGCAATGGCTTGCAAATCCCACCAAAAGAATCTACAACAATTCTATACTATGGCTCATTCTGGTTTCGACGTTATGGATGATATTATGAGACTGAAAAAAAGAATTTTAGATATTTATGCTGATCAGAGTAAGAGTTTGATGATAAGAAGTAGACTACAACACATAGAATCTAATGAGAAATGTACTCGCTACTTCTTTAAAAAAGTGCTCCGGTCAAGATCGGTTATAAATGAAATAAAAAAATCAAGATAATGAATCTATAACGGAAACTAAAGAACTAATTTCATATATTCATTCCTTTTATCAGGATTTCTTTTCTGAAAAGAAAATAGATGAGGAAATAATGGATAGCTTTCTTCCTAACACTCTCATTGAAGAAGAATCACTGATCGATATGGAAAAAGAATTCACAACTTGTTATGAGGTTGGAAGGGTGAAGAAGGGAATGAACCCAATCGCAGACAGTAGTCACAGCACACGGTTTATTATGAACAAAAAGGGAAAACAAAACCCACGAGGGGGCAAAACAAGACAGGACTAAGGTGACTAACTAGACAAAGATACTGACAAAATACTAGAAGACAAACAACTGATACAAAAAATAGCTCAACAGGACGATTACTCTTGACAGGTTACTCACAAACTTGACACGGATTGACAATGAACCGACACTGGACAGCAAACACGAGGGGATTAAATAGAGACAAACTAATGAGGGAGACAGGTGATAAAGGGGAAGCAATAATGACTAAACAAGGATAACAAGGAGGGCGGGGCTAGATGACGAGACAACACAAGCACATGGCCCAACAAGGCCATGTGTTTGCACATAAAACATGGGTCTGTCATGATCCTGCCTCAAGACTTAAAGAAAGACAAGAACTAGATGGCAGAATCATGAAAGAACCCTCACCTTAAAGATGAACTGAACTGAAATTTGAAAAAAGGTGATATAACAGATCTATTTTATTTATTATCATTGGTACAATTATTAAAATGGCAGAATTGGTTAAAAGGGATAAAACTGTACGTTGAAAATGTTGTTTTTGTTACACGGGCGCCGCCATGTTGGATTTCAACATTCGGCTACGTCACTGGCATGGTAGGCTACTCCGTTGCCAACCAACACCAGCAGAGCAGCCATAGCATGTGAATAGTCTGAGGCTAGCTGACATGGCTGGGGAAACAGAAACTAACAGGTCTAGGGGGGTTCATACTGTATTGCCCCTGGCTGTAGTAATGAATTGTATAGGGCTAAGGCAGCTGGGGTTACGATACATTTTCACAGGCTACCTTTGACAAGGAAACCAGCCCTCAAGTCATGGCTAGCTGCCTTAAAACTGTCTAGCCCTCCGACAGCCCCTGGATTTCGAGTCTGTAGTGAGCATTTTTTGTGACAGACTATTTAGTAGGCCTGTCGCGATAGTCAATAAATAAATTAATCGCACGACAAAAAGAATTAGCTCGATAATTTTTCCGGCCGCGATAATTTCCATTTGCATGCGTGTTTGTTTTCCTCGTCTCTCTCTCTCTCTCTACCAAAGAGACTGGATGACAACTCTCGGTTCCGTAGCGTAGGAAGAGTGAACTAGAGCTTATTCTGCCCGAGCGATATTTCCCGACACTATCCTTGAGACGTGCACTCCCAACACAATAGAGTGATGCGCGGCACTAGATCTGATGGCCGAGACACCGAGTGCGAGCGCGGGCGCGGGCGCGGGCGGTAATGCACTCACTCTGTGTGTGCAATAAAACGATTCGCGGGACTCCCGCGAACTAAAAATATATATGAATAAAACATAAAAACGAATAGATTTTTATTCATCTGTTGCAGAAAAGCATCAAGAACAACTAAAACAAAATAGAAACGATTTACAGGCCAGAGTTTCTATTCATAACATTCTATTCATAACAACGCTATAACAACGCGTTGAGTGATGTAGCCAATCACAGTTATATGTGTTGCTTCTGAGTGGCCATTGCGTTCAAGAAATCATTTAAGATAGACTCCCTTTTTGGTATTTAATCAAGTGCATTTTTTGTAACAGAGACTGTTCTCTGCAACAGATTGACTCCGGTGCAGTGTCCATGCTCCGGCAGCTCACACACCCACACCAGTCACTTCGCCCCAAACGATCCTGTGCTGTAGGCTATGTGGAGCCTGAAACTGATCCTCCATGTGGTGGTGGTAGTCAGAAACTACTGGACTGTCCCTCACAGGTTCAAATGCGTAACCCATGCCGTTAAAAGTGCTCATTTTCGTCTGTGTATTAGGACCTGGAGCTGTTGCCTATGCACCTCTGCGTGTCCTACCATGCCAGTGACATCATCGAAACTGCCAGCGTAACAAGCGCAATTTTTGTGTTGCTTAAAGAAAGCTATATTGATATTTTTAATTAAAATTTTTAGTGTAGTTTACTTTTAATTGTCATAAACAACACGTTATCAACGTCGATTTTTTTCAGTTCAGTTCATCTTTAAGGAGCGGCTTCCAGACGCTCCTCAAGGGGACATTAAACACGGGACATGACAGACTGTGACAAAGACACAAACCAACAATACATGACAAATAACAATAAAGGCACACGAATAAACAATAGCAGGGTTGGGATGACAAATCAAAAATAACAGACAAGGAAGGGGGGGCGGAGGGAACACAGAGTTCATGGAGAAATGTTCAGAGTGGATAGGTGGACTGGGGCTCTTGGGTACATGGGAAGGAAGTTTAGGACATGGAACACGGGGTGGGGAGGTGGTGGGGAGGATGGAGGGGAAGGGACCATCCTGGTGGTGGTGGGGAGGATGGAGGTGAATGAAAGCGTCAGCATCTGCGAACTCAAACATGTGTAAGTACTGGTCTTTTATACCGCAAGTATTAGACACGATTGGATAGATGAGAAGGTAATAAGTGACGTAGCAATTGAGTCTTCCTGGCAGAACTTAACACTAAAGCTTCCATATCAATGCATCAAAATTTGGCTTTGATACGCGATTCTCTTCTCTATGCACAAGATCGTAAAATACCCTTATGTGTTTTGGGACTTGATTTAGAAAAGGTCTTTGATAGCATAGACCATCGTTTTTTGCGTAAAGTGTTAGATGGCTTTGCGGGGGAATCAATATTAAGATGGATTAATCTGTTATACAGAGTGTCAGAGTCGTATATTGGTTAATGGCCATCTGTCCCCCCCCCCCTGTTATAGTTCGTTCAGGAGTGCGCCAGGGTTGCGGCTTATCTCAGCTGCTTTTTGTGTTAGCTATAGAACCATTAGCTCAAGCTATTAGGCAAAACCCAGAATTGAAGGGGTTAGTAATTCCAGGGAGCTTGGGCAAAGAAGCAAAGTTATCTCTATATATGGATGACCTTACCCTTCTACTTACAAACAATCACTCAGTAGAAAGAGCACTACAGGTATGTGATCGTTTTATGCTAGCAACTGGTATGAAGATCAATAGAAGTAAAAGTGAGAGTCTATATTTAAATTGGACAGAACTTCAACACAATTTTGGGTTAAAGAACCAAGATAAGGCTATTAAAATAGTAGGAATGGTATGGTGTAAGGATATGGAGGAAAGGAATTGGAATTCTAGATTACACCAAATAGAGTGGAAAATAAACCAGTGGGAAGAAAGAGATCTCACTCTCAGAGGCAAAGTGTTAATAATCAATGCAGAGATCATAGCATCGCTCACATATGTAGCGGCAACTTTTCCTGCCCCAAGACGGTTTTTAAACTCCGTAAAGAAAATTATGTTTCGTTTCTTATGGAGTTCTAATCAAGAGAAATTGAAACGTGAAATATTATGTAAAAAAATTGAGAAAGGTGGATTAGCAGTTCCTGATATTGAAGCCAAATTGGATGCTATGTTCGCTCTTCCTATAATAAAAGCTTGTTTAAATGACGAAAAAACAAACCTTAGTAGTCCCTTTGCGAAGTTTTGGGTAGGCCAAGAAATAATGAGAACATGGAATAAGAGACCGCCACAAAACACTCCACATGGAGAAACCAGACCAGCTATGTATGATAGACTACTACGATTACTTAAAAAATCGTTGTGGTCTAATATTCCAATCGACAATTTAAATAGACGGATAATAGAAGAAAAGTTATCCCCTTTCTTATGCGGAATGACCCCGGTGGGTAAGCTTATGGAAGCAGAATGTGTTAAAGTTTGGAGAAATGTGAATGATAACTTTTTATTCAACTGTCATAAAGATATCGCTTGGCAGGCTGTACAAAATTGTTTGCCCACCCAGGTTTTTTTGAAGAAAAAAAACTGTACCCGCACCACGCTGTGTCCTAGAATGAGTTGTGGTGAAGAAGAGACAATTAGACATTGTATGTGGGAATGTTCAAATGCCCAGAAGGTATGGATTTTAATTCGACAATGGTTGTCAAATCTTTACAGAGTGCCAAGTGAGGGAGATATTTGGTATATAGAGTTATATAGAGTTAAATGAGACCCATTCGAATAAATGGATTCGTTGGTGGACAATTATAAACATTTTTAAGGAAGCGTTATGGAAATCTAGAAATGTTTATGTTTTCCAGAATTATGAGATCCTAGCTAAATCAGTGGTAAAATCGAGCTTAAGATGTATTGGGGACTATATTTTAAGAGATATGCAAACATTTAAGACCTACAAGATAAAAACGATATGGAACATACCAAATGTCCCCCCCTTTAATAAGATATTGAAGACTGGTTAATTTCTTCAACGACGCATGAAGTTTAAAAAGCCTTTTATTAACATTGCAACATGAATTTGTAGATATTTTATGTTTAGTTTCTGGCTTTGTATTTGTATTGTGATGAACTATAAATAAATAATAAAAAAAAGCCTATATCCTTTTACTACTTGCTTCTTAACTTGTCTAAAAGAGCCGAGGCGTTGTTTCAAATGCCTCACTTCATCAAGTGCGGCTCTTGCTGAGCCGCCCTCAGCGACGGGGACCGCCACATTCTGTACGTTTCCTGCCTGGGGAAGAGCCACGTGGACCACGCGCTTTCGGTGGGCGGCTGCCCGGAATGCGACTCGATGGACCTGTCGACCCTGCGGGCTCGACTCGCCGTCTTTCACGTGGATCCTGCAACTCCGCTTCTCTCTGTTGGGCCGCGCCGTAAAAAGCGCCGTTCACATAGGATGCCCGAGGCTACCATTGTGAGCGAATGCACGCCGGCGCCTTCCCTGTGTGCATCGCTCTCTGTTTCCCCCGTCTCGATCACGGCCGGTCAGCCTGTCCCGCCCGCCGTGCTTCTGGAGTCCGAAGGGGATGACGCGGAGGACGATGCCTGCTCGCTTGCCACTTCAGGCAGTGAAGGATGGTCGGTCCCCGAACCGGGCGCCGCCCCTTCCGTGCTAACGCCTAGCGAAGTGAGGTCGAGCGTGGACTCTGAACTTCTCCGCCTCATGGCCAAGGCCGTAGAGGACCTCGGCCTCGATTGGTCGCCACCCGAGGAGCCCGTGCCCAGTCGGCTGGATGGCTGCTTCCTGCCCGGACGCCGTTCGTCGCAGCTCACTAGGCCCGCCCCTTTCCTGCCGGAACTCCACGAGGAGCTAGCAAAAAGCTGGAAGGCGCCGTTTTCTGCTAGGCTTCACTGTTCTGTTTCTTCGACGCTCTCCATTGTGGACGGCGTGAAGGACAAAGGCTACCTCGCTATTCCTCAGGTCAAGGAAGCGGTGGCCACTCATCTGTGCCCCCCGTCTGCTGGATGGAAATCAAAGCCGGCGTTGCCTTCAAAGCCCTGCAGGACCACTTCGGCTCTGATCGGTCGTGCTTATTCCGCCGCCGGTCAAGCCGCGTCAGCGCTGCATTCCATGGCTGTTCTGCAAATTTATCAGGCCAACCTTCTACACACGTTGGACGAGGTAGGCCCGAATCCAGAAAGCTTCAGGGATCTGAGGAGTGCGACGGACTTAGCTCTGCGAGCCACCAAATCCGCTGCGCAGGCCATCGGTTGGAACATGGCGTCTCTCACCGTGACCGAGAGACATTTGTGGTTAACGCTGTCCGACATGAAAGAGTCTGACAGAACCACCTTTCTCGACGCGCCTGTGTCTCCTGCCGGGCCTCTTCGGCCCCGCGGTAAAGGGCTTTACCGAGCGTTTTTCAGAGGTCCAGCGAACGTTGAAGGCCATGCGACATTTCATACCCAGGCGTTCTAGTTCCGCGACAGGTCGCTCAAAACAACAACGCCTGCACGGAGCTCAGCACCACCGCCTCCTCAGCAGCCAGCCCCACAGCGCCGTCGTCCTACAGACTCCGGACTGCGCTCGCGCTCGGCCAGCCGCACGGGACCCCGACCCAAGATTGCGCTAAAGTCCGAGCCCTCAAAGTCTTTCTGACCACGCTGGGAAGACGAAGATGGTTAGGTCCCGCCGCGGCCGGACAACCATCGAAAACAGCGCGCATCGCTCTCACAGCTCCCTCAGCAGAGGCGGCTGGAGCAGTGTATTTTACAGCCAACGTCACACGACCCGCTTGCCTGTAGCCAAAAGCCGTTTTTACGGCTACCCAGATAACTCTCAAAAAGAGCATCATGTCTGTGTTTCCGGCTCACGCCGAAGGTGTCTTAAATTTAGGAAAAGTGCCCACTTCCCAGTGCCCACCCCTACACATAAGCACCGTTCAGTGACACTCACTCATACACGGCCCACATCAATAAAGACGGCTCACGCCGCCTGTGTATCAAATGTAGTAAATGTGCCCACTATTCAGTGCTCACCCCTACACATAAACACTGTTTTCCCCACCACACACACTCACTCAGAGCGAGCAGAGTGTGCTCTATGTGCAGAGAGCGCGCACGCTTCTCTAAGCGCACGCCCTCTGACAGGCGCTGTGAACTGTGTTACACACACACACAGCGACCAAAGCCCGGGTATCATTCTCCCTCTAGCTTTGCGTTTAAAAGCTTGGGAAATGTTACCGGGCGTGTCAGAGTGGGTGATAAACACTATAAGACGAGGTTATTCACTGCAGTTCGCTCGCAGACCCCCGCGTTTCATTACCAGGGTCGAAACTACGGTGCAGAACGATGTAGCACATCTGCTTCGCGCCGAAATAGCAAAACTGCTACAAAAGGGGGCTGTAGAAACTGTCCCTCTGATACAGAGCCAGTCAGGTTTCTACAGCAGGTATTTCCTCGTACCCAAAAAGGATGGCGGTCTCAGACCCATCCTAGATCTCAGGCGCTAGAACAAAGCACTGATGAGGAGATCATTTAAAATGCTCACGACCAGACAAATCCTCGCGCAAATTCTAGCCCAGTCAGAAACAGAACTGTTAACACACAGGGCCTTACTGCTCGACCATTTGCGAGATCTAGGTCTCCAAGTCAACTGGACCAAGAGTTTGCTGTCTCCCAGCCAGAAAATCTCTTTTCTGGGGACAGACTTAGACTCCGTGTCCATGACAGCACGGCTGACGTCACAGCGCGGATTTCAGCGCTCAGTGGAGTCATTCAAAGCTGGCAGTATCTTCCCTCTCAAAAGTTTTCAGAGGCTGCTAGACCTTATGTCACAGCTTCAGCAGTGCTTCGGTTGGGTCAGCTCCGCATGCGACCCCTTCAGCGCTGGCTGAAAACACGAGCCCCGTCATGGGCATGGGCTTCCGGTCGTTTTCACCTCAGGATAACCCAGAGCTGTGTCACAGTGCTGGAGCCCTGGAGAGCGTCAGACTGGTACCAGTCAGGTGTCAGTCTAGGAAAGATCTTATCACGAAAAACTATCTCGACAGATGCCCCCAACTCAGGCTGGGGCGCCCTCTAAGAGGGCAGACCAGCCTTTGGCCGCTGGACAGCCCAACAGAGGCATTTACACATAAACTGTCTGGAAATTACGCACTGGAGAGCTTTCTCCCTTTCTTAAAGGGCCACGATGTCCTAGTCCGAACGAACAACATGGCGGTAGTGTCTTACATAAATCGCCAAGGCGGTCTCAGATCAGGGCGCCTTCTTGCTCTGGCAGAACGCCTCCTGGAATGGACCCAGGCCCATCTGCGCTCGCTCACAGCGACGCACGTGCTGGGCCACCAGAACGTGAGCCCGGACAGACTGTCCAGGGACAACGTCCCCATAGGGGAATGGTCCCTGAACCCACAGACAGTCCAGCTACTATAGGACATGTTTATAGACATGATATAGATCTCTTTGCGTTAGCAGAGAACGCGCACTGTCCAATATTCTTCACAAAGAACAGGGACGCGCTGGCCCTCGACTGGCCCAGCTGCCCGCTTTACGCGTTTCCCCCGATCGCACTGTTACCACAGGTGATCAAGCGAATCAGGGAAAGCAAGCCATCCTTGCTCCTAGTAGCACCGTTCTGGAGGAACTGTGCGTGGTTTCCGGAACTGATGCAGCTCACGAGCACAGCTCCGTGGCCGATCCCGTTGAGAAAGGACCTCCTCTCTCAGGCCGGGGGCGCGATTTCATTTAATTTAATTTATTTTCATTTATTTATTTATTAAGCACTTTTACACAACTGGTCATTGAACTAAGTGCTGTACAAAAATAAAGACAAAGACATAGCCATACAAACACACAGACATTAACGCCACGGTTAACTCTCTGGGGTCGGCGGTATCGCCGGCGATACCAGCTGACTTTTTTCCTTATCAGTGCAAGAGAGACTCAAATTACTCTGTTGATTTTGATCTAACATATAAGTGTTATACATCATTCGATCCTGTTAAGTTTGTATTTTTTTTGTGGAACCTCACAATAAAAACAAAGTGTTGTGCTTTTCGCCAAATAAAGAAAAATTAACATGATGCGCGTTCTGCCTTCTCTCTGTCAGTGAGGTCCATTCTGAAACACGTCCGAAAAATGTCTAAATGACTAAGTCAATACTTGTCACAGAGATACGAGACATGTGTCTTTTTAAAGCTTGTATTCTCTTCTTTTAAATGAAGTAATTTATTAAAAAAAGAAATATTTCCAGTTTATGTAATTCGTTTGAAACCAAGGAGAAGTACAGTTTTTCGGTCTCAGTTCATTATCTTTCATTAGCTGAGGCCGCCACGCCCCCAGCGCTTTTCACATGGTAAATAGGTGATCTAACGTTATGCATCGCACACGCCCAGCAGCAATCAATGGCATAAAAACATGAAGTTTCTCCATCAGATTCACTGATAGTTCATTGCGTTTTGAGGATGGCACACTACTCCTTCAGATGATTCTGGACAGCGAGGAAGGATTCACCTTTTTCTCAGAGGAAGATTGTAACTCCGACGACGAACGGCTGCATTTTGAAGAACGAATTGATCCCGCCGAGGATACAAGTTCGAAGTAAGTTGTTTAGTGTTTTATAATTTCTTTTCTGATCGTATAGAGTTCAAATGAATTTTCAGACTATATTTTGCCTAGCTTTTGACATCTTACAGAAAAGATTGCCTCACAATATCCCTAACATTCGTGTACCGTATTTTCCGCACTATACGGCGCACCGGATTATAAGGCGCACCTTCAATGAATGACCTATTTTAGAACATTTTTCATATATTGGGCGCACCGGATTATAAGGCGCATAAGATACTGCAGTCAAACGTTTGACTGGGTTTGCGTTATGCATCCACTAGATGTCAACAAATGTCAACAAAAAAGTCAGATAAAGTCAAACTTTATTAAGCTTTCTGACAACTCCGTTCACTCCCATGGTAACGTTGTTCAAACGTTAAAGGAAAACTCCGGTCAATTTTAACATTGACATTATCATTTTTTGTAAATTTGGAGTGCCGTCAGCGATCATTGGTGCGCGCGATCATTGGTAACTAAGCAACAGTGGAGACTCAGACTGTCAGCTGTCAGACGATGACGGTGCTGTGTGGTGTTCTGAGAATATCAGCTCAAATCCGAATCAGATGTTGAACACACGGAGGAGGTTTGATCGCGCGCGCGCGAACTCGACAATCAACTGTGGACTTCGACCGAAAACAGGAAGTAAATACGGGTATGTGAGCTGGCTGAATAAAGAGATTATTCCTGCCTTCGTGAAAGCTCGGATCACAGTTGAGACTGATATATCAGCCCAGGCATCCACGATCCATTGGCAGATAGTGGCGTAAGTCGTCCGGCGCTGTCTCCCCGTCTTGGTGAACGTGTGTGCACCATCCATATATAAGGCGCTCCGCATTATAAGGCGCACTGTCGTTTTTTGAGAAAATTAAAGGCTTTTAAGTGCGCCTTATAGTGCGGAAAATACAGGTATACGCTCGTGTAAACTTTTTAAATGTGATATTACTCACATATTTGTATATTAAATATATATAGTTTTGATTAGCTTATGACACTGATTATCATGCTAAAATACTGCCTTATGTGTAATTTCTTTTGTTTGCGAATAACTGCTTAGGTTATATAATGATTTAGTGAAATATATTTCAGCCTCCGGTAAAATATGTGATACTGTCTAAATACAATATATTATTTATGTATAAATGTTCAGTTAGGCTAACTGAAATAAAACCATGTCTATATTGTGAAGGGTAGTCAACTTTAGCATGGGTGTGTTCACTTATTCTGAGCACTGTGTGTGTGTGTGTGTGTGTGTGTATATATATATATATATAATTAAATCGCAATTTTAACCAGAAAAATCTACAATGCATGCCCAAAGTCGTGCAGCCATATAGTTTCTCTTGATATCAGCATGTTCAAAGGTGTTTATTGATTTTATTTTATTTTTTACAGGGAAGATATGCCACTGATGAGTCCTGCTGACTTCAACATTCAACAGTCTCTGTACATGAACATGGTACAATGAAAAATCAAACACCGTGGAAATGACAGGTATGTACTATGTTTCAGGAATGGGACAATGTTGTGTGACTGTTCAAGCCTCTGTCTTTAGATCAGTGTGTTTACTAATGTGCTTTTTTGTCCTTTGTTGTGTGTCTTTGGATTATGTTGTGTTGTAAATGAATCCAAACAATCTAAAAGCCATTCTTTTTTAAATCTCCTCATTCTTTGTGCAAGGCTCCTCGTAATGATAGGGCCTGACAGCACCTAATAGGGCCATTATGGGAGGGTCTTTGTCTTTCTCAGCTGTGAAATGCTATGCATATTAATGAGAGATCACGCCTCCTCGCATAAAGCTTTCTCAAACAAAACACGTCATACACATTCTAAACGACTTTATTGACTTATCTGAATGAGTAGTCCGGATGATTCTCACATAGTTTTGGAGCAAATATTCTAGGCTTTGTGATACAATTTTCAAAAGTCTTGTGAAGAAATAATCAATATGTGTTTTGTGGCCTTATTTCAGAAACTTTAATTTTTAGTTTTTTCAATAACCATGCATAAACAATATTCTCTCAAAAATACAAATATGTACATACATGTTGCTCACATATTATGGTAGCCCTGTTTGTGCTAAATAGAGTGTAATTACACATGTGCCATTAATATGTTTATAAGCAACTGAAAAAAGCACAAATGTCAGGGCATGTCAAAACATCTCAAGGACCCCAAAAACACCTTAGACCCCAGAGGGTTAAGTGATGACGAAATAAACACCTCAGCTAGAAAAGCCTACAAGAACAGCTACTATATGTTAAATGCTAAATCTAAAAGGTATTTCTTAAGCTTTTGTTTAAAAACAGTTAATTTAGGTTCCAATCTGATAGAAAGAGGTAGGTCATTCCAGAGTTTTGGAGCAATCGCTACAAAAGCTCGATCTCCAACTCTCCGTTTTGTTCTAGGAGTCGTTAAAACCAGCTGGTCAGCTGACCTCAAAGACCGTTTTGGTTCACATTTCTTAATCAGATTTACCAAATACAATGGAGCCATACCATGCAGTGATTTATAAACAAAAAATAAAATTCTGTAATCGATCGGTAGCCACTTTAAAGTGCTCAAAACTGGGGTAATATGATCTCTCTTACGAGTACCTGTCAAAAGTCTCGCAGCTGCATTTTGGACCAATTGTAAGCGATTAATCAATGATTTATTTATGCCGACATAGAGCGAGTTACAGTAATCTAGTCTTGTTAATATAAAAGCATAAATGAGTTTTTCTAGGTCACGCAAGGTCAGAAATGGTTTCACCTTCGCTATTATTCTCAAATGATAAAAACAAGACTTGACCACAGAATAAATCTGTCTCTCGAACTTGAGATCACTATCAAACAGAACTCCTAAATTTCAAACTAATGGCTTACAGAAAGGGGCTAGATCACCCAGATCAACAGAATTATTTAAAGCTCCAAACCATGCAACTTCAGTTTTCTGTTCGTTTAGTTTAAAAAAATTAAAGATAGCCATTATTTGATGTCATGTATACAATCCCACAATGACTCTATTTGTTTTTTACTATTCTTTTTCAAAGGGAGATAAATGTGCATATCATCTTCATAAAAATGGAAAGGGATTCCATGTTTACTAAAAATTGACCCAAGGTGTCAGGTGTGGGGTTGAGGAGATGAAGCGAGGACTCAATTGCAGGAAAAATGAGTTTTTAATAAGTATAAAAAATAAAACAAATACAAACAAAAACTACCCCGAGGGGGAAAACAAGGCAGACTTGACTTGGAAAACAAAAGACTTGATTTGACTTGACTGAACTTGGCAACAGCATCTAGGCAGGACACAAGAGGTACATTCGACGACGAAACAGCACAGGACTGCAAACACAGGGAAAATAAATAGGGAGACCAAACAAAGGAGGTAACGGGCAGACTGATCTCATGAAATAGCGTATGTATGACACGCCAATTCGTATTTCCATTTTTGGCGTGCTATCAACACGCATAATCGCTTTTCAGCGTGTTTATCAACGCCGTTGACTTAACGTTACATTACTGTATATATAAATATATGACCTACCCCAACCCCGTCCCTAAACCTACCCGTCACTGGGGTTAATACCATTTATGAGTCTTCCCCTACCATCCTAGGTAAAAAAATATCGCTCGCCAGATGTAGATATAGAATTTGCTTCGTTTCGCTCTGACATTTAACGGTGTACACATACACGCCTAATCACTCGGACATTTAACGGCGTAGACATACACGCGCGTGGACATACACGCGGATAGCTCAAAATGCGTATAGATAACACGCCACTTGACTTAAAAGTGGCGTGTATGTTTACGCAAAGTCATGATGTCATGTTGTAACGAGGGAGGACAGGTGGGGCAAATGAATCAATCAGGTAACGAGGGAGGACAGGTGGGGCAAACAAATCAATAATCAGGTAACAAGATGGGAGGGGCTAGACAATCAACAAGAGAGCACATGGGACAAGGAAACATACATGACAAGCCATGTGCTCACACCAAACATGACTTGAACACAAGCACATGGCCAGTAAAACCAATCACCAGCCATGTGCTCACACAAAACGAGACATGAACACGCAGCTAATGAAAACACTCATAAGCCACGTGTTCACACAAAACATGACAACATGAAAGCACACAGCTAGGGAAAAAGTACATGAAATAAGGCACAGACAAGACAAAACAGGAGCGTCAGGGCTCTTGTCACAAAACCAAGAAATAGACTAGACAGAAGTGACAGATCCCTGACACAAGAGGTAACAAATGCAAGGAAAACAAAATTGGTCCAAGAATGGACCCCTGTGGAACCCCACTTTGCATAAATGCGAATTGTGTACTCTTGACCAATATTTACAGAGAAGGTTCAATTTAAAATAAAAGACTTGAACCATGCAAGCGCTGTACCACAAATTCCAACAGCATTTTCAAGGCGTGAGAATAAAATCTCATGGTCGATGGTGTCAAATGCGGCACTAAGGTCCAATAAAACAAGAACTGCTGAGGACCCCGAGTCAACTGCAGTCAATAGATCATTTGAAACTCTAATCAAAGCAGACTCAGTACTATGGTAAGCCCTAAAACCTGACTGAAAATTTTCAAATATCTCGTTTTGAATCAAATAAGTATTTATTTGACTCAGAACGACCTTCTCCAAAACCTTAGTTAAAAAGGGTAACTTCGAAATTGGCCGATAGTTTGATACGACCGCAGGGTCAAGATGTGGTTTTTTTAAAAGAGGCTGGACAAAAGCGTGTTTAAACTGCTTAGGAACAACTCCATTTAAAAGACTATTATTTATGATAGATAAAATACTCGGACCAAGAACATCAAATGCTTCCTTTACTAACCTCGCTGGAATAATGTCTGATAAACAGTCAGTTAATTTTGACTGTTTAATTATCTCGGTTAGTGACTGCAGGGAGATTATTTCAAAATGATCAAAACTGACAGATAATGTCTGGACAACTGAAGGATCAAACAAACTTGGTTCGATCGTGGATCTAATCTCAGAGATCTTTTGGACAAAATAATCCAAAAAGGCCTCACAAGTGATAAGGAGAGGATGAGATAACACATCAGTTTTTGGATTAAAAACAGAGTTTACTATATTAAATAAAACTTGCGGCCTACTACTATTTCTTGTAATTACGTCTGCAAAATAATTGATCTTAGCCATCTTTACAACATTCTGATAATTAACTTGAGACTCACGCAGCATTTGAACGGATATCTGTAGCTTGTCTTTTTTCCATTTTCGTTCAAATTTTCTACAGATTATCCTTAACTCGCATCATTGAGCCAGGGTTCCGGTCTAACTGTGCACTTTTTAACATGGAGTGGGGCTACTGAGTCCAAGCAGGGTAGACAGACGGAATATAGCATCTCAAGTGAGGAGTCTAAATCCATGTTAAGAGAGAGGCTGTCCATTAAATAAAAAAGTTTTATTTCATAAAATAAGTTTTTAAATTGGTCTATAGCTTCGGTGTTTAGAGCCCGACGTAGTTGACTTTGAGGTCTTGATTTATCGATTTCATGAGGTATAAACACTTTAAAAATAATTGACTTATGGTCAGAAAACGCTTGATCTGATATTTCAATATCAGAAATAGATAAACCAAAAGTCAAAACTAAATCTAAGATATGACCTTGAACATATCAGCACACATGTATATTTAAATCACCCACTAATAGTAATTTGTCATATTATAGTACGATTTCCCTTAAAAACTCAGAAAACTCGCCAATGAAATCCTTATTATATGTTGGCGGTCGATATATTACAGCACATGCAACCTGATTTGTCACAAATAGCTGCAAATCAAAGCTTAAAAAAGGGGCGGCAAACAAAGGTTGACATGAAAAACTGTTTTTAAAAACAGAAGCCAGGCCACCCCCGCGGCTTGTGGTGCGCGGGGTATTAAAGAAACCACAGTCTGGAGGTAACAGATCCGTAAAATGGCTTAAATCATCGGGAGTTAGCCAAGTCTCAGTCAAAAACAAAAAGTCTAGGTTGCGTTCGACAAAAAAGTTATTTAAAATGAATGTCTTATTTAATAACGAATGCACATTCATCACCGCCAATGTCAGTTCGGTAGATACCTCCAAGTTTGGTTCTCTGCGAACTTGTCGAAGATTTTGCGGGTGTGCCATTCGTCTGCAAAGCCGAGGGGCCCGGTAGGTTGACGATATGACTCTGTCGCGTGGATTCACCGGTAAGATCCACTTGTAGGAGAATTCAAAAGGTCGCCCGGTGAAGAACCACTTTTCTTCCCGCTCGAGTGACGGCCCTGGGAGATGAGAGCAAGACATCCTGAAAGAGGCAAAGCGCGCCCTCGCCTTTACCGCAAAGCCGCCTCATCGTCCACCTCTCCTGCGGCGTTTGCATGCACACAATAGTCGGCACAGGTGGAACGGGAACAAGCGACCAGGTGGCAGGTAATTAGAGCCAGATCCTTTTTGTTTGTAAAAGCATGCTCCGTCCATTGATGATTTGATATCTAAGAGCATTTGCCGGTCGTAGGTTATCAAAGCAGAGGAGTTTATCACACAGAAGGACATAAACACAAATAAAACAAAGACAAACTCGCAAAGCGAGAGACGGCATGCCATGCACAACGGCGCCATCTTTTATCAGCTCATAACATGATTTGGCACCCGCGCCCCGACTTATGGGCACTGCACGTGTGGACTGTCAACGGATACCCGCTGACCTCCCAGTCGGAGTGCTGAGTAGAATTACGCAAGCGAGAGCGCCCTCTACTAGACGGCTCTATGCTTCTAAGTGGTCAGTGTTTTCTGGCTGGTGTGCAGCCAAAAGCCTAGACCCTCAACACTGTGGTGTTGTGGAAATTCTCTCTTTCCTTCAAGAGCTTTTGGATGTGGGCAGGTCCCCCTCCACGCTCAAAGTATATGTGGCAGCCAGAGCAGCGTTCACAGAAGCTTTGCACGGCCAGTCACTGGGAAAGAACGATCTTATCATCCGTTTCCTCAGGCGAGCTAGGAGACTGAATCCTCCTCGCCCCCCTATGGTTCCAGCCTGGGACCTTTCCACATTCCTAGAGGCTATGAAGAGTGACCCTTTCGAGCCACTACAATCAGTGGACTTACGGTGTCTCTCGTTCAAAACAATTTTTCTCATGGCTCTCGCTTCAGTCAAGCGAGTGGGTGATTTACACGCGCTCTCTGTGAGTGCGTCGTGCATGGAATTTGGGCCTAATGACTCTAAAGTCACGCTCAAACCAAGACACGGATATGTTCCCAAAGTGCTCTCCACCCCGTTCAGAGCGCAAGTCATTTCTCTGTCAGCCCTTCCGGGAACTGACGGAGAGAGCAATGTAAATCTCCTTTGCCCAGTTAGGGCGTTGCGGATTTATGTTCAGTGGACTGCTGCCTTCAGGCAATCAGAACAGCTTTTCGTTTCGTTCGGTGGCCGCGCTAAAGGTCTAGCTACCTCGAAACAAAGCATTTCCAGGTGTATAGTTGATGCTATCGCTTTGGCTTATAAGTCTAAAGGCCTTCATTGCCCCTAGGGCTGTGTTGAAAAAATCGATTCACCAATTCTGAATCGATTTTGATATTAATTTCTAAAGATCGATCCCTAACTCAGAGGATCGATTTAATAATAGGCTTACATTTTCCCCGTGAACTTTAACTTGCCGCGACTGGGAGATCCATGTATGCGCATTGAAAGGCTTTCACTCAGTGCGCACATTGTTACGACAACGGGCTTTGAGTGAGTCATTAAACCGTTCATTCAACTAACACGTTCAAAAAACCTGATTCATTAAAAGAGATGTAATGAAACAAGGTGTTAATTATTTTTAACTTTGAGTTCCACTTTTCAAGGCTCAGCTGAGAAGCAATGCGTCGCATGGGTAACGCTGAAGCTGATGCTTCACTTATTAGAGACCAATATGGCATTGATTCAATGCGTGACTCGCTGATTTTATTTCCCCGCGGCTTCCTCGCGCTGTGGAATGCTGACCAGCGCTGCTGCTGACGCGCATTTATAGTAAATACCCATGACGTGAACGTTAAAAAGGATGATACGACAAATATTTCCATTTCCTTTGACACGGCAACCTTTTTCACGAATACATATGACTTCAAAGACAGACGCAGGTAATCACACGTGCTCTACCGATCTCTCTCATTCACTGTCTGTGCGAAGCCTATGTAGGCTACACATCACCACGATAAACAGTCTTGTTTGTTATCATTATGAACTTGTTTAACATTCAATACACATGCATGAAGTTCAAAACAAGAAGGGTATAGCCTTATAAAAAAAACGTGAATATCGCGGTTGCTGCTGTTACTTGCAATCCTCTGCGGTTGACTTGTCAGTGGCGCGGTACTACAAGATTGCGGTAATCGCGACAGCCCTAGTACTGCTGCTGATATACCTCTGCCTCCTCTGTCATCTACACCAGTGCAAGTTTGTGAAAGCAGTTGTATCAACACTCTGGAAGGGGATTGTTCTTTACAACCATCAATACTCCATTAATTTGCAGTTAAATGTCTATAATAATAGTATCAATATGTTGCATAACTACAGTCCTGTAATTCAGGTAACAGCTGAAAAAAAAATGCTTTTTTTCAAAAACACTTATCTAAATCTCGAAGATCGGATCAGATCAGATCGAATCAAATCATATAATGATAATTGATTCAAGATCTTGAGAATCGGAATCGAATCGATTCTTGAAATTTGAATCGAAACCCAGCCCTACTTTAGGCATTAGAGCCCATTCCACCAGAAGCGTGGCCTCTTCGTGGGCCTGGACTAGTGGTGTTTCACTCCAAGATATTTGTAGAGCGGCAGGCTGGGCCTCTCCGTCTACATTTGTTAGGTTTTACAACCTGGAGTTTCCTGCCTTACAGGCTAAACTATTTTCAGTTTAGACCACTGTTGTCTTATAAACTGATTAAGTTGTTTCTATACAGCTCAGCCCGACTTTCGTCCACGCTGACTGTTATATTGTGTTAAGCACTCATCTTATGCAATATGAGTTGTCACACTCCCTTATATGGTCATCCTGGACTGTCGAGCCAGTTCTCCGGCCTGGCCGTCTTCACTATTATGTGTTCCCCGGGCACTTACCCTTGGGACTATGAGTGGATGATTTCAGCACGCATGGCGTTTTACATTGGGTTCCCGTAACGTAAGCTAACTTACGCAACACGAGAGTACTCTCGTAAGAGAACGACACTCGGTTACTAACGTAACCTCGGTTCTGTCTAGTAGAGGGAACGAGTGTTGCGTAACCCTGCCGTGCTAGTGCTGCGTTCTGGTTCGCTTCGAGATAAAAAGGCTTACGTCATGACCAGTCCATCGATGGGTTGCAGCATTTGCCACAGAGCGACCAATAGGCGCGAGAGCTGCCTCGCCTTGCTCTGCTCTGTGCAACAATGCGTTTTACATATAGGAAAAATTAAAGGATAATTTTTTGGCTTCAGTATTCTCGAGAAAAGGGATTTTCCCAAAAAAAGTTTGTTATTTTCAGTACCCACTTAAAACTGCTCCTCCCCCCAAACGAATCGCTTGACGTCATAAGGGGGAGACGTCTCCCCAGGTCGCTGAGAAAGTGAATTTGTGAGCTGTGTTGATAATTGTACGAGTGAGAGAATTAGTGATTAGGACATTTATTTATTTAGTTAGTTATTTAAGTTATGTAGTTAGTTAGGTATACGCTGGCGTATTTTCACGATGGTGAATTACTGTGTTTGTGCTGGGTGCAAAAACACTGTTAAAACTGGTCACAGACTCCACTTTTTCCCAAAAAGCAGGTCTGTGTTCCGTGCCTGGGTCAACTTTGTTCGGACCAAACGCACTGACTTCAGTGCTGCTTCGGTATCCAAGACTTCGGTCATTTGCAGCGCACATTTCTTCCAGTTTTTATGTTTCCGCTGTTCGATCGCGCCCGCGCCTCTCTCTCTCTCTCTCTAGTAAGTAAGTACGTAAGTAAAGTTTATTTCTATAGCACATTTAAAACAGCTTGCGCTGACCAAAGTGCTGTACATAGTTGTACTGGCCACAGGGTAATAAAACACATGTAATAGAAATACATTTACAAATACATTTGGTTTAGGCTAAAACAACATTACAGAGAGACAGCAGGTTAAAACACACATAGCAGGAAAAACATTTAAGATGCCTAAAAGGCCAACTGTTGTGAGTCACCAGTCTGAGATAGATCCATTTGCAGCGAAGGTTTATTAAAAACAATCAGAAATAAACAGAGGTAAACCAGAGCAAACACAGTGGAACAGGCAGGGCTAAATCGTAGTCAGATACCAGGCAGTGGATCGGGGCAGGCAGATAACAGGCAAGATCGGAACTCCAGGCAGAGGATCGAGGCTGGCAGAAAACAGGCAGAAGACAGGGGCAAAACAGGTCAGTAATCAGTCAGGTTATCCGGGGTTTATAATGCTCAGAAATGTTCACAAACGCAAAACAAAACTTCGCACTGAGAGCCATTCGAGGTGCGGTTAAATAGTCTGGGTGATAGACTGCAGCTGGGCGAGGTGATGAGAGTCATTAGGAGTTGCAGCTGAGTGTGATTAGAGGGCTTCTGGGGAATGTAGTGCAACGGAGAAAATTAGAACTCGGGTGAAAGCGGTCTTGGTTGGCTAACAAGGGAGGTTGCAGAATCTGGGATCGTAACACCAACATAAAAAGGTCGGTTTTAAGTCTAGCTTTAAAAATATCAATATGGGGGGCATTTCTGATTTCGGGTGGCAGTCGGTTCCACAGCTGAGGGCCAGCAATAGAGAAGGCTCTGTCACCCTTCCGCTTTAGCCGGGACCGTGGGACATGCAGCAGGCCCTGACTGGAAGATCTGAGGGCTCTGGGAGTTGCTTGGAGCTGAATGGTATCTGCTAAGTAGCTTGGAGCCAGTGCGCGTAGAGATTTAAAAACCATTAGCAGTATTTTAAATTGTATCCTAGACTGGACAGGAAGCCAGTGCAAAGAGGCTAGGACGGGTGTGATGTGTTCACGTTTTTTTGTGTTTGTGAGCAGTCTGGCCGCTGCGTTTTGAACCATCTGAAGCCGTGCCACTAGAGTATAGAGAATTACAGTAGTCTAAACGGGAGGTTATGAAAGCATGAATGACTTTTTCCAAATCTTTGAGTAACAGAAAAGGCTTGAGTTTGGAAATTATTCTCAACTGATAGAAACTGGATTTCACTACAGCTGATACTTGTTTTTCTAAATTGAGTTCTGAGTAAAAAATAACGCCTAAATTACGTGCGTGAGTTTTAACGTATGGTGCAAGGGGACCAAGGACAGCGGTGGTGGCAGTTTTTGATCTTGAGGGGCCAAAGATGATAACTTCAGTTTTGTTCTCGTTCAACTGAAGAAAGTTGTTACTCATCCAAATTTTGATTTCTTTTAAGCAGTCTAAAAGAGGTTGCATTGAGTTGCATGATTTTAGTGGGATGTATAATTGGGAATCATCTGCATAAAAATGGAAAGTGACATTAAATTTTCGAATAATTTTTCCTAGGGGGAGCATATAGAGGCAGAAGAGTACTGGGCCCAGAATGGATCCCTGGGGGACACCATGAAGCACAGGTGCAGGGGATGAAGAATAATGGCCTATGTTAACTGAATAAGTTCTTTGATGGAGATAAGAGTGAAACCAGTTTAGAGCAGTGCCCTTGATGCCAACCCACTGTTCAAGACGCTCTAGTAATGTGCCATGGTCTACAGTGTCAAACGCAGCACTAAGATCCAATAAGACTAGGATGGCATTATTACCTGAGTCAAGGGTGAGCAAGAGGTCATTTGTCACCTTTAGCAGGGCTGTCTCTGTGCTATGGCGAGTTCTAAACCCGGACTGAAATGGCTCAAGGATCTCTGTGGAATTGAGATGTGAGAGCAGCTGCGTTAACACCACCTTCTCCAAGATTTTTGAAATAAATGGCAGTTTGGATATGGGCCGAAAATTATTATAACATTTTGCATCTAGATTATGTTTCTTTAGCATGGGCTGGACAACCGCGTGCTTAAGATTTGTGGGAACAATGCCTGAAGCAAGGCTAGAATTAAGAATAGCTAGAATAGAAGGACCAACAACATCAAAGGCATCTTTGATGATCTGGGGTGGAATGGGATCATGTGGGGTTGTTGATATTTTCATGTGTTTAACAATGTCCCATAGCTCATTGTAAGACAGTCGTTGAAATTGGTCAAGTGTAGCTGTAGTTATAGGGTGGAGTGGTATGGTCTCAGAAACAACATGAGCAAACTGTGCTCTGATGTGGTCGATTTTCAGAGTAAAAAACTTCACGAACTCACAATTATCACAATTATTAATGGATGCCTCAATTTCTGGATAAACTTGTGGGTTAACTATTGAGTTGATAGTATTAAATAAAATTCTAGGGCGATGAGAATGTCTAGTGATAATAGCCGAAAAGTGCTTAGCCCTGGCTTTTTTTGCTGCACTTTGGTAATTGGTCAAAGAGTTTTTAAATATTTCTAGAGAGACTTGGAGGTGGTCTTTATTCCATTTACGCTCCGCTCTTCGAGAAATCTGCCTGAGGTGGCGAGTGGAATCATCCATCCACGGTTGGGATTTAAAATTAGGGCGTTTAATTTTCAAAGGGGCCACAATATCAAGGATAGCTGAGCAAGAAGCATTGAAAGAGGATATTAGCTCATCAGGGCTCAAGAGGTGTTCATGTGCAGTGATAGAGGCATTGCCCGCATCTCTCAGAAAACATTCAGAAAACTCAGTAGCAGTAGAGGAGTTGATATGACGAGAGTAGTGGCCAGAAGATCTGGCTGAATATAGTAGATTAGATAGTTTAACATTGAACATAATAGGCATATGGTCGGAGAAGGATGCATCCTCAAAGCTTATGTTCTCAATAGAGAACCCATGCGACATAATCCCCAGATAGCAACATTGTTTCGGCCCAGATCCGGCCCACATCTGGCACTTGTGGGATACGGATCTGGCCCACATGCAGCATGGAATGACGGCCCTTGGGTGGCCCACTCCTGTTTGCCAGATCTGGGCCACAAGCAGGCCATAGCAATGCCACATGTCAGCCAAGAGCAAAGAAATAAACCAGAACTGGACTTTATCTGAGCCACAAAATCTGTGTATATTAAATATGGAGTCATCTCAACCTTAATAAACCTGTTAACAAGCAGAATCACTGAAGGAAAGAAGAGAATAGAAAAAGAGACGAGCAGAAACACAAGATCTACAACTGACTTCAGACACAGTCTTAGATGAAATCACCTGAAGAGAAAAGAAGACATTAAATCTCTGAAGATCTCAGCAGAGGAGGATTAAACAACTCCACAAACAGCATTGCCAGCCTCACTTATTACTAACCAGACTGACTTTATTTCTGTCAGACTTCTACAGAAGTTTTTATTGAGAATTAACAGAGGTTTAACTCTGTTTCATTTGAAGTCACCATAACAGTGATAAGTGTTTCCATTAGTTGGGCTCTTAACTCTTAATATAGCTCTTGTCTTTTTTTGGCCGTTGTGACAGTGTGTTTAGTCAAACACATTTGCAGCAGCAAAGAAAGCTAAAGTGAAATGAGATCAGGTTATAATGGTTACCTGTTGAAGGTATTATAATCATCATGAAATAACTTGATTCGCTGATGTCTTTGGCATCTAACAATTGTGTTGGTCCACTAATACACAGCAAAATCCCCAGTGTTAAATTAAGCAGTAGACGACTGGTCTCTCGTCCCAACAGGTGGTCTCGGTTTTCAACGCGCTGTACAATTACGCTAGTGGAAAACTAGTTTGTCTTTGCCGGAAACGTCCAATTGTGCTTTTTTATAACCTGACCCAGTGGCTGACTTGCCGCCGGTCTCTGTGGCGCAATTGGTTAGCGCGTTCGGCTGTTAACCGAAAGGATGGTGGTTCGAGCCCACCCAGGGACGATGGATCTTTTGTTCCAAGGGGTGGAGGAGGCCTGTGTTCCAAAGAAGTCCTGTTCAAAACTCCTTTCAAATCACCATCGAGCATCTGTGGTGTGTGGATATAATGGTGATGTTTTGTTCCAAGTGGAGGAGGAGGCCTGTGTTCCAAAGAGGTCCTGTTCAAAACTCCTTTCAAATCACCATCGAGCATCTGTGGTGTGAGGATATAATGGTAATGTTTTGTTCCAAGTGGAGGAGGAGGCCTGTGTTCCAAAGAGATCCTGTTCAAAACTCCTTTCAAATCACCATCGAACATCTGTGGTGTGTGGATATAATGGTGATGTTTATTTCCAAGTGGAGGAGGAGGCCTGTGTTCCATTGAGGTCCTGTTCAAAACTCCTTTTAAATCCCCATCGAGCATCTGTGGTGTGTGGATGGAATGATCATGTTTTGTTCCAAGTGTGGAGGAGGCCTGTCTTCCAAAGAGGTCCTGTTCAAAATTCCTTTCAAATCACCATCGAGGCCTCCTCGATGCCCTACTGTGTTCCAGTGAGGTCCTGTTCAAAACTCCTTTCAAATCACCACCTTTCAAATACCCATTTCCAACTTTCGACTGTGATCGAATGGGGGTTTTGGTCATATAAGGAGGCCACCAGTAACTTGTAACCTATCAGGCTCTCAGACATGAGGCCAATCGATTCGCAAAATGTGAGGCTCCGTTAAAATCTGCGACCAGCCCGAAGTAAAACCCTGCACCCGCCCGGCTAGCTCAGTCGGTAGAGCATGAGACTCTTAATCTCAGGGTCGTGGGTTCGAGCCCCACGTTGGGCGTATCTATGAGCTATCTCTCTTCCCAACAGGTGGTCTCGGTTTTCAGCGCGCTGTACACATTACTCTAGTGGAAAACTAGTTTGTCTTTGCCGGAAACGTCCAATTGTGCTTTTTTATAACCTGACCCAGTGGCTGAGTTGCCGCCGGTATCTGTGGCACAATTGGTTAGCGCTTTCGGCTGTTAACAGAAAGGATGGTGGTTCGAGCCCACCCAGGGACGATGGATGTTTTGTTCCAAGGGGTGGAGGAGGCCTGTGTTCCAAAGAGGTCCTGTTCAAAACTCCTTTCAAATCACCATCAAGCATCTGTGGTGTGTGGATATAATGGTGATGTTTTGTTCCAAGTGGAGGAGGAGGCCTGTGTTCCAAAGAGGTCCTGTTCAAAACTCCTTTCAAATCACCATCGAGCATCTGTGGTGTGAGGATATAATGGTGATGTTTTGTTCCAAGTGGAGGAGGAGGCCTGTGTTCCAAAGAGGTCCTGTTCAAAACTCCTTTCAAATCACCATCGAGCATCTGTGGTGTGAGGATATAATGGTGATGTTTTGTTCCAAGTGGAGGAGGAGGCCTGTGTTCCATTGAGGTCCTGTTCAAAACTCCTTTCAAATCACCATCGAGCATCTGTGGTGTGTGGATGGAATGATCATGTTTTGTTCCAAGTGGTAGAGGAGGACTGTGTTCCATTGAGGTCCTGTTCAAAACTCCTTTTAAATCCCCAACGAGCATCTGTGGTGTGTGGATGGAATGATCATGTTTTGTTCCAAGTGTGGAGGAGGCCTGTGTTCCAAAGAGGTCCTGTTCAAAATTCCTTTTAAATCACCATCGAGGCCTCCTCGATGCCCTACTGTGTTCCAGTGAGGTCCTGTTCAAAACTCCTTTCAAATCACCACCTTTCAAATACCCATTTCCAACTTTTGACTGTGATCGAATGGGGGTTTTGGTCATAAAAGGAGGCCACCAGTAACTTGTAACCTATCAGGCTCTCAGACATGAGGCCAATCGATTCGCAAAATATGAGGCTCCGTTAAAATCTGCGACCAACCCGAAGCAAAGCCCTGCACCCACCCGGCTAGCTCAGTCGGTAGAGCATGAGACTATTATTCTCAGGGTCGTGGGTTCGAGCCCCACGTTGGGCGTATCTATTAGCTATCTGTCTTTCCAACAGGTGGTCTCGGTTTTCAGCGCGCTGTACACATTACGCTAGTGGAAAACTAGTTTGTCTTTGCCGGAAACGTCCAATTGTGCTTTTTTATAACCTGACCCAGTGGCTGAGTTGCCCCCGGTATCTGTGGCGCAATTGGTTAGCGCGTTCGGCTGTTAACCGAAAGGATGGTGGTTCTAGCCCACCCAGGGACGATGGATCTTTTGTTCCAAGGGGTGGAGGAGGCCTGTGTTCCAAAGAGGTCCTGTTCAAAACTCCTTTCAAATCACCATCGAGCATCTGTGGTGTGTGGATATAATGGTGATGTTTTGTTCCAAGTGGAGGAGGAGGCCTGTGTTCCAAAGAGGTCCTGTTCAAAACTCCTTTCAAATCACCATCGAGCATCTGTGGTGTGAGAATATAATGGTGATGTTTTGTTCCAAGTGGAGGAGGAGGCCTGTGTTCCAAAGAGGTCTTGTTCAAAACTCCTTTCAAATCACCATCGAGCATCTGTGGTGTGTGGATATAATGGTGATGTTTTGTTCCAAGTGGAGGAGGAGGCCTGTGTTCCAAAGAGGTCCTGTTCAAAACTCCTTTCAAATCACCATCGAGCATCTGTGGTGTGAGGATATAATGGTGATGTTTTGTTCCAAGTGGAGGAGGAGGCCTGTGTTCCATTGAGGTCCTGTTCAAAACTCCTTTCAAATCACCATCGAGCATCTGTGGTGTGTGGATGGAATGATCATATTTTGTTCCAAGTGGTAGAGGAGGACTGTGTTCCATTGAGGTCCTGTTCAAAACTCCTTTTAAATCCCCATCGAGCATCTGTGGTGTGTGGATGGAATGATCATGTTTTGTTCCAACTGTGGAGGAGGCCTGTGTTCCAAAGAGGTCCTGTTCAAAATTCCTTTTAAATCACCATCGAGGCCTCCTCGATGCCCTACTGTGTTCCAGTGAGGTCCTGTTCAAAACTCCTTTCAAATCACCACCTTTCAAATACCCATTTCCAACTTTCGACTGTGATCGAATGGGGGTTTTGGTCATAAAAGAAGGCCACCAGTAACTTGTAACCTATCAGGCTCTCAGACATGAGGCCAATCGATTCGCAAAATATGAGGCTCCGTTAAAATCTGCGACCAGCCCGAAGCAAATCCCTGCACCCGCCCCGGCTAGCTCAGTCGGTAGAGCATGAGACTCTTAATCTCAGGGTCGTGGGTTCGAGCCCCACGTTGGGCGTATCTATTAGCTATCTCTCTTCCCAACAGGTGGTCTCGGTTTTCAGCGCGCTGCACACATTACGCTAGTGGAAAACTAGTTTGTCTTTGCCGGAAACGTCCAATTGTGCTTTTTTATAACCTGACCCAGTGGCTGACTTGCCGCCGGTCTCTGTGGCGCAATTGGTTAGCGCGTTCGGCTGTTAACCGAAAGGGTGGTGGTTCGAGCCCACCCAGGGACGGTGGATGTTTTGTTCCAAGGGGTGGAGGAGTTCTGTGTTCCAAAGAGGTCCTGTTGAAAACTCCTTTCAAATCACCATCGAGCATCTGTGGTGTGTGGATATAATGGTGATGTTTTGTTCCAAGTGGAGGAGGAGGCCTGTGTTCCAAAGAGGTCCTGTTCAAAACTCCTTTCAAATCACCATCGAGCATCTGTGGTGTGAGGATATAATGGTAATGTTTTGTTCCAAGTAGAGGAGGAGGCCTGTGTTCCAAAGAGGTCCTGTTCAAAACTCCTTTCAAATCACCATCGAGCATCTGTGGTGTGAGGATATAATGGTGATGTTTTGTTCCAAGTGGAGGAGGAGGCCTGTGTTCCATTGAGGTCCTGTTCAAAACTCCTTTCAAATCACCATCGAGCATCTGTGGTGTGTGGATATAATGGTGATGTTTTGTTCCAAGTGGAGGACTAGGCCTGTGTTCCATTGAGGTCCTGTTCAAAACTCCTTTCAAATCACCATCGAGCATCTGTGGTGTGTGGATGGAATGATCATATTTTGTTCCAAGTGGTAGAGGAGGACTGTGTTCCATTGAGGTCCTGTTCAAAACTCCTTTTAAATCCCCATCGAGCATCTGTGGTGTGTGGATGGAATGATCATGTTTTGTTCCAACTGTGGAGGAGGCCTGTGTTCCAAAGAGGTCCTGTTCAAAATTCCTTTTAAATCACCATCGAGGCCTCCTCGATGCCCTACTGTGTTCCAGTGAGGTCCTGTTCAAAACTCCTTTCAAATCACCACCTTTCAAATACCCATTTCCAACTTTCGACTGTGATCGAATGGGGGTTTTGGTCATAAAAGAAGGCCACCAGTAACTTGTAACCTATCAGGCTCTCAGACATGAGGCCAATCGATTCGCAAAATATGAGGCTCCGTTAAAATCTGCGACCAGCCCGAAGCAAATCCCTGCACCCGCCCCGGCTAGCTCAGTCGGTAGAGCATGAGACTCTTAATCTCAGGGTCGTGGGTTCGAGCCCCACGTTGGGCGTATCTATTAGCTATCTCTCTTCCCAACAGGTGGTCTCGGTTTTCAGCGCGCTGCACACATTACGCTAGTGGAAAACTAGTTTGTCTTTGCCGGAAACGTCCAATTGTGCTTTTTTATAACCTGACCCAGTGGCTGACTTGCCGCCGGTCTCTGTGGCGCAATTGGTTAGCGCGTTCGGCTGTTAACCGAAAGGGTGGTGGTTCGAGCCCACCCAGGGACGGTGGATGTTTTGTTCCAAGGGGTGGAGGAGTTCTGTGTTCCAAAGAGGTCCTGTTGAAAACTCCTTTCAAATCACCATCGAGCATCTGTGGTGTGTGGATATAATGGTGATGTTTTGTTCCAAGTGGAGGAGGAGGCCTGTGTTCCAAAGAGGTCCTGTTCAAAACTCCTTTCAAATCACCATCGAGCATCTGTGGTGTGAGGATATAATGGTAATGTTTTGTTCCAAGTAGAGGAGGAGGCCTGTGTTCCAAAGAGGTCCTGTTCAAAACTCCTTTCAAATCACCATCGAGCATCTGTGGTGTGAGGATATAATGGTGATGTTTTGTTCCAAGTGGAGGAGGAGGCCTGTGTTCCATTGAGGTCCTGTTCAAAACTCCTTTCAAATCACCATCGAGCATCTGTGGTGTGTGGATATAATGGTGATGTTTTGTTCCAAGTGGAGGACTAGGCCTGTGTTCCATTGAGGTCCTGTTCAAAACTCCTTTCAAATCACCATCGAGCATCTGTGGTGTGTGGATGGAATGATCATATTTTGTTCCAAGTGGTAGAGGAGGACTGTGTTCCATTGAGGTCCTGTTCAAAACTCCTTTTAAATCCCCATCGAGCATCTGTGGTGTGTGGATGGAATGATCATGTTTTGTTCCAAGTGTGGAGGAGGCCTGTGTTCCAAAGAGGTCCTGTTCAAAATTCCTTTTAAATCACCATCGAGAACTCCTCGATGCCCTACTGTGTTCCAGTGAGGTCCTGTTCAAAACTCCTTTCAAATCACCACCTTTCAAATACCCATTTCCAACTTTCGACTGTGATCGAATGGGGGTTTTGGTCATAAAACAAGGCCACCAGTAACTTGTAACCTATCAGGCTCTCAGACATGAGGCCAATCGATTCGCAAAATATGAGGCTCCGTTAAAATCTGCGACCAGCCCGAAGCAAAGCCCTGCACCCGCCCGGCTAGCTCAGTCGGTAGAGCATGAGACTCTTAATCTCAGGGTCGTGGATTCGAGCCCCACGTTGGGCGTATCTATTAGCTATCTCTCTTCCCAACAGGTGGTCTCGGTTTTCAGCGCGCTGTACACATTACGCTAGTGGAAAACTAGTTTGTCTTTGCCGGAAACGTCCAATTGTGCTTTTTTATAACCTGACCCAGTGGCTGACTTGCCGCCGGTCTCTGTGGCGCAATTGGTTAGCGCGTTCGGCTGTTAACCGAAAGGATGGTGATTCGAGCCCACCCAGGGACGATGGATCTTTTGTTCCAAGGGGTGGAGGAGGCCTGTGTTCCAAAGAGGTCCTGTTCAAAACTCCTTTCAAATCACCATCGAGCATCTGTGGTGTGTGGATATAATGGTGATGTTTTGTTCCAAGTGGAGGAGGAGGCCTGTGTTCCAAAGAGGTCCTGTTCAAAACTCCTTTCAAATCACCATCAAGCATCTGTGGTGTGTGGATATAATGGTGATGTTTTGTTCCAAGTGGAGGAGGAGGCCTGTGTTCCAAAGAGGTCCTGTTCAAAACTCCTTTCAAATCACCATCGAGCATCTGTGGTGTGAGGATATAATGGTAATGTTTTGTTTCAAGTGGAGGAGGCCTGTGTTCCAAAGAGGTCCTGTTCAAAACTCCTTTCAAATACCCATCGAGCATCTGTGGTGTGTGGATATAATGGTGATGTTTTGTTCCAAGTGGAGGAGGAGGCCTGTGTTCCAAAGAGGTCCTGTTCAAAACTCCTTTCAAATCACTATCGAGCATCTGTGGTGTGAGGATATAATGGTGATGTTTTGTTCCAAGTGAAGGAGGAGGCCTGTGTTCCATTGAGGTCCTGTTCAAAACTTCTTTCAAATCACCATCGAGCATCTGTGGTGTGTTGATGGAATGATCATGTTTTGTTCCAAGTGGTAGAGGAGGACTGTGTTCCATTGAGGTCCTGTTCAAAACTCCTTTTAAATCCCCATCGAGCATCTGTGGTGTGTGGATGGGATGATCATGTTTTGTTCCAAGTGTGGAGGAGGCCTGTGTTCCAAAGAGGTCCTGTTCAAAATTCCTTTTAAATCACCATCGAGGCCTCCTCGATGCCCTACTGTGTTCCAGTGAGGTCCTGTTCAAAACTCCTTTCAAATCACCACCTTTCAAATACCCATTTCCAACTTTCGACTGTGATCGAATGGGGGTTTTGGTCATATAAGGAGGCCACCAGTAACTTGTAACCTATCAGGCTCTCAGACATGAGGCCAATCGATTCGCAAAATGTGAGGCTCCGTTAAAATCTGCGACCAGCCCGAAGCAATGCCCTGCTCCCGCCCGGCTAGCTCAGTCGGTAGAGCATGAGACTCTTAATCTCAGGGTCGTGGGTTCGAGCCCCATGTTGGGCGTATCTATTAGCTATCTCTCTTCCCAACAGGTGGTTTCGGTTTTCAGCGCGCTGTACACATTACGCTAGTGAAAAACTAGTTTGTCTTTGCCGGAAACGTCCAATTGTCCTTTTTTATAACCAGACCCAGTGGCTGACTTGCCGCCGGTCTCTGTGGCGCAATTGGTTAGCGCGTTCGGCTGTTAACCGAAAGGATGGTGGTTCGAGCCCACCCAGGGACGATGGATGTTTTGTTCCAAGGGGTGGAGGAGGCCTGTGTTCCAAAGAGGTCCTGTTCAAAACTCCTTTCAAATCACCATCGAGCATCTGTGGTGTGTGGATATAATGGTGATGTTTTGTTCCAAGTGGAGGAGGAGGCCTGTGTTCCAAAGAGGTCCTGTTCAAAACTCCTTTCAAATCACCATCGAGCATCTGTGGTGTGAGGATATAATGGTAATGTTTTGTTCCAAGTGGAGGAGGAGGCCTGTGTTCCAAAGAGGTCCTGTTCAAAACTCCTTTCAAATCACCATCGAGCATCTGTGGTGTGTGGATGGAATGATCATGTTTTGTTCCAAGTGGTAGAGGAGGACTGTGTTCCATTGAGGTCCTGTTCAAAACTCCTTTTAAATCCCCATCGAGCATCTGTGGTGTGTGGATGGAATGATCATGTTTTGTTCCAAGTGTGGAGGAGGCCTGTGTTCCAAAGAGGTTCTGTTCAAAATTCCTTTTAAATCACCATCGAGGCCTCCTCGATGCCCTACTGTGTTCCAGTGAGGTCCTGTTCAAAACTCCTTTCAAATCACCACCTTTCAAATACCCATTTCCAACTTTTGACTGTGATCGAATGGGGGTTTTGGTCATAAAAGGAGGCCACCAGTAACTTGTAACCTATCAGGCTCTCAGACATGAGGCCAATCGATTCGCAAAATATGAGGCTCCATTAAAATCTGCGACCAGCCCGAAGCAAAGCCCTGCACCCGCCCGGCTAGCTCAGTCGGTAGAGCATGAGACTCTTAATCTCAGGGTCGTGGGTTCGAGCCCCACGTTGGGCGTATCTATTAGCTATCTCTCTTCCCAACAGGTGGTTTCGGTTTTCAGCGCGCTGTACACATTACGCTAGTGGAAAACTAGTTTGTCTTTGCCGGAAACGTCCAATTGTGCTTTTTTATAACCAGACCCAGTGGCTGACTTGCCGCCGGTCTCTGTGGCGCAATTGGTTAGCGCGTTCGGCTGTTAACCGAAAGGATGGTGGTTCGAGCCGACCCAGGGACGATGGATGTTTTGTTCCAAGGGGTGGAGGAGGCCTGTGTTCCAAAGAGGTCCTGTTCAAAACTCCTTTCAAATCACCATCGAGCATCTGTGGTGTGTGGATATAATGGTGATGTTTTGTTCCAAGTGGAGGAGGAGGCCTGTGTTCCAAAGAGGTCCTGTTCAAAACTCCTTTCAAATCACCATCGAGCATCTGTGGTGTGAGGATATAATGGTAATGTTTTGTTTCAAGTGGAGGAGGCCTGTGTTCCAAAGAGGTCCTGTTCAAAACTCCTTTCAAATCACCATCGAGCATCTGTGGTGTGTGGATATAATGGTGATGTTTTGTTCCAAGTGGAGGAGGAGGCCTGTGTTCCAAAGAGGTCCTGTTCAAAACTCCTTTCAAATCACCATCGAGCATCTGTGGTGTGTGGATATAATGGTGATGTTTTGTTCCAAGTGGAGGACTAGGCCTGTGTTCCATTGAGGTCCTGTTCAAAACTCCTTTCAAATCACCATCGAGCATCTGTGGTGTGTGGATGGAATGATCATATTTTGTTCCAAGTGGTAGAGGAGGACTGTGTTCCATTGAGGTCCTGTTCAAAACTCCTTTTAAATCCCCATCGAGCATCTGTGGTGTGTGGATGGAATGATCATGTTTTGTTCCAAGTGTGGAGGAGGCCTGTGTTCCAAAGAGGTCCTGTTCAAAATTCCTTTTAAATCACCATCGAGGCCTCCTCGATGCCCTACTGTGTTCCAGTGAGGTCCTGTTCAAAACTCCTTTCAAATCACCACCTTTCAAATACCCATTTCCAACTTTTGACAATTTTCCAATTTCCAACCAATGCGGTCTCTGTGGCGCATTGGTTAGCGCGTTCGGCTGTTAACCGAAAGGGTGGCGGTTCGAGCCCACCCAGGGACGGTGGATGTTTTGTTCCAAGTGGTAGAGGAGGACTGTGTTCCAAAGAGGTCCTGTTGAAAACTCCTTTCAAATCACCATCGAGCATCTGTGGTGTGTGGATATAATGGTGATGTTTTGTTCCAAGTGGAGGAGGAGGCCTGTGTTCCAAAGAGGTTCTGTTCAAAATTCCTTTTAAATCACCATCGAGGCCTCCTCGATGCCCTACTGTGTTCCAGTGAGGTCCTGTTCAAAACTCCTTTCAAATCACCACCTTTCAAATACCCATTTCCAACTTTTGACTGTGATCGAATGGGGGTTTTGGTCATAAAAGGAGGCCACCAGTAACTTGTAACCTATCAGGCTCTCAGACATGAGGCCAATCGATTCGCAAAATATGAGGCTCCATTAAAATCTGCGACCAGCCCGAAGCAAAGCCCTGCACCCGCCCGGCTAGCTCAGTCGGTAGAGCATGAGACTCTTAATCTCAGGGTCGTGGGTTCGAGCCCCACGTTGGGCGTATCTATTAGCTATCTCTCTTCCCAACAGGTGGTTTCGGTTTTCAGCGCGCTGTACACATTACGCTAGTGGAAAACTAGTTTGTCTTTGCCGGAAACGTCCAATTGTGCTTTTTTATAACCAGACCCAGTGGCTGACTTGCCGCCGGTCTCTGTGGCGCAATTGGTTAGCGCGTTCGGCTGTTAACCGAAAGGATGGTGGTTCGAGCCGACCCAGGGACGATGGATGTTTTGTTCCAAGGGGTGGAGGAGGCCTGTGTTCCAAAGAGGTCCTGTTCAAAACTCCTTTCAAATCACCATCGAGCATCTGTGGTGTGTGGATATAATGGTGATGTTTTGTTCCAAGTGGAGGAGGAGGCCTGTGTTCCAAAGAGGTCCTGTTCAAAACTCCTTTCAAATCACCATCGAGCATCTGTGGTGTGAGGATATAATGGTAATGTTTTGTTTCAAGTGGAGGAGGCCTGTGTTCCAAAGAGGTCCTGTTCAAAACTCCTTTCAAATCACCATCGAGCATCTGTGGTGTGTGGATATAATGGTGATGTTTTGTTCCAAGTGGAGGACTAGGCCTGTGTTCCATTGAGGTCCTGTTCAAAACTCCTTTCAAATCACCATCGAGCATCTGTGGTGTGTGGATGGAATGATCATATTTTGTTCCAAGTGGTAGAGGAGGACTGTGTTCCATTGAGGTCCTGTTCAAAACTCCTTTTAAATCCCCATCGAGCATCTGTGGTGTGTGGATGGAATGATCATGTTTTGTTCCAAGTGTGGAGGAGGCCTGTGTTCCAAAGAGGTCCTGTTCAAAATTCCTTTTAAATCACCATCGAGGCCTCCTCGATGCCCTACTGTGTTCCAGTGAGGTCCTGTTCAAAACTCCTTTCAAATCACCACCTTTCAAATACCCATTTCCAACTTTCGACTGTGATCGAATGGGGGTTTTGGTCATATAAGGAGGCCACCAGTAACTTGTAACCTATCAGGCTCTCAGACATGAGGCCAATCGATTCGCAAAATGTGAGGCTCCGTTAAAATCTGCGACCAGCCCGAAGCAATGCCCTGCACCCGCCCGGCTAGCTCAGTCGGTAGAGCATGAGACTCTTAATCTCAGGGTCGTGGGTTCGAGACCCATGTTGGGCGTATCTATTAGCTATCTCTCTTCCCAACAGGTGGTTTCGGTTTTCAGCGCGCTGTACACATTACGCTAGTGGAAAACTAGTTTGTCTTTGCCGGAAACGTCCAATTGTCCTTTTTTATAACCAGACCCAGTGGTTGACTTGCCGCCGTTTCTGTGGCGCAATTGGTTAGCGCGTTCGGCTGTTAACCGAAAGGATGGTGGTTCGAGCCCACCCAGGGACGATGGATGTTTTGTTCCAAGTGGAGGAGGAGGCCTGTGTTCCAAAGAGGTCCTGTTCAAAACTCCTTTCAAATCACCATCGAGCATCTGTGGTGTGAGGATATAATGGTGATGTTTTGTTCCAAGTGGAGGAGGAGGCCTGTGTTCCATTGAGGTCCTGTTCAAAACTCCTTTTAAATCCCCATCGAGCATCTGTGGTGTGTGGATGGAATGATCATGTTTTGTTCCAAGTTTGGAGGAGGCCTGTGTTCCAAAGAGGTCCTGTTCAAAATTCCTTTTAAATCACCATCGAGGCCTCCTCGATGCCCTACTGTGTTCCAGTGAGGTCCTGTTCAAAACTCCTTTCAAATCACCACCTTTCAAATACCCATTTCCAACTTTTGACTGTGATCGAATGGGGGTTTTGGTCATAAAAGGAGGCCACCAGTAACTTGTAACCTATCAGGCTCTCAGACATGAGGCCAATCGATTCGCAAAATATGAGGCTCCATTAAAATCTGCGACCAGCCCGAAGCAAAGCCCTGCACCTGCCCGGCTAGCTCAGTCGGTAGAGCATGAGACTCTTAATCTCAGGGTCGTGGGTTTCGAGCCCCACGTTGGGCGTATCTATTAGCTATCTCTCTTCCCAACAGGTGGTTTCGGTTTTCAGCGCGCTGTACACATTACGCTAGTGGAAAACTAGTTTGTCTTTGCCGGAAACGTCCAATTGTGCTTTTTTATAACCTGACCCAGTGGCTGACTTGCCGCCGGTCTCTGTGGCGCAATTGGTTAGCGCGTTCGGCTGTTAACCGAAAGGATGGTGGTTCGAGCCCACCCAGTGACGATGGATCTTTTGTTCCAAGGGGTGGAGGAGGCCTGTGTTCCAAAGAGGTCCTGTTCAAAACTCCTTTCAAATCACCATCAAGCATCTGTGGTGTGTGGATATAATGGTGATGTTTTGTTCCAAGTGGAGGAGGAGGCCTGTGTTCCAAAGAGGTCCTGTTCAAAACTCCTTTCAAATCACCATCAAGCATCTGTGGTGTGTGGATATAATGGTGATGTTTTGTTCCAAGTGGAGGAGGAGGCCTGTGTTCCAAAGAGGTCCTGTTCAAAACTCCTTTCAAATCACCATCGAGCATCTGTGGTGTGAGGATATAATGGTAATGTTTTGTTTCAAGTGGAGGAGGCCTGTGTTCCAAAGAGGTCCTGTTCAAAACTCCTTTCAAATCACCATCGAGCATCTGTGGTGTGTGGATATAATGGTGATGTTTTGTTCCAAGTGGAGGAGGAGGCCTGTGTTCCAAAGAGGTCCTGTTCAAAACTCCTTTCAAATCACCATCGAGCATCTGTGGTGTGAGGATATAATGGTGATGTTTTGTTCCAAGTGGAGGAGGAGGCCTGTGTTCCATTGAGGTCCTGTTCAAAACTCCTTTCAAATCACCATCGAGCATCTGTGGTGTGTGGATGGAATGATCATGTTTTGTTCCAAGTGGTAGAGGAGGACTGTGTTCCATTGAGGTCCTGTTCAAAACTCCTTTTAAATCCCCATCGAGCATCTGTGGTGTGTGGATGGGATGATCATGTTTTGTTCCAAGTGTGGAGGAGGCCTGTGTTCCAAAGAGGTCCTGTTCAAAATTCCTTTTAAATCACCATCGAGGCCTCCTCGATGCCCTACTGTGTTCCAGTGAGGTCCTGTTCAAAACTCCTTTCAAATCACCACCTTTCAAATACCCATTTCCAACTTTCGACTGTGATCGAATGGGGGTTTTGGTCATATAAGGAGGCCACCAGTAACTTGTAACCTATCAGGCTCTCAGACATGAGGCCAATCGATTCGCAAAATGTGAGGCTCCGTTAAAATCTGCGACCAGCCCGAAGCAATGCCCTGCACCCGCCCGGCTAGCTCAGTCGGTAGAGCATGAGACTCTTAATCTCAGGGTCGTGGGTTCGAGCCCCATGTTGGGCGTATCTATTAGCTATCTCGATTCCCAACAGGTTGTTTCGGTTTTCAGCGCGCTGTACACATTACGCTAGTGGAAAACTAGTTTGTCTTTGCCGGAAACGTCCAATTGTGCTTTTTTATAACCAGACCCAGTGGCTGACTTGCCGCCGGTCTCTGTGGCGCAATTGGTTAGCGCGTTCGGCTGTTAACCGAAAGGATGGTGGTTCGAGCCGACCCAGGGACGATGGATGTTTTGTTCCAAGGGGTGGAGGAGGCCTGTGTTCCAAAGAGGTCCTGTTCAAAACTCCTTTCAAATCACCATCGAGCATCTGTGGTGTGTGGATATAATGGTGATGTTTTGTTCCAAGTGGAGGAGGAGGCCTGTGTTCCAAAGAGGTCCTGTTCAAAACTCCTTTCAAATCACCATCGAGCATCTGTGGTGTGAGGATATAATGGTAATGTTTTGTTTCAAGTGGAGGAGGCCTGTGTTCCAAAGAGGTCCTGTTCAAAACTCCTTTCAAATCACCATCGAGCATCTGTGGTGTGTGGATATAATGGTGATGTTTTGTTCCAAGTGGAGGAGGAGGCCTGTGTTCCAAAGAGGTCCTGTTCAAAACTCCTTTCAAATCACCATCGAGCATCTGTGGTGTGTGGATATAATGGTGATGTTTTGTTCCAAGTGGAGGACTAGGCCTGTGTTCCATTGAGGTCCTGTTCAAAACTCCTTTCAAATCACCATCGAGCATCTGTGGTGTGTGGATGGAATGATCATATTTTGTTCCAAGTGGTAGAGGAGGACTGTGTTCCATTGAGGTCCTGTTCAAAACTCCTTTTAAATCCCCATCGAGCATCTGTGGTGTGTGGATGGAATGATCATGTTTTGTTCCAAGTGTGGAGGAGGCCTGTGTTCCAAAGAGGTCCTGTTCAAAATTCCTTTTAAATCACCATCGAGGCCTCCTCGATGCCCTACTGTGTTCCAGTGAGGTCCTGTTCAAAACTCCTTTCAAATCACCACCTTTCAAATACCCATTTCCAACTTTCGACTGTGATCGAATGGGGGTTTTGGTCATATAAGGAGGCCACCAGTAACTTGTAACCTATCAGGCTCTCAGACATGAGGCCAATCGATTCGCAAAATGTGAGGCTCCGTTAAAATCTGCGACCAGCCCGAAGCAATGCCCTGCACCCGCCCGGCTAGCTCAGTCGGTAGAGCATGAGACTCTTAATCTCAGGGTCGTGGGTTCGAGCCCCTTGTTGGGCGTATCTATTAGCTATCTCTCTTCCCAACAGGTGGTTTCGGTTTTCAGCGCGCTGTACACATTACGCTAGTGGAAAACTAGTTTGTCTTTGCCGGAAACGTCCAATTGTCCTTTTTTATAACCAGACCCAGTGGCTGACTTGCCGCCGTTTCTGTGGCGCAATTGGTTAGCGCGTTCGGCTGTTAACCAAAAGGATGGTGGTTCGAGCCCACCCAGGGACGATGGATGTTTTGTTCCAAGTGGAGGAGGAGGCCTGTGTTCCAAAGAGGTCCTGTTCAAAACTCCTTTCAAATCACCATCGAGCATCTGTGGTGTGAGGATATAATGGTGATGTTTTGTTCCAAGTGGAGGAGGAGGCCTGTGTTCCATTGAGGTCCTGTTCAAAACTCCTTTTAAATCCCCATCGAGCATCTGTGGTGTGTGGATGGAATGATCATGTTTTGTTCCAAGTTTGGAGGAGGCCTGTGTTCCAAAGAGGTCCTGTTCAAAATTCCTTTTAAATCACCATCGAGGCCTCCTCGATGCCCTACTGTGTTCCAGTGAGGTCCTGTTCAAAACTCCTTTCAAATCACCACCTTTCAAATACCCATTTCCAACTTTTGACTGTGATCGAATGGGGGTTTTGGTCATAAAAGGAGGCCACCAGTAACTTGTAACCTATCAGGCTCTCAGACATGAGGCCAATCGATTCGCAAAATATGAGGCTCCATTAAAATCTGCGACCAGCCCGAAGCAAAGCCCTGCACCTGCCCGGCTAGCTCAGTCGGTAGAGCATGAGACTCTTAATCTCAGGGTCGTGGGTTTCGAGCCCCACGTTGGGCGTATCTATTAGCTATCTCTCTTCCCAACAGGTGGTTTCGGTTTTCAGCGCGCTGTACACATTACGCTAGTGGAAAACTAGTTTGTCTTTGCCGGAAACGTCCAATTGTGCTTTTTTATAACCTGACCCAGTGGCTGACTTGCCGCCGGTCTCTGTGGCGCAATTGGTTAGCGCGTTCGGCTGTTAACCGAAAGGATGGTGGTTCGAGCCCACCCAGGGACGATGGATCTTTTGTTCCAAGGGGTGGAGGAGGCCTGTGTTCCAAAGAGGTCCTGTTCAAAACTCCTTTCAAATCACCATCAAGCATCTGTGGTGTGTGGATATAATGGTGATGTTTTGTTCCAAGTGGAGGAGGAGGCCTGTGTTCCAAAGAGGTCCTGTTCAAAACTCCTTTCAAATCACCATCAAGCATCTGTGGTGTGTGGATATAATGGTGATGTTTTGTTCCAAGTGGAGGAGGAGGCCTGTGTTCCAAAGAGGTCCTGTTAAAAACTCCTTTCAAATCACCATCGAGCATCTGTGGTGTGAGGATATAATGGTAATGTTTTGTTTCAAGTGGAGGAGGCCTGTGTTCCAAAGAGGTCCTGTTCAAAACTCCTTTCAAATCACCATCGAGCATCTGTGGTGTGTGGATATAATGGTGATGTTTTGTTCCAAGTGGAGGAGGAGGCCTGTGTTCCAAAGAGGTCCTGTTCAAAACTCCTTTCAAATCACCATCGAGCATCTGTGGTGTGAGGATATAATGGTGATGTTTTGTTCCAAGTGGAGGAGGAGGCCTGTGTTCCATTGAGGTCCTGTTCAAAACTCCTTTCAAATCACCATCGAGCATCTGTGGTGTGTGGATGGAATGATCATGTTTTGTTCCAAGTGGTAGAGGAGGACTGTGTTCCATTGAGGTCCTGTTCAAAACTCCTTTTAAATCCCCATCGAGCATCTGTGGTGTGTGGATGGGATGATCATGTTTTGTTCCAAGTGTGGAGGAGGCCTGTGTTCCAAAGAGGTCCTGTTCAAAATTCCTTTTAAATCACCATCGAGGCCTCCTCGATGCCCTACTGTGTTCCAGTGAGGTCCTATTCAAAACTCCTTTCAAATCACCACCTTTCAAATACCCATTTCCAACTTTCGACTGTGATCGAATGGGGGTTTTGGTCATATAAGGAGGCCACCAGTAACTTGTAACCTATCAGGCTCTCAGACATGAGGCCAATCGATTCGCAAAATGTGAGGCTCCGTTAAAATCTGCGACCAGCCCGAAGCAATGCCCTGCACCCGCCCGGCTAGCTCAGTCGGTAGAGCATGAGACTCTTAATCTCAGGGTCGTGGGTTCGAGCCCCACGTTGGGCGTATCTATTAGCTATCTCTCTTCCCAACAGGTGGTCTCGGTTTTCAGCGCGCTGTACACATTACGCTAGTGGAAAACTAGTTGTCTTTGCCGGAAACGTCCAATTGTGCTTTTTTATAACCTGACCCAGTGGCTGACTTGCCGCCGGTCTCTGTGGCGCAATTGGTTAGCGCGTTCGGCTGTTAACCGAAAGGATGGTGGTTCGAGCCCACCCAGGGACGATGGATCTTTTGTTCCAAGGGGTGGAGGAGGCCTGTGTTCCAAAGAGGTCCTGTTCAAAACTCCTTTCAAATCACCATCGAGCATCTGTGGTGTGTGGATATAATGGTGATGTTTTGTTCCAAGTGGAGGAGGAGGCCTGTGTTCCAAAGAGGTCCTGTTCAAAACTCCTTTCAAATCACCATCAAGCATCTGTGGTGTGTGGATATAATGGTGATGTTTTGTTCCAAGTGGAGGAGGAGGCCTGTGTTCCAAAGAGGTCCTGTTCAAAACTCCTTTCAAATCACCATCGAGCATCTGTGGTGTGAGGATATAATGGTAATGTTTTGTTTCAAGTGGAGGAGGCCTGTGTTCCAAAGAGGTCCTGTTCAAAACTCCTTTCAAATCACCATCGAGCATCTGTGGTGTGTGGATATAATGGTGATGTTTTGTTCCAAGTGGAGGAGGAGGCCTGTGTTCCAAAGAGGTCCTGTTCAAAACTCCTTTCAAATCACCATCGAGCATCTGTGGTGTGTGGATATAATGGTGATGTTTTGTTCCAAGTGGAGGACTAGGCCTGTGTTCCATTGAGGTCCTGTTCAAAACTCCTTTCAAATCACCATCGAGCATCTGTGGTGTGTGGATGGAATGATCATATTTTGTTCCAAGTGGTAGAGGAGGACTGTGTTCCATTGAGGTCCTGTTCAAAACTCCTTTTAAATCCCCATCGAGCATCTGTGGTGTGTGGATGGAATGATCATGTTTTGTTCCAAGTGTGGAGGAGGCCTGTGTTCCAAAGAGGTCCTGTTCAAAATTCCTTTTAAATCACCATCGAGGCCTCCTCGATGCCCTACTGTGTTCCAGTGAGGTCCTGTTCAAAACTCCTTTCAAATCACCACCTTTCAAATACCCATTTCCAACTTTCGACTGTGATCGAATGGGGGTTTTGGTCATATAAGGAGGCCACCAGTAACTTGTAACCTATCAGGCTCTCAGACATGAGGCCAATCGATTCGCAAAATGTGAGGCTCCGTTAAAATATGCGACCAGCCCGAAGCAATGCCCTGCACCCGCCCGGCTAGCTCAGTCGGTAGAGCATGAGACTCTTAATCTCAGGGTCGTGGGTTCGAGCCCCATGTTGGGCGTATCTATTAGCTATCTCTCTTCCCAACAGGTGGTTTCGGTTTTCAGCGCGCTGTACATATTACGCTAGTGGAAAACTAGTTTGTCTTTGCCGGAAACGTCCAATTGTCCTTTTTTATAACCAGACCCAGTGGCTGACTTGCCGCCGTTTCTGTGGCGCAATTGGTTAGCGCGTTCGGCTGTTAACCGAAAGGATGGTGGTTCGAGCCCACCCAGGGACGATGGATGTTTTGTTCCAAGTGGAGGAGGAGGCCTGTGTTCCAAAGAGGTCCTGTTCAAAACTCCTTTCAAATCACCATCGAGCATCTGTGGTGTGAGGATATAATGGTGATGTTTTGTTCCAAGTGGAGGAGGAGGCCTGTGTTCCATTGAGGTCCTGTTCAAAACTCCTTTCAAATCACCATCGAGCATCTGTGGTGTGTGGATGGAATGATCATGTTTTGTTCCAAGTGGAGGAGGAGGCCTGTGTTCCAAAGAGGTCCTGTTCAAAACTCCTTTCAAATCACCATCGAGCATCTGTGGTGTGTGGATGGAATGATCATGTTTTGTTCCAAGTGGTAGAGGAGGACTGTGTTCCATTGAGGTCCTGTTCAAAACTCCTTTTAAATCCCCATCGAGCATCTGTGGTGTGTGGATGGAATGATCATGTTTTGTTCCAAGTGTGGAGGAGGCCTGTGTTCCAAAGAGGTCCTGTTCAAAATTCCTTTTAAATCACCATCGAGCATCTGTGGTGTGTGGATGGAATGATCATGTTTTGTTCCAAATGGTAGAGGAGACTGTGTTCCAAAGAGGTCCTGTTCAAAATTCCTTTTAAATCACCATCGAGCATCTGTGGTGTGTGGATGGAATGATTATGTTTTGTTCCAAATGGTAGAGGAGACTGTGTTCCAAAGAGGTCCTGTTCAAAACTCCTTTCAAATCACCATCGAGCATCTGTGGTGTGAGGATATAATGGTGATGTCCTCCATCCCTTGTTTTGTTCCAAGGGGTGGAGGAGGCCTGTGTTCCAAAGAGGTCCTGTTCAAAACTCCTTTCAAATCACCATCGAGCATCTGTGGTGTGTGGATATAATGGTGATGTTTTGTTCCAAGTGGAGGAGGAGGCCTGTGTTCCAAAGAGGTCCTGTTCAAAACTCCTTTCAAATCACCATCGAGCATCTGTGGTGTGAGGATATAATGGTAATGTTTTGTTCCAAGTGGAGGAGGAGGCCTGTGTTCCAAAGAGGTCCTGTTCAAAACTCCTTTCAAATCACCATCGAGCATCTGTGGTGTGTGGATATAATGGTGATGTTTTGTTCCAAGTGGAGGAGGAGGCCTGTGTTCCAAATAGGTCCTGTTCAAAACTCCTTTCAAATCACCATCGAGCATCTGTGGTGTGTGGATGGAATGATCATGTTTTGTTCCAAGTGTGGAGGAGGCCTGTGTTCCAAAGAGGTCCTGTTCAAAATTCCTTTTAAATCACCATCGAGGCCTCCTCGATGCCCTACTGTGTTCCAGTGAGGTCCTGTTCAAAACTCCTTTCAAATCACCACCTTTCAAATACCCATTTCCAACTTTCGACTGTGATCGAATGGGGGTTTTGGTCATAAAAGGAGGCCACCAGTAACTTGTAACCTATCAAGCTCTCAGACATGAGGCCAATCGATTCGCAAAATATGAGGCTCCATGAAAATCTGCGACCAGCCCGAAGCATAGCCCTGCACCCGCCCGGCTAGCTCAGTCGGTAGAGCATGAGACTCTTAATCTCAGGGTCGTGGGTTTGAGCCCCACGTTGGGCGTATCTATTAGCTATCTCTCTTCCCAACAGGTGGTCTCGGTTTTCAGCGCGCTGTACACATTACGCTAGTGGAAAACTAGTTTGTCTTTGCCGGAAACGTCCAATTGTGCTTTTTTATAACCTGACCCAGTGGCTGACTTGCCGCCGGTCTCTGTGGCGCAATTGGTTAGCGCATTCGGCTGTTAACCGAAAGGATGGTGGTTCGAGCCCACCCAGGGACGATGGATGTTTTGTTCCAAGGGGTGGAGGAGGCCTGTGTTCCAAAGAGGTCCTGTTCAAAACTCCTTTCAAATCACCATCGAGCATCTGTGGTGTGAGGATATAATGGTAATGTTTTGTTCCAAGTGGAGGAGGAGGCCTGTGTTCCAAAGAGGTCCTGTTCAAAACTCCTTTCAAATCACCATCGAGCATCTGTGGTGTGTGGATATAATGGTGATGTTTTGTTCCAAGTGGAGGAGGAGGCCTGTGTTCCAAAGAGGTCCTGTTCAAAACTCCTTTCAAATCACCATCGAGCATCTGTGGTGTGAGGATATAATGGTGATGTTTTGTTCCAAGTGGAGGAGGAGGCCTGTGTTCCAAAGAGGTCCTGTTCAAAACTCCTTTCAAATCACCATCGAGCATATGTGGTGTGTGGATATAATGGTGATGTTTTGTTCCAAGTGGAGGAGGAGGCCTGTGTTCCAAGAGGTCCTGTTCAAAACTCCTTTCAAATCACCATCGAGCATCTGTGGTGTGAGGATATAATGGTGATGTTTTGTTCCAAGTGGAGGAGGAGGCCTGTGTTCCATTGAGGTCCTGTTCAAAACTCCTTTTAAATCCCCATCGAGCATCTGTGGTGTGTGGATGGAATGATCATGTTTTGTTCCAAGTGTGGAGGAGGCCTGTGTTCCAAAGAGGTCCTGTTCAAAATTCCTTTTAAATCACCATCGAGCATCTGTGGTGTGTGGATGGAATGATCATGTTTTGTTCCAAATGGTAGAGGAGACTGTGTTCCAAAGAGGTCCTGTTCAAAACTCCTTTCAAATCACCATCGAGCATCTGTGGTGTGAGGATATAATGGTGATGTCCTCCATCCCTTGTTTTGTTCCAAGGGGTGGAGGAGGCCTGTGTTCCAAAGAGGTCCTGTTCAAAACTCCTTTCAAATCACCATCGAGCATCTGTGGTGTGAGGATATAATGGTGATGTTTTGTTCCAAGTGGAGGATGAGGCCTGTGTTCAAAACTCCTTTCAAATCACCATCGAGCATCTGTGGTGTGAGGATATAATGGTGATGTCCTCCATCCCTTGTTTTGTTCCAAGGGGTGGAGGAGGCCTGTGTTCCAAAGAGGTCCTGTTCAAAACTCCTTTCAAATCACCATCGAGCATCTGTGGTGTGTGGATATAATGGTGATGTTTTGTTCCAAGTGGTAGAGGAGGACTGTGTTCCATTGAGGTCCTGTTCAAAACTCCTTTCAAATCACCATCGAGCATCTGTGGTGTGTGGATATAATGGTGATGTTTTGTTCCAAGTGGAGGAGGAGGCCTGTGTTCCAAAGAGGTCCTGTTCAAAACTCCTTTCAAATCACCATCGAGCATCTGTGGTGTGTGGATATAATGGTGATGTTTTGTTCCAAGTGGAGGAGGAGGCCTGTGTTCCAAAGAGGTCCTGTTCAAAACTCCTTTCAAATCACCATCGAGCATCTGTGGTGTGAGGATATAATGGTGATGTTTTGTTCCAAGTGGAGGAGGAGGCCTTTGTTCCATTGAGGTCCTGTTCAAAACTCCTTTCAAATCACCATTGAGAATCTGTGGTGTGTGGATGGAATGATCATGTTTTGTTCCAAGTGGTAGAGGAGGACTGTGTTCCATTGAGGTCCTGTTCAAAACTCCTTTTAAATCCCCATCGAGCATCTGTGGTGTGTGGATGGAATGATCATGTTTTGTTCCAAGTGTGGAGGAGGCCTGTGTTCCAAAGAGGTCCTGTTCAAAATTCCTTTTAAATCACCATCGAGGCCTCCTCGATGCCCTACTGTGTTCCAGTGAGGTCCTGTTCAAAACTCCTTTCAAATCACCACCTTTCAAATACCCATTTCCAACTTTCGACTGTGATCGAATGGGGGTTTTGGTCATAAAAGAAGGCCACCAGTAACTTGTAACCTATCAAGCTCTCAGACATGAGGCCAATCGATTCGCAAAATATGAGGCTCCATTAAAATCTGCGACCAGCCCGAAGCAAAGCCCTGCACCCGCCCGGCTAGCTCAGTCGGTAGAGCATGAGACTCTTAATCTCAGGGTCGTGGGTTCGAGCCCCACGTTGGGCGTATCTATTAGCTATCTCTCTTCCCAACAGGTGGTCTTGGTTTTCAGCGCGCTGTACACATTACGCTAGTGGAAAACTTGTTTGTCTTTGCCGGAAACGTCCAATTGTGCTTTTTTATAACGTGACCCAGTGGCTGACTTGCCGCCGGTCTCTGTGGCGCAATTGGTTAGCGCGTTCGGCTGTTAACCGAAAGGATGGTGGTTCGAGCCCACCCAGGGACGATGGATGTTTTGTTCCAAGGGGTGGAGGAGGCCTGTGTTCCAAAGAGGTCCTGTTCAAAACTCCTTTCAAATCACCATCGAGCATCTGTGGTGTGTGGATATAATGGTGATGTTTTGTTCCAAGTGGAGAAGGAGGCCTGTGTTCCAAAGAGGTCCTGTTCAAAACTCCTTTCAAATCACCATCGAGCATCTGTGGTGTGAGGATATAATGGTAATGTTTTGTTCCAAGTGGAGGAGGAGGCCTGTGTTCCAAAGAGGTCCTGTTCAAAACTCCTTTCAAATCACCATCGAGTATCTGTGGTGTGTGGATATAATGGTGATGTTTTGTTCCAAGTGGAGGAGGAGGCCTGTGTTCCAAAGAGGTCCTGTTCAAAACTCCTTTCAAATCACCATCGAGCATCTGTGGTGTGAGGATATAATGGTGATGTTTTGTTCCAAGTGGAGGAGGAGGCCTGTGTTCCATTGAGGTCCTGTTCAAAACTCCTTTCAAATCACCATCGAGCATCTGTGGTGTGTGGATATAATGGTGATGTTTTGTTCCAAATGGAGGAGGAGGCCTGTGTTCCAAAGAGGTCCTGTTCAAAACTCCTTTCAAATCACCATCGAGCATCTGTGGTGTGAGGATGGAATGATCATGTTTTGTTCCAAGTGGTAGAGGAGGACTGTGTTCCATTGAGGTCCTGTTCAAAACTCCTTTTAAATCCCCATCGAGCATCTGTGGTGTGTGGATGGAATGATCATGTTTTGTTCCAAGTGTGGAGGAGGCCTGTGTTCCAAAGAGGTCCTGTTCAAAATTCCTTTTAAATCACCATCGAGGCCTCCTCGATGCCCTACTGTGTTCCAGTGAGGTCCTGTTCAAAACTCCTTTCAAATCACCACCTTTCAAATACCCATTTCCAACTTTTGACTGTGATCTAATGGGGGTTTTGGTCATAAAAGGAGGCCACCGGTAACTTGTAACCTATCAAGCTCTCAGACATGAGGCCAATCGATTCGCAAAATATGAGGCTCCATTAAAATCTGCGACCAGCCCGAAGCAAAGCCCTGCACCCGCCCGGCTAGCTCAGTCGGTAGAGCATGAGACTCTTAATCTCAGGGTCGTGGGTTCGAGCCCCACGTTGGGCGTATCTATTAGCTATCTCTCTTCCCAACAGGTGGTCTCGGTTTTCAGCGCGCTGTACACATTACGCTAGTGGAAAACTTGTTTGTCTTTGCCGGAAACGTCCAATTGTGCTTTTTTATAACGTGACCCAGTGGCTGACTTGCCGCCGGTCTCTGTGGCGCAATTGGTTAGCGCGTTCGGCTGTTAACCGAAAGGATGGTGGTTCGAGCCCACCCAGGGACGATGGATGTTTTGTTCCAAGGGGTGGAGGAGGCCTGTGTTCCAAAGAGGTCCTGTTCAAAAATCCTTTCAAATCACCATCGAGCATCTGTGGTGTGTGGATATAATGGTGATGTTTTGTTCCAAGTGGAGGAGGAGGCCTGTGTTCCAAAGAGGTCCTGTTCAAAACTCCTTTCAAATCACCATCGAGCATCTGTGGTGTGAGGATATAATGGTAATGTTTTGTTCCAAGTGGAGGAGGAGGCCTGTGTTCCAAAGAGGTCCTGTTCAAAACTCCTTTCAAATCACCATCGAGCATCTGTGGTGTGTGGATATAATGGTGATGTTTTGTTCCAAGTGGAGGAGGAGGCCTGTGTTCCAAAGAGGTCCTGTTCAAAACTCCTTTCAAATCACCATCGAGCATCTGTGGTGTGAGGATATAATGGTGATGTTTTGTTCCAAGTGGAGGAGGAGGCCTGTGTTCCATTGAGGTCCTGTTTAAAACTCCTTTTAAATCCCCATCGAGCATCTGTGGTGTGTGGATGGAATGATCATGTTTTGTTCCAAGTGTGGAGGAGGCCTGTGTTCCAAAGAGGTCCTGTTCAAAATTCCTTTTAAATCACCATCGAGGCCTCCTCGATGCCCTACTGTGTTCCAGTGAGGTCCTGTTCAAAACTCCTTTCAAATCACCACCTTTCAAATACCCATTTCCAACTTTTGACTGTGATCGAATGGGGGTTTTGGTCATAAAAGGAGGCCACCAGTAACTTGTAACCTATCAAGCTCTCAGACATGAGGCCAATCGATTCGCAAAATATGAGGCTCCATTAAAATCTGCGACCAGCCCGAAGCATAGCCCTGCACCCGCCCGGCTAGCTCAGTCGGTAGAGCATGAGACTCTTAATCTCAGGGTCGTGGGTTCGAGCCCCACGTTGGGCGTATCTATTAGCTATCTCTCTTCCCAACAGGTGGTCTCGGTTTTCAGCGCGCTGTACACATTACGCTAGTGGAAAACTAGTTTGTCTTTGCCGGAAACGTCCAATTGTGCTTTTTTATAACCTGACCCAGTGGCTGACTTGCCGCCGGTCTCTGTGGCGCAATTGGTTAGCGCGTTCGGCTGTTAACCGAAAGGATGGTGGTTCGAGCCCACCCAGGGACGATGGATGTTTTGTTCCAAGGGGTGGAGGAGGCCTGTGTTCCAAAGAGGTCCTGTTCAAAACTCCTTTCAAATCACCATCGAGCATCTGTGGTGTGAGGATATAATGGTAATGTTTTGTTCCAAGTGGAGGAGGAGGCCTGTGTTCCAAAGAGGTCCTGTTCAAAACTCCTTTCAAATCACCATCGAGCATCTCTGGTGTGTGGATATAATGGTGATGTTTTGTTCCAAGTGGAGGAGGAGGCCTGTGTTCCAAAGAGGTCCTGTTCAAAACTCCTTTCAAATCACCATCGAGCATCTGTGGTGTGAGGATATAATGGTAATGTTTTGTTCCAAGTGGAGGAGGAGGCCTGTGTTCCAAAGAGGTCCTGTTCAAAACTCCTTTCAAATCACCATCGAGCATATGTGGTGTGTGGATATAATGGTGATGTTTTGTTCCAAGTGGAGGAGGAGGCCTGTGTTCCAAGAGGTCCTGTTCAAAACTCCTTTCAAATCACCATCGAGCATCTGTGGTGTGAGGATATAATGGTGATGTTTTGTTCCAAGTGGAGGAGGAGGCCTGTGTTCCATTGAGGTCCTGTTCAAAACTCCTTTTAAATCCCCATCGAGCATCTGTGGTGTGTGGATGGAATGATCATGTTTTGTTCCAAGTGTGGAGGAGGCCTGTGTTCCAAAGAGGTCCTGTTCAAAATTCCTTTTAAATCACCATCGAGCATCTTTGGTGTGTGGATGGAATGATCATGTTTTGTTCCAAATGGTAGAGGAGACTGTGTTCCAAAGAGGTCCTGTTCAAAACTCCTTTCAAATCACCATCGAGCATCTGTGGTGTGAGGATATAATGGTGATGTCCTCCATCCCTTGTTTTGTTCCAAGGGGTGGAGGAGGCCTGTGTTCCAAAGAGGTCCTGTTCAAAACTCCTTTCAAATCACCATCGAGCATCTGTGGTGTGAGGATATAATGGTGATGTTTTGTTCCAAGTGGAGGATGAGGCCTGTGTTCAAAACTCCTTTCAAATCACCATTGAGCATCTGTGGTGTGTGGATGGAATGATCATGTTTTGTTCCAAGTGTGGAGGAGGCCTGTGTTCCAAAGAGGTCCTGTTCAAAATTCCTTTCAAATCACCATCGAGCATCTGTGGTGTGTGGATATAATGGTGATGTTTTGTTCCAAGTGGTAGAGGAGGACTGTGTTCCATTGAGGTCCTGTTCAAAACTCCTTTCAAATCACCATCGAGCATCTGTGGTGTGTGGATATAATGGTGATGTTTTGTTCCAAGTGGAGGAGGAGGCCTGTGTTCCAAAGAGGTCCTGTTCAAAACTCCTTTCAAATCACCATCGAGCATCTGTGGTGTGTGGATATAATGGTGATGTTTTGTTCCAAGTGGAGGAGGAGGCCTGTGTTCCAAAGAGGTCCTGTTGAAAACTCCTTTCAAATCACCATCGAGCATCTGTGGTGTGAGGATATAATGGTGATGTTTTGTTCCAAGTGGAGGAGGAGGCCTTTGTTCCATTGAGGTCCTGTTCAAAACTCCTTTCAAATCACCATTGAGAATCTGTGGTGTGTGGATATAATGGTGATGTTTTGTTCCAAGTGGAGGAGGAGGCCTGTGTTCCAAAGAGGTCCTGTTCAAAACTCCTTTCAAATCACCATCGAGCATCTGTGGTGTGTGGATATAATGGTGATGTTTTGTTCCAAGTGGAGGAGGAGGCCTGTGTTCCAAAGAGGTCCTGTTCAAAACTCCTTTCAAATCACCATCGAGCATCTGTGGTGTGAGGATATAATGGTGATGTTTTGTTCCAAGTGGAGGAGGAGGCCTTTGTTCCATTGAGGTCCTGTTCAAAACTCCTTTCAAATCACCATTGAGAATCTGTGGTGTGTGGATGGAATGATCATGTTTTGTTCCAAGTGGTAGAGGAGGACTGTGTTCCATTGAGGTCCTGTTCAAAACTCCTTTTAAATCCCCATCGAGCATCTGTGGTGTGTGGATGGAATGATCATGTTTTGTTCCAAGTGTGGAGGAGGCCTGTGTTCCAAAGAGGTCCTGTTCAAAATTCCTTTTAAATCACCATCGAGGCCTCCTCGATGCCCTACTGTGTTCCAGTGAGGTCCTGTTCAAAACTCCTTTCAAATCACCACCTTTCAAATACCCATTTCCAACTTTCGACTGTGATCGAATGGGGGTTTTGGTCATAAAAGAAGGCCACCAGTAACTTGTAACCTATCAAGCTCTCAGACATGAGGCCAATCGATTCGCAAAATATGAGGCTCCATTAAAATCTGCGACCAGCCCGAAGCAAAGCCCTGCACCCGCCCGGCTAGCTCAGTCGGTAGAGCATGAGACTCTTAATCTCAGGGTCGTGGGTTCGAGCCCCACGTTGGGCGTATCTATTAGCTATCTCTCTTCCCAACAGGTGGTCTCGGTTTTCAGCGCGCTGTACACATTACGCTAGTGGAAAACTTGTTTGTCTTTGCCGGAAACGTCCAATTGTGCTTTTTTATAACGTGACCCAGTGGCTGACTTGCCGCCGGTCTCTGTGGCGCAATTGGTTAGCGCGTTCGGCTGTTAACCGAAAGGATGGTCGTTCGAGCCCACCCAGGGACGATGGATGTTTTGTTCCGAGGGGTGGAGGAGGCCTGTGTTCCAAAGAGGTCCTGTTCAAAACTCCTTTCAAATCACCATCGAGCATCTGTGGTGTGTGGATATAATGGTGATGTTTTGTTCCAAGTGGAGAAGGAGGCCTGTGTTCCAAAGAGGTCCTGTTCAAAACTCCTTTCAAATCACCATCGAGCATCTGTGGTGTGAGGATATAATGGTAATGTTTTGTTCCAAGTGGAGGAGGAGGCCTGTGTTCCAAAGAGGTCCTGTTCAAAACTCCTTTCAAATCACCATCGAGTATCTGTGGTGTGTGGATATAATGGTGATGTTTTGTTCCAAGTGGAGGAGGAGGCCTGTGTTCCAAAGAGGTCCTGTTCAAAACTCCTTTCAAATCACCATCGAGCATCTGTGGTGTGAGGATATAATGGTGATGTTTTGTTCCAAGTGGAGGAGGAGGCCTGTGTTCCATTGAGGTCCTGTTCAAAACTCCTTTCAAATCACCATCGAGCATCTGTGGTGTGTGGATATAATGGTGATGTTTTGTTCCAAATGGAGGAGGAGGCCTGTGTTCCAAAGAGGTCCTGTTCAAAACTCCTTTCAAATCACCATCGAGCATCTGTGGTGTGAGGATGGAATGATCATGTTTTGTTCCAAGTGGTAGAGGAGGACTGTGTTCCATTGAGGTCCTGTTCAAAACTCCTTTTAAATCCCCATCGAGCATCTGTGGTGTGTGGATGGAATGATCATGTTTTGTTCCAAGTGTGGAGGAGGCCTGTGTTCCAAAGAGGTCCTGTTCAAAATTCCTTTTAAATCACCATCGAGGCCTCCTCGATGCCCTACTGTGTTCCAGTGAGGTCCTGTTCAAAATCCTTTCAAATCACCACCTTTCAAATACCCATTTCCAACTTTTGACTGTGATCTAATGGGGGTTTTGGTCATAAAAGGAGGCCACCAGTAACTTGTAACCTATCAAGCTCTCAGACATGAGGCCAATCGATTCGCAAAATATGAGGCTCCATTAAAATCTGCGACCAGCCCGAAGCAAAGCCCTGCACCCGCCCGGCTAGCTCAGTCGGTAGAGCATGAGACTCTTAATCTCAGGGTCGTGGGTTCGAGCCCCACGTTGGGCGTATCTATTAGCTATCTCTCTTCCCAACAGGTGGTCTCGGTTTTCAGCGCGCTGTACACATTACGCTAGTGGAAAACTTGTTTGTCTTTGCCGGAAACGTCCAATTGTGCTTTTTTATAACGTGACCCAGTGGCTGACTTGCCGCCGGTCTCTGTGGCGCAATTGGTTAGCGCGTTCGGCTGTTAACCGAAAGGATGGTGGTTCGAGCCCACCCAGGGACGATGGATGTTTTGTTCCAAGGGGTGGAGGAGGCCTGTGTTCCAAAGAGGTCCTGTTCAAAACTCCTTTCAAATCACCATCGAGCATCTGTGGTGTGTGGATATAATGGTGATGTTTTGTTCCAAGTGGAGGAGGAGGCCTGTGTTCCAAAGAGGTCCTGTTCAAAACTCCTTTCAAATCACCATCGAGCATCTGTGGTGTGAGGATATAATGGTAATGTTTTGTTCCAAGTGGAGGAGGAGGCCTGTGTTCCAAAGAGGTCCTGTTCAAAACTCCTTTCAAATCACCATCGAGCATCTGTGGTGTGTGGATATAATGGTGATGTTTTGTTCCAAGTGGAGGAGGAGGCCTGTGTTCCAAAGAGGTCCTGTTCAAAACTCCTTTCAAATCACCATCGAGCATCTGTGGTGTGAGGATATAATGGTGATGTTTTGTTCCAAGTGGAGGAGGAGGCCTGTGTTCCATTGAGGTCCTGTTTAAAACTCCTTTTAAATCCCCATCGAGCATCTGTGGTGTGTGGATGGAATGATCATGTTTTGTTCCAAGTGTGGAGGAGGCCTGTGTTCCAAAGAGGTCCTGTTCAAAATTCCTTTTAAATCACCATCGAGGCCTCCTCGATGCCCTACTGTGTTCCAGTGAGGTCCTGTTCAAAACTCCTTTCAAATCACCACCTTTCAAATACCCATTTCCAACTTTTGACTGTGATCTAATGGGGGTTTTGGTCATAAAAGGAGGCCACCAGTAACTTGTAACCTATCAAGCTCTCAGACATGAGGCCAATCGATTCGCAAAATATGAGGCTCCATTAAAATCTGCGACCAGCCCGAAGCAAAGCCCTGCACCCGCCCGGCTAGCTCAGTCGGTAGAGCCTGAGACTCTTAATCTCAGGGTCGTGGGTTCGAGCCCCACGTTGGGCGTATCTATTAGCTATCTCTCTTCCCAACAGGTGGTCTCGGTTTTCAGCGCGCTGTACACATTACGCTAGTGGAAAACTTGTTTGTCTTTGCCGGAAACGTCCAATTGTGCTTTTTTATAACGTGACCCAGTGGCTGACTTGCCGCCGGTCTCTGTGGCGCAATTGGTTAGCGCGTTCGGCTGTTAACCGAAAGGATGGTGGTTCGAGCCCACCCAGGGACGATGGATGTTTTGTTCCAAGGGGTGGAGGAGGCCTGTGTTCCAAAGAGGTCCTGTTCAAAACTCCTTTCAAATCACCATCGAGCATCTGTGGTGTGTGGATATAATGGTGATGTTTTGTTCCAAGTGGAGGAGGAGGCCTGTGTTCCAAAGAGGTCCTGTTCAAAACTCCTTTCAAATCACCATCGAGCATCTGTGGTGTGAGGATATAATGGTAATGTTTTGTTCCAAGTGGAGGAGGAGGCCTGTGTTCCAAAGAGGTCCTGTTCAAAACTCCTTTCAAATCACCATCGAGCATCTGTGGTGTGTGGATATAATGGTGATGTTTTGTTCCAAGTGGAGGAGGAGGCCTGTGTTCCAAAGAGGTCCTGTTCAAAACTCCTTTCAAATCACCATCGAGCATCTGTGGTGTGAGGATATAATGGTGATGTTTTGTTCCAAGTGGAGGAGGAGGCCTGTGTTCCAAGAGGTCCTGTTCAAAACTCCTTTTAAATCCCCATCGAGCATCTGTGGTGTGTGGATGGAATGATCATGTTTTGTTCCAAGTGTGGAGGAGGCCTGTGTTCCAAAGAGGTCCTGTTCAAAATTCCTTTTAAATCACCATCGAGGCCTCCTCGATGCCCTACTGTGTTCCAGTGAGGTCCTGTTCAAAACTCCTTTCAAATCACCACCTTTCAAATACCCATTTCCAACTTTTGACTGTGATCGAATGGGGGTTTTGGTCATAAAAGGAGGCCACCAGTAACTTGTAACCTATCAAGCTCTCAGACATGAGGCCAATCGATTCGCAAAATATGAGGCTCCATTAAAATCTGCGACCAGCCCGAAGCAAAGCCCTGCACCCGCCCGGCTAGCTCAGTCGGTAGAGCCTGAGACTCTTAATCTCAGGGTCGTGGGTTCGAGCCCCACGTTGGGCGTATCTATTAGCTATCTCTCTTACCAACAGGTGGTCTCGGTTTTCAGCGCGCTGTACACATTACGCTAGTGGAAAACTAGTTTGTCTTTGCCGGAAACGTCCAATTGTGTTTTTTTATAACCTGACCCAGTGGCTGACTTGCCGCCGGTCTCTGTGGCGCAATTGGTTAGCGCGTTCGGCTGTTAACCGAAAGGATGGTGGTTCGAGCCCACCCAGGGACGATGGATGTTTTGTTCCAAGGGGTGGAGGAGGCCTGTGTTCCAAAGAGGTCCTGTTCAAAACTCCTTTCAAATCACCATCGAGCATCTGTGGTGTGAGGATATAATGGTAATGTTTTGTTCCAAGTGGAGGAGGAGGCCTGTGTTCCAAAGAGGTCCTGTTCAAAACTCCTTTCAAATCACCATCGAGCATCTGTGGTGTGTGGATATAATGGTGATGTTTTGTTCCAAGTGGAGGATGAGGCCTGTGTTCAAAACTCCTTTCAAATCACCATTGAGCATCTGTGGTGTGTGGATGGAATGATCATGTTTTGTTGATCATTCCAAGTGTGGAGGAGGCCTGTGTTCCAAAGAGGTCCTGTTCAAAATTCCTTTTAAATCACCATCGAGGCCTCCTCGATGCCCTACTGTGTTCCAGTGAGGTCCTGTTCAAAACTCCTTTCAAATCACCACCTTTCAAATACCCATTTCCAACTTTTGACTGTGATCGAATGGGGGTTTTGGTCATAAAAGGAGGCCACCAGTAACTTGTAACCTATCAAGCTCTCAGACATGAGGCCAATCGATTCGCAAAATATGAGGCTCCATTAAAATCTGCGACCAGCCCGAAGCAAAGCCCTGCACCCGCCCGGCTAGCTCAGTCGGTAGAGCCTGAGACTCTTAATCTCAGGGTCGTGGGTTCGAGCCCCACGTTGGGCGTATCTATTAGCTATCTCTCTTCCCAACAGGTGGTCTCGGTTTTCAGCGCGCTGTACACATTACGCTAGTGGAAAACTAGTTTGTCTTTGCCGGAAACGTCCAATTGTGCTTTTTTATAACCTGACCCAGTGGCTGACTTGCCGCCGGTCTCTGTGGCGCAATTGGTTAGCGCGTTCGGCTGTTAACCGAAAGGATGGTGGTTCGAGCCCACCCAGGGACGATGGATGTTTTGTTCCAAGGGGTGGAGGAGGCCTGTGTTCCAAAGAGGTCCTGTTCAAAACTCCTTTCAAATCACCATCGAGCATCTGTGGTGTGAGGATATAATGGTAATGTTTTGTTCCAAGTGGAGGAGGAGGCCTGTGTTCCAAAGAGGTCCTGTTCAAAACTCCTTTCAAATCACCATCGAGCATCTGTGGTGTGTGGATATAATGGTGATGTTTTGTTCCAAGTGGAGGAGGAGGCCTGTGTTCCAAAGAGGTCCTGTTCAAAACTCCTTTCAAATCACCATCGAGCATCTGTGGTGTGAGGATATAATGGTAATGTTTTGTTCCAAGTGGAGGAGGAGGCCTGTGTTCCAAAGAGGTCCTGTTCAAAACTCCTTTCAAATCACCATCGAGCATATGTGGTGTGTGGATATAATGGTGATGTTTTGTTCCAAGTGGAGGAGGAGGCCTGTGTTCCAAGAGGTCCTGTTCAAAACTCCTTTCAAATCACCATCGAGCATCTGTGGTGTGAGGATATAATGGTGATGTTTTGTTCCAAGTGGAGGAGGAGGCCTGTGTTCCATTGAGGTCCTGTTCAAAACTCCTTTTAAATCCCCATCGAGCATCTGTGGTGTGTGGATGGAATGATCATGTTTTGTTCCAAGTGTGGAGGAGGCCTGTGTTCCAAAGAGGTCCTGTTCAAAATTCCTTTTAAATCACCATCGAGCATCTGTGGTGTGTGGATGGAATGATCATGTTTTGTTCCAAATGGTAGAGGAGACTGTGTTCCAAAGAGGTCCTGTTCAAAACTCCTTTCAAATCACCATCGAGCATCTGTGGTGTGAGGATATAATGGTGATGTCCTCCATCCCTTGTTTTGTTCCAAGGGGTGGAGGAGGCCTGTGTTCCAAAGAGGTCCTGTTCAAAACTCCTTTCAAATCACCATCGAGCATCTGTGGTGTGAGGATATAATGGTGATGTTTTGTTCCAAGTGGAGGATGAGGCCTGTGTTCAAAACTCCTTTCAAATCACCATTGAGCATCTGTGGTGTGTGGATGGAATGATCATGTTTTGTTCCAAGTGTGGAGGAGGCCTGTGTTCCAAAGAGGTCCTGTTCAAAATTCCTTTCAAATCACCATCGAGCATCTGTGGTGTGTGGATATAATGGTGATGTTTTGTTCCAAGTGGTAGAGGAGGACTGTGTTCCATTGAGGTCCTGTTCAAAACTCCTTTCAAATCACCATCGAGCATCTGTGGTGTGTGGATATAATGGTGATGTTTTGTTCCAAGTGGAGGAGGAGGCCTGTGTTCCAAAGAGGTCCTGTTCAAAACTCCTTTCAAATCACCATCGAGCATCTGTGGTGTGTGGATATAATGGTGATGTTTTGTTCCAAGTGGAGGAGGAGGCCTGTGTTCCAAAGAGGTCCTGTTCAAAACTCCTTTCAAATCACCATCGAGCATCTGTGGTGTGAGGATATAATGGTGATGTTTTGTTCCAAGTGGAGGAGGAGGCCTTTGTTCCATTGAGGTCCTGTTCAAAACTCCTTTCAAATCACCATTGAGAATCTGTGGTGTGTGGATGGAATGATCATGTTTTGTTCCAAGTGGTAGAGGAGGACTGTGTTCCATTGAGGTCCTGTTCAAAACTCCTTTTAAATCCCCATCGAGCATCTGTGGTGTGTGGATGGAATGATCATGTTTTGTTCCAAGTGTGGAGGAGGCCTGTGTTCCAAAGAGGTCCTGTTCAAAATTCCTTTTAAATCACCATCGAGGCCTCCTCGATGCCCTACTGTGTTCCAGTGAGGTCCTGTTCAAAACTCCTTTCAAATCACCACCTTTCAAATACCCATTTCCAACTTTCGACTGTGATCGAATGGGGGTTTTGGTCATAAAAGAAGGCCACCAGTAACTTGTAACCTATCAAGCTCTCAGACATGAGGCCAATCGATTCGCAAAATATGAGGCTCCATTAAAATCTGCGACCAGCCCGAAGCAAAGCCCTGCACCCGCCCGGCTAGCTCAGTCGGTAGAGCATGAGACTCTTAATCTCAGGGTCGTGGGTTTGAGCCCCACGTTGGGCGTATCTATTAGCTATCTCTCTTCCCAACAGGTGGTCTCGGTTTTCAGCGCGCTGTACACATTACGCTAGTGGAAAACTTGTTTGTCTTTGCCGGAAACGTCCAATTGTGCTTTTTTATAACGTGACCCAGTGGCTGACTTGCCGCCGGTCTCTGTGGCGCAATTGGTTAGCGCGTTCGGCTGTTAACCGAAAGGATGGTGGTTCGAGCCCACCCAGGGACGATGGATGTTTTGTTCCAAGGGGTGGAGGAGGCCTGTGTTCCAAAGAGGTCCTGTTCAAAACTCCTTTCAAATCACCATCGAGCATCTGTGGTGTGTGGATATAATGGTGATGTTTTGTTCCAAGTGGAGAAGGAGGCCTGTGTTCCAAAGAGGTCCTGTTCAAAACTCCTTTCAAATCACCATCGAGCATCTGTGGTGTGAGGATATAATGGTAATGTTTTGTTCCAAGTGGAGGAGGAGGCCTGTGTTCCAAAGAGGTCCTGTTCAAAACTCCTTTCAAATCACCATCGAGTATCTGTGGTGTGTGGATATAATGGTGATGTTTTGTTCCAAGTGGAGGAGGAGGCCTGTGTTCCAAAGAGGTCCTGTTCAAAACTCCTTTCAAATCACCATCGAGCATCTGTGGTGTGAGGATATAATGGTGATGTTTTGTTCCAAGTGGAGGAGGAGGCCTGTGTTCCATTGAGGTCCTGTTCAAAACTCCTTTCAAATCACCATCGAGCATCTGTGGTGTGTGGATATAATGGTGATGTTTTGTTCCAAATGGAGGAGGAGGCCTGTGTTCCAAAGAGGTCCTGTTCAAAACTCCTTTCAAATCACCATCGAGCATCTGTGGTGTGAGGATGGAATGATCATGTTTTGTTCCAAGTGGTAGAGGAGGACTGTGTTCCATTGAGGTCCTGTTCAAAACTCCTTTTAAATCCCCATCGAGCATCTGTGGTGTGTGGATGGAATGATCATGTTTTGTTCCAAGTGTGGAGGAGGCCTGTGTTCCAAAGAGGTCCTGTTCAAAATTCCTTTTAAATCACCATCGAGGCCTCCTCGATGCCCTACTGTGTTCCAGTGAGGTCCTGTTCAAAACTCCTTTCAAATCACCACCTTTCAAATACCCATTTCCAACTTTTGACTGTGATCTAATGGGGGTTTTGGTCATAAAAGGAGGCCACCAGTAACTTGTAACCTATCAAGCTCTCAGACATGAGGCCAATCGATTCGCAAAATATGAGGCTCCATTAAAATCTGCGACCAGCCCGAAGCAAAGCCCTGCACCCGCCCGGCTAGCTCAGTCGGTAGAGCATGAGACTCTTAATCTCAGGGTCGTGGGTTCGAGCCCCACGTTGGGCGTATCTATTAGCTATCTCTCTTCCCAACAGGTGGTCTCGGTTTTCAGCGCGCTGTACACATTACGCTAGTGGAAAACTTGTTTGTCTTTGCCGGAAACGTCCAATTGTGCTTTTTTATAACGTGACCCAGTGGCTGACTTGCCGCCGGTCTCTGTGGCGCAATTGGTTAGCGCGTTCGGCTGTTAACCGAAAGGATGGTGGTTCGAGCCCACCCAGGGACGATGGATGTTTTGTTCCAAGGGGTGGAGGAGGCCTGTGTTCCAAAGAGGTCCTGTTCAAAACTCCTTTCAAATCACCATCGAGCATCTGTGGTGTGTGGATATAATGGTGATGTTTTGTTCCAAGTGGAGGAGGAGGCCTGTGTTCCAAAGAGGTCCTGTTCAAAACTCCTTTCAAATCACCATCGAGCATCTGTGGTGTGAGGATATAATGGTAATGTTTTGTTCCAAGTGGAGGAGGAGGCCTGTGTTCCAAAGAGGTCCTGTTCAAAACTCCTTTCAAATCACCATCGAGCATCTGTGGTGTGTGGATATAATGGTGATGTTTTGTTCCAAGTGGAGGAGGAGGCCTGTGTTCCAAAGAGGTCCTGTTCAAAACTCCTTTCAAATCACCATCGAGCATCTGTGGTGTGAGGATATAATGGTGATGTTTTGTTCCAAGTGGAGGAGGAGGCCTGTGTTCCATTGAGGTCCTGTTTAAAACTCCTTTTAAATCCCCATCGAGCATCTGTGGTGTGTGGATGGAATGATCATGTTTTGTTCCAAGTGTGGAGGAGGCCTGTGTTCCAAAGAGGTCCTGTTCAAAATTCCTTTTAAATCACCATCGAGGCCTCCTCGATGCCCTACTGTGTTCCAGTGAGGTCCTGTTCAAAACTCCTTTCAAATCACCACCTTTCAAATACCCATTTCCAACTTTTGACTGTGATCGAATGGGGGTTTTGGTCATAAAAGGAGGCCACCAGTAACTTGTAACCTATCAAGCTCTCAGACATGAGGCCAATCGATTCGCAAAATATGAGGCTCCATTAAAATCTGCGACCAGCCCGAAGCAAAGCCCTGCACCCGCCCGGCTAGCTCAGTCGGTAGAGCATGAGACTCTTAATCTCAGGGTCGTGGGTTCGAGCCCCACGTTGGGCGTATCTATTAGCTATCTCTCTTCCCAACAGGTGGTCTCGGTTTTCAGCGCGCTGTACACATTACGCTAGTGGAAAACTTGTTTGTCTTTGCCGGAAACGTCCAATTGTGCTTTTTTATAACGTGACCCAGTGGCTGACTTGCCGCCGGTCTCTGTGGCGCAATTGGTTAGCGCGTTCGGCTGTTAACCGAAAGGATGGTGGTTCGAGCCCACCCAGGGACGATGGATGTTTTGTTCCAAGGGGTGGAGGAGGCCTGTGTTCCAAAGAGGTCCTGTTCAAAACTCCTTTCAAATCACCATCGAGCATCTGTGGTGTGTGGATATAATGGTGATGTTTTGTTCCAAGTGGAGGAGGAGGCCTGTGTTCCAAAGAGGTCCTGTTCAAAACTCCTTTCAAATCACCATCGAGCATCTGTGGTGTGAGGATATAATGGTAATGTTTTGTTCCAAGTGGAGGAGGAGGCCTGTGTTCCAAAGAGGTCCTGTTCAAAACTCCTTTCAAATCACCATCGAGCATCTGTGGTGTGTGGATATAATGGTGATGTTTTGTTCCAAGTGGAGGAGGAGGCCTGTGTTCCAAAGAGGTCCTGTTCAAAACTCCTTTCAAATCACCATCGAGCATCTGTGGTGTGAGGATATAATGGTGATGTTTTGTTCCAAGTGGAGGAGGAGGCCTGTGTTCCATTGAGGTCCTGTTTAAAACTCCTTTTAAATCCCCATCGAGCATCTGTGGTGTGTGGATGGAATGATCATGTTTTGTTCCAAGTGTGGAGGAGGCCTGTGTTCCAAAGAGGTCCTGTTCAAAATTCCTTTTAAATCACCATCGAGGCCTCCTCGATGCCCTACTGTGTTCCAGTGAGGTCCTGTTCAAAACTCCTTTCAAATCACCACCTTTCAAATACCCATTTCCAACTTTTGACTGTGATCGAATGGGGGTTTTGGTCATAAAAGGAGGCCACCAGTAACTTGTAACCTATCAAGCTCTCAGACATGAGGCCAATCGATTCGCAAAATATGAGGCTCCATTAAAATCTGCGACCAGCCCGAAGCAAAGCCCTGCACCCGCCCGGCTAGCTCAGTCGGTAGAGCATGAGACTCTTAATCTCAGGGTCGTGGGTTCGAGCCCCACGTTGGGCGTATCTATTAGCTATCTCTCTTCCCAACAGGTGGTCTCGGTTTTCAGCGCGCTGTACACATTACGCTAGTGGAAAACTTGTTTGTCTTTGCCGGAAACGTCCAATTGTGCTTTTTTATAACGTGACCCAGTGGCTGACTTGCCGCCGGTCTCTGTGGCGCAATTGGTTAGCGCGTTCGGCTGTTAACCGAAAGGATGGTGGTTCGAGCCCACCCAGGGACGATGGATGTTTTGTTCCAAGGGGTGGAGGAGGCCTGTGTTCCAAAGAGGTCCTGTTCAAAACTCCTTTCAAATCACCATCGAGCATCTGTGGTGTGTGGATATAATGGTGATGTTTTGTTCCAAGTGGAGGAGGAGGCCTGTGTTCCAAAGAGGTCCTGTTCAAAACTCCTTTCAAATCACCATCGAGCATCTGTGGTGTGAGGATATAATGGTAATGTTTTGTTCCAAGTGGAGGAGGAGGCCTGTGTTCCAAAGAGGTCCTGTTCAAAACTCCTTTCAAATCACCATCGAGCATCTGTGGTGTGTGGATATAATGGTGATGTTTTGTTCCAAGTGGAGGAGGAGGCCTGTGTTCCAAAGAGGTCCTGTTCAAAACTCCTTTCAAATCACCATCGAGCATCTGTGGTGTGAGGATATAATGGTGATGTTTTGTTCCAAGTGGAGGAGGAGGCCTGTGTTCCATTGAGGTCCTGTTTAAAACTCCTTTTAAATCCCCATCGAGCATCTGTGGTGTGTGGATGGAATGATCATGTTTTGTTCCAAGTGTGGAGGAGGCCTGTGTTCCAAAGAGGTCCTGTTCAAAATTCCTTTTAAATCACCATCGAGGCCTCCTCGATGCCCTACTGTGTTCCAGTGAGGTCCTGTTCAAAACTCCTTTCAAATCACCACCTTTCAAATACCCATTTCCAACTTTTGACTGTGATCGAATGGGGGTTTTGGTCATAAAAGGAGGCCACCAGTAACTTGTAACCTATCAAGCTCTCAGACATGAGGCCAATCGATTCGCAAAATATGAGGCTCCATTAAAATCTGCGACCAGCCCGAAGCAAAGCCCTTCACCCGCCCGGCTAGCTCAGTCGGTAGAGCATGAGACTCTTAATCTCAGGGTCGTGGGTTCGAGCCCCACGTTGGGCGTATCTATTAGCTATCTCTCTTCCCAACAGGTGGTCTCGGTTTTCAGCGCGCTGTACACATTACGCTAGTGGAAAACTAGTTTGTCTTTGCCGGAAACGTCCAATTGTGCTTTTTTATAACCTGACCCAGTGGCTGACTTGCCGCCGGTCTCTGTGGCGCAATTGGTTAGCGCGTTCGGCTGTTAACCGAAAGGATGGTGGTTCGAGCCCACCCAGGGACGATGGATGTTTTGTTCCAAGGGGTGGAGGAGGCCTGTGTTCCAAAGAGGTCCTGTTCAAAACTCCTTTCAAATCACCATCGAGCATCTGTGGTGTGAGGATATAATGGTAATGTTTTGTTCCAAGTGGAGGAGGAGGCCTGTGTTCCAAAGAGGTCCTGTTCAAAACTCCTTTCAAATCACCATCGAGCATCTGTGGTGTGTGGATATAATGGTGATGTTTTGTTCCAAGTGGAGGAGGAGGCCTGTGTTCCAAAGAGGTCCTGTTCAAAACTCCTTTCAAATCACCATCGAGCATCTGTGGTGTGAGGATATAATGGTAATGTTTTGTTCCAAGTGGAGGAGGAGGCCTGTGTTCCAAAGAGGTCCTGTTCAAAACTCCTTTCAAATCACCATCGAGCATATGTGGTGTGTGGATATAATGGTGATGTTTTGTTCCAAGTGGAGGAGGAGGCCTGTGTTCCAAGAGGTCCTGTTCAAAACTCCTTTCAAATCACCATCGAGCATCTGTGGTGTGAGGATATAATGGTGATGTTTTGTTCCAAGTGGAGGAGGAGGCCTGTGTTCCATTGAGGTCCTGTTCAAAACTCCTTTTAAATCCCCATCGAGCATCTGTGGTGTGTGGATGGAATGATCATGTTTTGTTCCAAGTGTGGAGGAGGCCTGTGTTCCAAAGAGGTCCTGTTCAAAATTCCTTTTAAATCACCATCGAGCATCTGTGGTGTGTGGATGGAATGATCATGTTTTGTTCCAAATGGTAGAGGAGACTGTGTTCCAAAGAGGTCCTGTTCAAAACTCCTTTCAAATCACCATCGAGCATCTGTGGTGTGAGGATATAATGGTGATGTCCTCCATCCCTTGTTTTGTTCCAAGGGGTGGAGGAGGCCTGTGTTCCAAAGAGGTCCTGTTCAAAACTCCTTTCAAATCACCATCGAGCATCTGTGGTGTGAGGATATAATGGTGATGTTTTGTTCCAAGTGGAGGATGAGGCCTGTGTTCAAAACTCCTTTCAAATCACCATTGAGCATCTGTGGTGTGTGGATGGAATGATCATGTTTTGTTCCAAGTGTGGAGGAGGCCTGTGTTCCAAAGAGGTCCTGTTCAAAATTCCTTTCAAATCACCATCGAGCATCTGTGGTGTGTGGATATAATGGTGATGTTTTGTTCCAAGTGGTAGAGGAGGACTGTGTTCCATTGAGGTCCTGTTCAAAACTCCTTTCAAATCACCATCGAGCATCTGTGGTGTGTGGATATAATGGTGATGTTTTGTTCCAAGTGGAGGAGGAGGCCTGTGTTCCAAAGAGGTCCTGTTCAAAACTCCTTTCAAATCACCATCGAGCATCTGTGGTGTGTGGATATAATGGTGATGTTTTGTTCCAAGTGGAGGAGGAGGCCTGTGTTCCAAAGAGGTCCTGTTCAAAACTCCTTTCAAATCACCATCGAGCATCTGTGGTGTGAGGATATAATGGTGATGTTTTGTTCCAAGTGGAGGAGGAGGCCTTTGTTCCATTGAGGTCCTGTTCAAAACTCCTTTCAAATCACCATTGAGAATCTGTGGTGTGTGGATGGAATGATCATGTTTTGTTCCAAGTGGTAGAGGAGGACTGTGTTCCATTGAGGTCCTGTTCAAAACTCCTTTTAAATCCCCATCGAGCATCTGTGGTGTGTGGATGAAATGATCATGTTTTGTTCCAAGTGTGGAGGAGGCCTGTGTTCCAAAGAGGTCCTGTTCAAAATTCCTTTTAAATCACCATCGAGGCCTCCTCGATGCCCTACTGTGTTCCAGTGAGGTCCTGTTCAAAACTCCTTTCAAATCACCACCTTTCAAATACCCATTTCCAACTTTCGACTGTGATCGAATGGGGGTTTTGGTCATAAAAGAAGGCCACCAGTAACTTGTAACCTATCAAGCTCTCAGACATGAGGCCAATCGATTCGCAAAATATGAGGCTCCATTAAAATCTGCGACCAGCCCGAAGCAAAGCCCTGCACCCGCCCGGCTAGCTCAGTCGGTAGAGCATGAGACTCTTAATCTCAGGGTCGTGGGTTCGAGCCCCACGTTGGGCGTATCTATTAGCTATCTCTCTTCCCAACAGGTGGTCTCGGTTTTCAGCGCGCTGTACACATTACGCTAGTGGAAAACTTGTTTGTCTTTGCCGGAAACGTCCAATTGTGCTTTTTTATAACGTGACCCAGTGGCTGACTTGCCGCCGGTCTCTGTGGCGCAATTGGTTAGCGCGTTCGGCTGTTAACCGAAAGGATGGTGGTTCGAGCCCACCCAGGGACGATGGATGTTTTGTTCCAAGGGGTGGAGGAGGCCTGTGTTCCAAAGAGGTCCTGTTCAAAACTCCTTTCAAATCACCATCGAGCATCTGTGGTGTGTGGATATAATGGTGATGTTTTGTTCCAAGTGGAGAAGGAGGCCTGTGTTCCAAAGAGGTCCTGTTCAAAACTCCTTTCAAATCACCATCGAGCATCTGTGGTGTGAGGATATAATGGTAATGTTTTGTTCCAAGTGGAGGAGGAGGCCTGTGTTCCAAAGAGGTCCTGTTCAAAACTCCTTTCAAATCACCATCGAGTATCTGTGGTGTGTGGATATAATGGTGATGTTTTGTTCCAAGTGGAGGAGGAGGCCTGTGTTCCAAAGAGGTCCTGTTCAAAACTCCTTTCAAATCACCATCGAGCATCTGTGGTGTGAGGATATAATGGTGATGTTTTGTTCCAAGTGGAGGAGGAGGCCTGTGTTCCATTGAGGTCCTGTTCAAAACTCCTTTCAAATCACCATCGAGCATCTGTGGTGTGTGGATGGAATGATCATGTTTTGTTCCAAGTGTGGAGGAGGCCTGTGTTCCAAAGAGGTCCTGTTCAAAATTCCTTTTAAATCACCATCGAGGCCTCCTCGATGCCCTACTGTGTTCCAGTGAGGTCCTGTTCAAAACTCCTTTCAAATCACCACCTTTCAAATACCCATTTCCAACTTTTGACTGTGATCGAATGGGGGTTTTGGTCATAAAAGGAGGCCACCAGTAACTTGTAACCTATCAAGCTCTCAGACATGAGGCCAATCGATTCGCAAAATATGAGGCTCCATTAAAATCTGCGACCAGCCCGAAGCAAAGCCCTTCACCCGCCCGGCTAGCTCAGTCGGTAGAGCATGAGACTCTTAATCTCAGGGTCGTGGGTTCGAGCCCCACGTTGGGCGTATCTATTAGCTATCTCTCTTCCCAACAGGTGGTCTCGGTTTTCAGCGCGCTGTACACATTACGCTAGTGGAAAACTAGTTTGTCTTTGCCGGAAACGTCCAATTGTGCTTTTTTATAACCTGACCCAGTGGCTGACTTGCCGCCGGTCTCTGTGGCGCAATTGGTTAGCGCGTTCGGCTGTTAACCGAAAGGATGGTGGTTCGAGCCCACCCAGGGACGATGGATGTTTTGTTCCAAGGGGTGGAGGAGGCCTGTGTTCCAAAGAGGTCCTGTTCAAAACTCCTTTCAAATCACCATCGAGCATCTGTGGTGTGAGGATATAATGGTAATGTTTTGTTCCAAGTGGAGGAGGAGGCCTGTGTTCCAAAGAGGTCCTGTTCAAAACTCCTTTCAAATCACCATCGAGCATCTGTGGTGTGAGGATATAATGGTAATGTTTTGTTCCAAGTGGAGGAGGAGGCCTGTGTTCCAAAGAGGTCCTGTTCAAAACTCCTTTCAAATCACCATCGAGCATATGTGGTGTGTGGATATAATGGTGATGTTTTGTTCCAAGTGGAGGAGGAGGCCTGTGTTCCAAGAGGTCCTGTTCAAAACTCCTTTCAAATCACCATCGAGCATCTGTGGTGTGAGGATATAATGGTGATGTTTTGTTCCAAGTGGAGGAGGAGGCCTGTGTTCCATTGAGGTCCTGTTCAAAACTCCTTTTAAATCCCCATCGAGCATCTGTGGTGTGTGGATGGAATGATCATGTTTTGTTCCAAGTGTGGAGGAGGCCTGTGTTCCAAAGAGGTCCTGTTCAAAATTCCTTTTAAATCACCATCGAGCATCTGTGGTGTGTGGATGGAATGATCATGTTTTGTTCCAAATGGTAGAGGAGACTGTGTTCCAAAGAGGTCCTGTTCAAAACTCCTTTCAAATCACCATCGAGCATCTGTGGTGTGAGGATATAATGGTGATGTCCTCCATCCCTTGTTTTGTTCCAAGGGGTGGAGGAGGCCTGTGTTCCAAAGAGGTCCTGTTCAAAACTCCTTTCAAATCACCATCGAGCATCTGTGGTGTGAGGATATAATGGTGATGTTTTGTTCCAAGTGGAGGATGAGGCCTGTGTTCAAAACTCCTTTCAAATCACCATTGAGCATCTGTGGTGTGTGGATGGAATGATCATGTTTTGTTCCAAGTGTGGAGGAGGCCTGTGTTCCAAAGAGGTCCTGTTCAAAATTCCTTTCAAATCACCATCGAGCATCTGTGGTGTGTGGATATAATGGTGATGTTTTGTTCCAAGTGGTAGAGGAGGACTGTGTTCCATTGAGGTCCTGTTCAAAACTCCTTTCAAATCACCATCGAGCATCTGTGGTGTGTGGATATAATGGTGATGTTTTGTTCCAAGTGGAGGAGGAGGCCTGTGTTCCAAAGAGGTCCTGTTCAAAACTCCTTTCAAATCACCATCGAGCATCTGTGGTGTGTGGATATAATGGTGATGTTTTGTTCCAAGTGGAGGAGGAGGCCTGTGTTCCAAAGAGGTCCTGTTCAAAACTCCTTTCAAATCACCATCGAGCATCTGTGGTGTGAGGATATAATGGTGATGTTTTGTTCCAAGTGGAGGAGGAGGCCTTTGTTCCATTGAGGTCCTGTTCAAAACTCCTTTCAAATCACCATTGAGAATCTGTGGTGTGTGGATGGAATGATCATGTTTTGTTCCAAGTGGTAGAGGAGGACTGTGTTCCATTGAGGTCCTGTTCAAAACTCCTTTTAAATCCCCATCGAGCATCTGTGGTGTGTGGATGAAATGATCATGTTTTGTTCCAAGTGTGGAGGAGGCCTGTGTTCCAAAGAGGTCCTGTTCAAAATTCCTTTTAAATCACCATCGAGGCCTCCTCGATGCCCTACTGTGTTCCAGTGAGGTCCTGTTCAAAACTCCTTTCAAATCACCACCTTTCAAATACCCATTTCCAACTTTCGACTGTGATCGAATGGGGGTTTTGGTCATAAAAGAAGGCCACCAGTAACTTGTAACCTATCAAGCTCTCAGACATGAGGCCAATCGATTCGCAAAATATGAGGCTCCATTAAAATCTGCGACCAGCCCGAAGCAAAGCCCTGCACCCGCCCGGCTAGCTCAGTCGGTAGAGCATGAGACTCTTAATCTCAGGGTCGTGGGTTCGAGCCCCACGTTGGGCGTATCTATTAGCTATCTCTCTTCCCAACAGGTGGTCTCGGTTTTCAGCGCGCTGTACACATTACGCTAGTGGAAAACTTGTTTGTCTTTGCCGGAAACGTCCAATTGTGCTTTTTTATAACGTGACCCAGTGGCTGACTTGCCGCCGGTCTCTGTGGCGCAATTGGTTAGCGCGTTCGGCTGTTAACCGAAAGGATGGTGGTTCGAGCCCACCCAGGGACGATGGATGTTTTGTTCCAAGGGGTGGAGGAGGCCTGTGTTCCAAAGAGGTCCTGTTCAAAACTCCTTTCAAATCACCATCGAGCATCTGTGGTGTGTGGATATAATGGTGATGTTTTGTTCCAAGTGGAGAAGGAGGCCTGTGTTCCAAAGAGGTCCTGTTCAAAACTCCTTTCAAATCACCATCGAGCATCTGTGGTGTGAGGATATAATGGTAATGTTTTGTTCCAAGTGGAGGAGGAGGCCTGTGTTCCAAAGAGGTCCTGTTCAAAACTCCTTTCAAATCACCATCGAGTATCTGTGGTGTGTGGATATAATGGTGATGTTTTGTTCCAAGTGGAGGAGGAGGCCTGTGTTCCAAAGAGGTCCTGTTCAAAACTCCTTTCAAATCACCATCGAGCATCTGTGGTGTGAGGATATAATGGTGATGTTTTGTTCCAAGTGGAGGAGGAGGCCTGTGTTCCATTGAGGTCCTGTTCAAAACTCCTTTCAAATCACCATCGAGCATCTGTGGTGTGTGGATATAATGGTGATGTTTTGTTCCAAATGGAGGAGGAGGCCTGTGTTCCAAAGAGGTCCTGTTCAAAACTCCTTTCAAATCACCATCGAGCATCTGTGGTGTGAGGATGGAATGATCATGTTTTGTTCCAAGTGGTAGAGGAGGACTGTGTTCCATTGAGGTCCTGTTCAAAACTCCTTTTAAATCCCCATCGAGCATCTGTGGTGTGTGGATGGAATGATCATGTTTTGTTCCAAGTGTGGAGGAGGCCTGTGTTCCAAAGAGGTCCTGTTCAAAATTCCTTTTAAATCACCATCGAGGCCTCCTCGATGCCCTACTGTGTTCCAGTGAGGTCCTGTTCAAAACTCCTTTCAAATCACCACCTTTCAAATACCCATTTCCAACTTTTGACTGTGATCTAATGGGGGTTTTGGTCATAAAAGGAGGCCACCAGTAACTTGTAACCTATCAAGCTCTCAGACATGAGGCCAATCGATTCGCAAAATATGAGGCTCCATTAAAATCTGCGACCAGCCCGAAGCAAAGCCCTGCACCCGCCCGGCTAGCTCAGTCGGTAGAGCATGAGACTCTTAATATCAGGGTCGTGGGTTCGAGCCCCACGTTGGGCGTATCTATTAGCTATCTCTCTTCCCAACAGGTGGTCTCGGTTTTCAGCGCGCTGTACACATTACGCTAGTGGAAAACTTGTTTGTCTTTGCCGGAAACGTCCAATTGTGCTTTTTTATAACGTGACCCAGTGGCTGACTTGCCGCCGGTCTCTGTGGCGCAATTGGTTAGCGCGTTCGGCTGTTAACCGAAAGGATGGTGGTTCGAGCCCACCCAGGGACGATGGATGTTTTGTTCCAAGGGGTGGAGGAGGCCTGTGTTCCAAAGAGGTCCTGTTCAAAACTCCTTTCAAATCACCATCGAGCATCTGTGGTGTGTGGATATAATGGTGATGTTTTGTTCCAAGTGGAGGAGGAGGCCTGTGTTCCAAAGAGGTCCTGTTCAAAACTCCTTTCAAATCATTATCGAGCATCTGTGGTGTGAGGATATAATGGTAATGTTTTGTTCCAAGTGGAGGAGGAGGCCTGTGTTCCAAAGAGGTCCTGTTCAAAACTCCTTTCAAATCACCATCGAGCATCTGTGGTGTGTGGATATAATGGGGATGTTTTGTTCCAAGTGGAGGAGGAGGCCTGTGTTCCAAAGAGGTCCTGTTCAAAACTCCTTTCAAATCACCATCGAGCATCTGTGGTGTGAGGATATAATGGTGATGTTTTGTTCCAAGTGGAGGAGGAGGCCTGTGTTCCATTGAGGTCCTGTTTAAAACTCCTTTTAAATCCCCATCGAGCATCTGTGGTGTGTGGATGGAATGATCATGTTTTGTTCCAAGTGTGGAGGAGGCCTGTGTTCCAAAGAGGTCCTGTTCAAAATTCCTTTTAAATCCCCATCGAGCATCTGTGGTGTGTGGATGGAATGATCATGTTTTGTTCCAAGTGTGGAGGAGGCCTGTGTTCCAAAGAGGTCCTGTTCAAAATTCCTTTTAAATCACCATCGAGGCCTCCTCGATGCCCTACTGTGTTCCAGTGAGGTCCTGTTCAAAACTCCTTTCAAATCACCACCTTTCAAATACCCATTTCCAACTTTCTACTGTGATCGAATGGGGGTTTTGGTCATAAAAGAAGGCCACCAGTAACTTGTAACCTATCAAGCTCTCAGACATGAGGCCAATCGATTTTCAAAATATGAGGCTCCATTAAAATCTGCGACCAGCCCGAAGCAAAGCCCTGCACCCGCCCGGCTAGCTCAGTCGGTAGAGCATGAGACTCTTAATCTCAGGGTCGTGGGTTCGAGCCCCACGTTGGGCGTATCTATTAGCTATCTCTCTTCCCAACAGGTGGTCTCGGTTTTCAGCGCGCTGTACACATTACGCTAGTGGAAAACTTGTTTGTCTTTGCCGGAAACGTCCAATTGTGCTTTTTTATAACGTGACCCAGTGGCTGACTTGCCGCCGGTCTCTGTGGCGCAATTGGTTAGCGCGTTCGGCTGTTAACCGAAAGGATGGTGGTTCGAGCCCACCCAGGGACGATGGATGTTTTGTTCCAAGGGGTGGAGGAGGCCTGTGTTCCAAAGAGGTCCTGTTCAAAACTCCTTTCAAATCACCATCGAGCATCTGTGGTGTGTGGATATAATGGTGATGTTTTGTTCCAAGTGGAGAAGGAGGCCTGTGTTCCAAAGAGGTCCTGTTCAAAACTCCTTTCAAATCACCATCGAGCATCTGTGGTGTGAGGATATAATGGTAATGTTTTGTTCCAAGTGGAGGAGGAGGCCTGTGTTCCAAAGAGGTCCTGTTCAAAACTCCTTTCAAATCACCATCGAGTATCTGTGGTGTGTGGATATAATGGTGATGTTTTGTTCCAAGTGGAGGAGGAGGCCTGTGTTCCAAAGAGGTCCTGTTCAAAACTCCTTTCAAATCACCATCGAGCATCTGTGGTGTGAGGATATAATGGTGATGTTTTGTTCCAAGTGGAGGAGGAGGCCTGTGTTCCATTGAGGTCCTGTTCAAAACTCCTTTCAAATCACCATCGAGCATCTGTGGTGTGTGGATATAATGGTGATGTTTTGTTCCAAATGGAGGAGGAGGCCTGTGTTCCAAAGAGGTCCTGTTCAAAACTCCTTTCAAATCACCATCGAGCATCTGTGGTGTGAGGATGGAATGATCATGTTTTGTTCCAAGTGGTAGAGGAGGACTGTGTTCCATTGAGGTCCTGTTCAAAACTCCTTTTAAATCCCCATCGAGCATCTGTGGTGTGTGGATGGAATGATCATGTTTTGTTCCAAGTGTGGAGGAGGCCTGTGTTCCAAAGAGGTCCTGTTCAAAATTCCTTTTAAATCACCATCGAGGCCTCCTCGATGCCCTACTGTGTTCCAGTGAGGTCCTGTTCAAAACTCCTTTCAAATCACCACCTTTCAAATACCCATTTCCAACTTTTGACTGTGATCTAATGGGGGTTTTGGTCATAAAAGGAGGCCACCAGTAACTTGTAACCTATCAAGCTCTCAGACATGAGGCCAATCGATTCGCAAAATATGAGGCTCCATTAAAATCTGCGACCAGCCCGAAGCAAAGCCCTGCACCCGCCCGGCTAGCTCAGTCGGTAGAGCATGAGACTCTTAATCTCAGGGTCGTGGGTTCGAGCCCCACGTTGGGCGTATCTATTAGCTATCTCTCTTCCCAACAGGTGGTCTCGGTTTTCAGCGCGCTGTACACATTACGCTAGTGGAAAACTTGTTTGTCTTTGCCGGAAACGTCCAATTGTGCTTTTTTATAACGTGACCCAGTGGCTGACTTGCCGCCGGTCTCTGTGGCGCAATTGGTTAGCGCGTTCGGCTGTTAACCGAAAGGATGGTGGTTCGAGCCCACCCAGGGACGATGGATGTTTTGTTCCAAGGGGTGGAGGAGGCCTGTGTTCCAAAGAGGTCCTGTTCAAAACTCCTTTCAAATCACCATCGAGCATCTGTGGTGTGTGGATATAATGGTGATGTTTTGTTCCAAGTGGAGGAGGAGGCCTGTGTTCCAAAGAGGTCCTGTTCAAAACTCCTTTCAAATCACCATCGAGCATCTGTGGTGTGAGGATATAATGGTATTGTTTTGTTCCAAGTGGAGGAGGAGGCCTGTGTTCCAAAGAGGTCCTGTTCAAAACTCCTTTCAAATCACCATCGAGCATCTGTGGTGTGTGGATATAATGGGGATGTTTTGTTCCAAGTGGAGGAGGAGGCCTGTGTTCCAAAGAGGTCCTGTTCAAAACTCCTTTCAAATCACCATCGAGCATCTGTGGTGTGAGGATATAATGGTGATGTTTTGTTCCAAGTGGAGGAGGAGGCCTGTGTTCCATTGAGGTCCTGTTTAAAACTCCTTTTAAATCCCCATCGAGCATCTGTGGTGTGTGGATGGAATGATCATGTTTTGTTCCAAGTGTGGAGGAGGCCTGTGTTCCAAAGAGGTCCTGTTCAAAATTCCTTTTAAATCCCCATCGAGCATCTGTGGTGTGTGGATGGAATGATCATGTTTTGTTCCAAGTGTGGAGGAGGCCTGTGTTCCAAAGAGGTCCTGTTCAAAATTCCTTTTAAATCACCATCGAGGCCTCCTCGATGCCCTACTGTGTTCCAGTGAGGTCCTGTTCAAAACTCCTTTCAAATCACCACCTTTCAAATACCCATTTCCAACTTTCGACTGTGATCGAATGGGGGTTTTGGTCATAAAAGAAGGCCACCAGTAACTTGTAACCTATCAAGCTCTCAGACATGAGGCCAATCGATTCGCAAAATATGAGGCTCCATTAAAATCTGCGACCAGCCCCAAGCAAAGCCCTGCACCCGCCCGGCTAGCTCAGTCGGTAGAGCATGAGACTCTTAATCTCAGGGTCGTGGGTTCGAGCCCCACGTTGGGCGTATCTATTAGCTATCTCTCTTCCCAACAGGTGGTCTCGGTTTTCAGCGCGCTGTACACATTACGCTAGTGGAAAACTTGTTTGTGTTTGCCGGAAACGTCCAATTGTGCTTTTTTATAACGTGACCCAGTGGCTGACTTGCCGCCGGTCTCTGTGGCGCAATTGGTTAGTGCGTTCGGCTGTTAACCGAAAGGATGGTGGTTCGAGCCCACCCAGGGACGATGGATGTTTTGTTCCAAGGGGTGGAGGAGGCCTGTGTTCCAAAGAGGTCCTGTTCAAAACTCCTTTCAAATCACCATCGAGCATCTGTGGTGTGTGGATATAATGGTGATGTTTTGTTCCAAGTGGAGAAGGAGGCCTGTGTTCCAAAGAGGTCCTGTTCAAAACTCCTTTCAAATCACCATCGAGCATCTGTGGTGTGAGGATATAATGGTAATGTTTTGTTCCAAGTGGAGGAGGAGGCCTGTGTTCCAAAGAGGTCCTGTTCAAAACTCCTTTCAAATCACCATCGAGTATCTGTGGTGTGTGGATATAATGGTGATGTTTTGTTCCAAGTGGAGGAGGAGGCCTGTGTTCCAAAGAGGTCCTGTTCAAAACTCCTTTCAAATCACCATCGAGCATCTGTGGTGTGAGGATATAATGGTGATGTTTTGTTCCAAGTGGAGGAGGAGGCCTGTGTTCCATTGAGGTCCTGTTCAAAACTCCTTTCAAATCACCATCGAGCATCTGTGGTGTGTGGATATAATGGTGATGTTTTGTTCCAAATGGAGGAGGAGGCCTGTGTTCCAAAGAGGTCCTGTTCAAAACTCCTTTCAAATCACCATCGAGCATCTGTGGTGTGAGGATGGAATGATCATGTTTTGTTCCAAGTGGTAGAGGAGGACTGTGTTCCATTGAGGTCCTGTTCAAAACTCCTTTTAAATCCCCATCGAGCATCTGTGGTGTGTGGATGGAATGATCATGTTTTGTTCCAAGTGTGGAGGAGGCCTGTGTTCCAAAGAGGTCCTGTTCAAAATTCCTTTTAAATCACCATCGAGGCCTCCTCGATGCCCTACTGTGTTCCAGTGAGGTCCTGTTCAAAACTCCTTTCAAATCACCACCTTTCAAATACCCATTTCCAACTTTTGACTGTGATCTAATGGGGGTTTTGGTCATAAAAGGAGGCCACCAGTAACTTGTAACCTATCAAGCTCTCAGACATGAGGCCAATCGATTCGCAAAATATGAGGCTCCATTAAAATCTGCGACCAGCCCGAAGCAAAGCCCTGCACCCGCCCGGCTAGCTCAGTCGGTAGAGCATGAGACTCTTAATCTTAGGGTCGTGGGTTCGAGCCCCACGTTGGGCGTATCTATTAGCTATCTCTCTTCCCAACAGGTGGTCTCGGTTTTCAGCGCGCTGTACACATTACGCTAGTGGAAAACTTGTTTGTCTTTGCCGGAAACGTCCAATTGTGCTTTTTTATAACGTGACCCAGTGGCTGACTTGCCGCCGGTCTCTGTGGCGCAATTGGTTAGCGCGTTCGGCTGTTAACCGAAAGGATGGTGGTTCGAGCCCACCCAGGGACGATGGATGTTTTGTTCCAAGGGGTGGAGGAGGCCTGTGTTCCAAAGAGGTCCTGTTCAAAACTCCTTTCAAATCACCATCGAGCATCTGTGGTGTGTGGATATAATGGTGATGTTTTGTTCCAAGTGGAGGAGGAGGCCTGTGTTCCAAAGAGGTCCTGTTCAAAACTCCTTTCAAATCACCATCGAGCATCTGTGGTGTGAGGATATAATGGTAATGTTTTGTTCCAAGTGGAGGAGGAGGCCTGTGTTCCAAAGAGGTCCTGTTCAAAACTCCTTTCAAATCACCATCGAGCATCTGTGGTGTGTGGATATAATGGTGATGTTTTGTTCCAAGTGGAGGAGGAGGCCTGTGTTCCAAAGAGGTCCTGTTCAAAACTCCTTTCAAATCACCATCGAGCATCTGTGGTGTGAGGATATAATGGTGATGTTTTGTTCCAAGTGGAGGAGGAGGCCTGTGTTCCATTGAGGTCCTGTTTAAAACTCCTTTTAAATCCCCATCGAGCATCTGTGGTGTGTGGATGGAATGATCATGTTTTGTTCCAAGTGTGGAGGAGGCCTGTGTTCCAAAGAGGTCCTGTTCAAAATTCCTTTTAAATCACCATCGAGGCCTCCTCGATGCCCTACTGTGTTCCAGTGAGGTCCTGTTCAAAACTCCTTTCAAATCACCACCTTTCAAATACCCATTTCCAACTTTTGACTGTGATCGAATGGGGGTTTTGGTCATAAAAGGAGGCCACCAGTAACTTGTAACCTATCAAGCTCTCAGACATGAGGCCAATCGATTCGCAAAATATGAGGCTCCATTAAAATCTGCGACCAGCCCGAAGCAAAGCCCTGCACCCGCCCGGCTAGCTCAGTCGGTAGAGCATGAGACTCTTAATCTCAGGGTCGTGGGTTCGAGCCCCACGTTGGGCGTATCTATTAGCTATCTCTCTTCCCAACAGGTGGTCTCGGTTTTCAGCGCGCTGTACACATTACGCTAGTGGAAAACTAGTTTGTCTTTGCCGGAAACGTCCAATTGTGCTTTTTTATAACCTGACCCAGTGGCTGACTTGCCGCCGGTCTCTGTGGCGCAATTGGTTAGCGCGTTCGGCTGTTAACCGAAAGGATGGTGGTTCGAGCCCACCCAGGGACGATGGATGTTTTGTTCCAAGGGGTGGAGGAGGCCTGTGTTCCAAAGAGGTCCTGTTCAAAACTCCTTTCAAATCACCATCGAGCATCTGTGGTGTGAGGATATAATGGTAATGTTTTGTTCCAAGTGGAGGAGGAGGCCTGTGTTCCAAAGAGGTCCTGTTCAAAACTCCTTTCAAATCACCATCGAGCATCTGTGGTGTGTGGATATAATGGTGATGTTTTGTTCCAAGTGGAGGAGGAGGCCTGTGTTCCAAAGAGGTCCTGTTCAAAACTCCTTTCAAATCACCATCGAGCATCTGTGGTGTGAGGATATAATGGTAATGTTTTGTTCCAAGTGGAGGAGGAGGCCTGTGTTCCAAAGAGGTCCTGTTCAAAACTCCTTTCAAATCACCATCGAGCATATGTGGTGTGTGGATATAATGGTGATGTTTTGTTCCAAGTGGAGGAGGAGGCCTGTGTTCCAAGAGGTCCTGTTCAAAACTCCTTTCAAATCACCATCGAGCATCTGTGGTGTGAGGATATAATGGTGATGTTTTGTTCCAAGTGGAGGAGGAGGCCTGTGTTCCATTGAGGTCCTGTTCAAAACTCCTTTTAAATCCCCATCGAGCATCTGTGGTGTGTGGATGGAATGATCATGTTTTGTTCCAAGTGTGGAGGAGGCCTGTGTTCCAAAGAGGTCCTGTTCAAAATTCCTTTTAAATCACCATCGAGCATCTGTGGTGTGTGGATGGAATGATCATGTTTTGTTCCAAATGGTAGAGGAGACTGTGTTCCAAAGAGGTCCTGTTCAAAACTCCTTTCAAATCACCATCGAGCATCTGTGGTGTGAGGATATAATGGTGATGTCCTCCATCCCTTGTTTTGTTCCAAGGGGTGGAGGAGGCCTGTGTTCCAAAGAGGTCCTGTTCAAAACTCCTTTCAAATCACCATCGAGCATCTGTGGTGTGAGGATATAATGGTGATGTTTTGTTCCAAGTGGAGGATGAGGCCTGTGTTCAAAACTCCTTTCAAATCACCATTGAGCATCTGTGGTGTGTGGATGGAATGATCATGTTTTGTTCCAAGTGTGGAGGAGGCCTGTGTTCCAAAGAGGTCCTGTTCAAAATTCCTTTCAAATCACCATCGAGCATCTGTGGTGTGTGGATATAATGGTGATGTTTTGTTCCAAGTGGTAGAGGAGGACTGTGTTCCATTGAGGTCCTGTTCAAAACTCCTTTCAAATCACCATCGAGCATCTGTGGTGTGTGGATATAATGGTGATGTTTTGTTCCAAGTGGAGGAGGAGGCCTGTGTTCCAAAGAGGTCCTGTTCAAAACTCCTTTCAAATCACCATCGAGCATCTGTGGTGTGTGGATATAATGGTGATGTTTTGTTCCAAGTGGAGGAGGAGGCCTGTGTTCCAAAGAGGTCCTGTTCAAAACTCCTTTCAAATCACCATCGAGCATCTGTGGTGTGAGGATATAATGGTGATGTTTTGTTCCAAGTGGAGGAGGAGGCCTTTGTTCCATTGAGGTCCTGTTCAAAACTCCTTTCAAATCACCATTGAGAATCTGTGGTGTGTGGATGGAATGATCATGTTTTGTTCCAAGTGGTAGAGGAGGACTGTGTTCCATTGAGGTCCTGTTCAAAACTCCTTTTAAATCCCCATCGAGCATCTGTGGTGTGTGGATGGAATGATCATGTTTTGTTCCAAGTGTGGAGGAGGCCTGTGTTCCAAAGAGGTCCTGTTCAAAATTCCTTTTAAATCACCATCGAGGCCTCCTCGATGCCCTACTGTGTTCCAGTGAGGTCCTGTTCAAAACTCCTTTCAAATCACCACCTTTCAAATACCCATTTCCAACTTTCGACTGTGATCGAATGGGGGTTTTGGTCATAAAAGAAGGCCACCAGTAACTTGTAACCTATCAAGCTCTCAGACATGAGGCCAATCGATTCGCAAAATATGAGGCTCCATTAAAATCTGCGACCAGCCCGAAGCAAAGCCCTGCACCCGCCCGGCTAGCTCAGTCGGTAGAGCATGAGACTCTTAATCTCAGGGTCGTGGGTTCGAGCCCCACGTTGGGCGTATCTATTAGCTATCTCTCTTCCCAACAGGTGGTCTCGGTTTTCAGCGCGCTGTACACATTACGCTAGTGGAAAACTTGTTTGTCTTTGCCGGAAACGTCCAATTGTGCTTTTTTATAACGTGCACCATCGAGCATCTGTGGTGTGAGGATATAATGGTAATGTTTTGTTCCAAGTGGAGGAGGAGGCCTGTGTTCCAAAGAGGTCCTGTTCAAAACTCCTTTCAAATCACCATCGAGCATATGTGGTGTGTGGATATAATGGTGATGTTTTGTTCCAAGTGGAGGAGGAGGCCTGTGTTCCAAGAGGTCCTGTTCAAAACTCCTTTCAAATCACCATCGAGCATCTGTGGTGTGAGGATATAATGGTGATGTTTTGTTCCAAGTGGAGGAGGAGGCCTGTGTTCCATTGAGGTCCTGTTCAAAACTCCTTTTAAATCCCCATCGAGCATCTGTGGTGTGTGGATATAATGGTGATGTTTTGTTCCAAGTGGAGGAGGAGGCCTGTGTTCCAAAGAGGTCCTGTTCAAAACTCCTTTCAAATCACCATCGAGCATCTGTGGTGTGTGGATATAATGGTGATGTTTTGTTCCAAGTGGAGGAGGAGGCCTGTGTTCCAAAGAGGTCCTGTTCAAAACTCCTTTCAAATCACCATCGAGCATCTGTGGTGTGAGGATATAATGGTGATGTTTTGTTCCAAGTGGAGGAGGAGGCCTTTGTTCCATTGAGGTCCTGTTCAAAACTCCTTTCAAATCACCATTGAGAATCTGTGGTGTGTGGATGGAATGATCATGTTTTGTTCCAAGTGGTAGAGGAGGACTGTGTTCCATTGAGGTCCTGTTCAAAACTCCTTTTAAATCCCCATCGAGCATCTGTGGTGTGTGGATGGAATGATCATGTTTTGTTCCAAGTGTGGAGGAGGCCTGTGTTCCAAAGAGGTCCTGTTCAAAATTCCTTTTAAATCACCATCGAGGCCTCCTCGATGCCCTACTGTGTTCCAGTGAGGTCCTGTTCAAAACTCCTTTCAAATCACCACCTTTCAAATACCCATTTCCAACTTTCGACTGTGATCGAATGGGGGTTTTGGTCATAAAAGAAGGCCACCAGTAACTTGTAACCTATCAAGCTCTCAGACATGAGGCCAATCGATTCGCAAAATATGAGGCTCCATTAAAATCTGCGACCAGCCCGAAGCAAAGCCCTGCACCCGCCCGGCTAGCTCAGTCGGTAGAGCATGAGACTCTTAATCTCAGGGTCGTGGGTTCGAGCCCCACGTTGGTCGTATCTATTAGCTATCTCTCTTCCCAACAGGTGGTCTCGGTTTTCAGCGCGCTGTACACATTACGCTAGTGGAAAACTTGTTTGTCTTTGCCGGAAAGGTCCAATTGTGCTTTTTTATAACGTGACCCAGTGGCTGACTTGCCGCCGGTCTCTGTGGCGCAATTGGTTAGCGCGTTCGGCTGTTAACCGAAAGGATGGTGGTTCGAGCCCACCCAGGGACGATGGATGTTTTGTTCCAAGGGGTGGAGGAGGCCTGTGTTCCAAAGAGGTCCTGTTCAAAACTCCTTTCAAATCACCATCGAGCATCTGTGGTGTGTGGATATAATGGTGATGTTTTGTTCCAAGTGGAGAAGGAGGCCTGTGTTCCAAAGAGGTCCTGTTCAAAACTCCTTTCAAATCACCATCGAGCATCTGTGGTGTGAGGATATAATGGTAATGTTTTGTTCCAAGTGGAGGAGGAGGCCTGTGTTCCAAAGAGGTCCTGTTCAAAACTCCTTTCAAATCACCATCGAGTATCTGTGGTGTGTGGATATAATGGTGATGTTTTGTTCCAAGTGGAGGAGGAGGCCTGTGTTCCAAAGAGGTCCTGTTCAAAACTCCTTTCAAATCACCATCGAGCATCTGTGGTGTGAGGATATAATGGTGATGTTTTGTTCCAAGTGGAGGAGGAGGCCTGTGTTCCATTGAGGTCCTGTTCAAAACTCCTTTCAAATCACCATCGAGCATCTGTGGTGTGTGGATATAATGGTGATGTTTTGTTCCAAATGGAGGAGGAGGCCTGTGTTCCAAAGAGGTCCTGTTCAAAACTCCTTTCAAATCACCATCGAGCATCTGTGGTGTGAGGATGGAATGATCATGTTTTGTTCCAAGTGGTAGAGGAGGACTGTGTTCCATTGAGGTCCTGTTCAAAACTCCTTTTAAATCCCCATCGAGCATCTGTGGTGTGTGGATGGAATGATCATGTTTTGTTCCAAGTGTGGAGGAGGCCTGTGTTCCAAAGAGGTCCTGTTCAAAATTCCTTTTAAATCACCATCGAGGCCTCCTCGATGCCCTACTGTGTTCCAGTGAGGTCCTGTTCAAAACTCCTTTCAAATCACCACCTTTCAAATACCCATTTCCAACTTTTGACTGTGATCTAATGGGGGTTTTGGTCATAAAAGGAGGCCACCAGTAACTTGTAACCTATCAAGCTCTCAGACATGAGGCCAATCGATTCGCAAAATATGAGGCTCCATTAAAATCTGCGACCAGCCCGAAGCAAAGCCCTGCACCCGCCCGGCTAGCTCAGTCGGTAGAGCATGAGACTCTTAATCTCAGGGTCGTGGGTTCGAGCCCCACGTTGGGCGTATCTATTAGCTATCTCTCTTCCCAACAGGTGGTCTCGGTTTTCAGCGCGCTGTACACATTACGCTAGTGGAAAACTTGTTTGTCTTTGCCGGAAACGTCCAATTGTGCTTTTTTATAACGTGACCCAGTGGCTGACTTGCCGCCGGTCTCTGTGGCGCAATTGGTTAGCGCGTTCGGCTGTTAACCGAAAGGATGGTGGTTCGAGCCCACCCAGGGACGATGGATGTTTTGTTCCAAGGGGTGGAGGAGGCCTGTGTTCCAAAGAGGTCCTGTTCAAAACTCCTTTCAAATCACCATCGAGCATCTGTGGTGTGTGGATATAATGGTGATGTTTTGTTCCAAGTGGAGGAGGAGGCCTGTGTTCCAAAGAGGTCCTGTTCAAAACTCCTTTCAAATCACCATCGAGCATCTGTGGTGTGAGGATATAATGGTAATGTTTTGTTCCAAGTGGAGGAGGAGGCCTGTGTTCCAAAGAGGTCCTGTTCAAAACTCCTTTCAAATCACCATCGAGCATCTGTGGTGTGTGGATATAATGGGGATGTTTTGTTCCAAGTGGAGGAGGAGGCCTGTGTTCCAAAGAGGTCCTGTTCAAAACTCCTTTCAAATCACCATCGAGCATCTGTGGTGTGAGGATATAATGGTGATGTTTTGTTCCAAGTGGAGGAGGAGGCCTGTGTTCCATTGAGGTCCTGTTTAAAACTCCTTTTAAATCCCCATCGAGCATCTGTGGTGTGTGGATGGAATGATCATGTTTTGTTCCAAGTGTGGAGGAGGCCTGTGTTCCAAAGAGGTCCTGTTCAAAATTCCTTTTAAATCCCCATCGAGCATCTGTGGTGTGTGGATGGAATGATCATGTTTTGTTCCAAGTGTGGAGGAGGCCTGTGTTCCAAAGAGGTCCTGTTCAAAATTCCTTTTAAATCACCATCGAGGCCTCCTCGATGCCCTACTGTGTTCCAGTGAGGTCCTGTTCAAAACTCCTTTCAAATCACCACCTTTCAAATACCCATTTCCAACTTTCGACTGTGATCGAATGGGGGTTTTGGTCATAAAAGAAGGCCACCAGTAACTTGTAACCTATCAAGCTCTCAGACATGAGGCCAATCGATTCGCAAAATATGAGGCTCCATTAAAATCTGCGACCAGCCCCAAGCAAAGCCCTGCACCCGCCCGGCTAGCTCAGTCGGTAGAGCATGAGACTCTTAATCTCAGGGTCGTGGGTTCGAGCCCCACGTTGGGCGTATCTATTAGCTATCTCTCTTCCCAACAGGTGGTCTCGGTTTTCAGCGCGCTGTACACATTACGCTAGTGGAAAACTTGTTTGTCTTTGCCGGAAACGTCCAATTGTGCTTTTTTATAACGTGACCCAGTGGCTGACTTGCCGCCGGTCTCTGTGGCGCAATTGGTTAGCGCGTTCGGCTGTTAACCGAAAGGATGGTGGTTCGAGCCCACCCAGGGACGATGGATGTTTTGTTCCAAGGGGTGGAGGAGGCCTGTGTTCCAAAGAGGTCCTGTTCAAAACTCCTTTCAAATCACCATCGAGCATCTGTGGTGTGTGGATATAATGGTGATGTTTTGTTCCAAGTGGAGAAGGAGGCCTGTGTTCCAAAGAGGTCCTGTTCAAAACTCCTTTCAAATCACCATCGAGCATCTGTGGTGTGAGGATATAATGGTAATGTTTTGTTCCAAGTGGAGGAGGAGGCCTGTGTTCCAAAGAGGTCCTGTTCAAAACTCCTTTCAAATCACCATCGAGTATCTGTGGTGTGTGGATATAATGGTGATGTTTTGTTCCAAGTGGAGGAGGAGGCCTGTGTTCCAAAGAGGTCCTGTTCAAAACTCCTTTCAAATCACCATCGAGCATCTGTGGTGTGAGGATATAATGGTGATGTTTTGTTCCAAGTGGAGGAGGAGGCCTGTGTTCCATTGAGGTCCTGTTCAAAACTCCTTTCAAATCACCATCGAGCATCTGTGGTGTGTGGATATAATGGTGATGTTTTGTTCCAAATGGAGGAGGAGGCCTGTGTTCCAAAGAGGTCCTGTTCAAAACTCCTTTCAAATCACCATCGAGCATCTGTGGTGTGAGGATGGAATGATCATGTTTTGTTCCAAGTGGTAGAGGAGGACTGTGTTCCATTGAGGTCCTGTTCAAAACTCCTTTTAAATCCCCATCGAGCATCTGTGGTGTGTGGATGGAATGATCATGTTTTGTTCCAAGTGTGGAGGAGGCCTGTGTTCCAAAGAGGTCCTGTTCAAAATTCCTTTTAAATCACCATCGAGGCCTCCTCGATGCCCTACTGTGTTCCAGTGAGGTCCTGTTCAAAACTCCTTTCAAATCACCACCTTTCAAATACCCATTTCCAACTTTTGACTGTGATCTAATGGGGGTTTTGGTCATAAAAGGAGGCCACCAGTAACTTGTAACCTATCAAGCTCTCAGACATGAGGCCAATCGATTCGCAAAATATGAGGCTCCATTAAAATCTGCGACCAGCCCGAAGCAAAGCCCTGCACCCGCCCGGCTAGCTCAGTCGGTAGAGCATGAGACTCTTAATCTCAGGGTCGTGGGTTCGAGCCCCACGTTGGGCGTATCTATTAGCTATCTCTCTTCCCAACAGGTGGTCTCGGTTTTCAGCGCGCTGTACACATTACGCTAGTGGAAAACTTGTTTGTCTTTGCCGGAAACGTCCAATTGTGCTTTTTTATAACGTGACCCAGTGGCTGACTTGCCGCCGGTCTCTGTGGCGCAATTGGTTAGCGCGTTCGGCTGTTAACCGAAAGGATGGTGGTTCGAGCCCACCCAGGGACGATGGATGTTTTGTTCCAAGGGGTGGAGGAGGCCTGTGTTCCAAAGAGGTCCTGTTCAAAACTCCTTTCAAATCACCATCGAGCATCTGAGGTGTGTGGATATAATGGTGATGTTTTGTTCCAAGTGGAGGGGGAGGCCTGTGTTCCAAAGAGGTCCTGTTCAAAACTCCTTTCAAATCACCATCGAGCATCTGTGGTGTGAGGATATAATGGTAATGTTTTGTTCCAAGTGGAGGAGGAGGCCTGTGTTCCAAAGAGGTCCTGTTCAAAACTCCTTTCAAATCACCATCGAGCATCTGTGGTGTGTGGATATAATGGTGATGTTTTGTTCCAAGTGGAGGAGGAGGCCTGTGTTCCAAAGAGGTCCTGTTCAAAACTCCTTTCAAATCACCATCGAGCATCTGTGGTGTGAGGATATAATGGTGATGTTTTGTTCCAAGTGGAGGAGGAGGCCTGTGTTCCATTGAGGTCCTGTTTAAAACTCCTTTTAAATCCCCATCGAGCATCTGTGGTGTGTGGATGGAATGATCATGTTTTGTTCCAAGTGTGGAGGAGGCCTGTGTTCCAAAGAGGTCCTGTTCAAAATTCCTTTTAAATCCCCATCGAGCATCTGTGGTGTGTGGATGGAATGATCATGTTTTGTTCCAAGTGTGGAGGAGGCCTGTGTTCCAAAGAGGTCCTGTTCAAAATTCCTTTTAAATCACCATCGAGGCCTCCTCGATGCCCTACTGTGTTCCAGTGAGGTCCTGTTCAAAACTCCTTTCAAATCACCACCTTTCAAATACCCATTTCCAACTTTCGACTGTGATCGAATGGGGGTTTTGGTCATAAAAGAAGGCCACCAGTAACTTGTAACCTATCAAGCTCTCAGACATGAGGCCAATCGATTCGCAAAATATGAGGCTCCATTAAAATCTGCGACCAGCCCCAAGCAAAGCCCTGCACCCGCCCGGCTAGCTCAGTCGGTAGAGCATGAGACTCTTAATCTCAGGGTCGTGGGTTCGAGCCCCACGTTGGGCGTATCTATTAGCTATCTCTCTTCCCAACAGGTGGTCTCGGTTTTCAGCGCGCTGTACACATTACGCTAGTGGAAAACTTGTTTGTCTTTGCCGGAAACGTCCAATTGTGCTTTTTTATAACGTGACCCAGTGGCTGACTTGCCGCCGGTCTCTGTGGCGCAATTGGTTAGCGCGTTCGGCTGTTAACCGAAAGGATGGTGGTTCGAGCCCACCCAGGGACGATGGATGTTTTGTTCCAAGGGGTGGAGGAGGCCTGTGTTCCAAAGAGGTCCTGTTCAAAACTCCTTTCAAATCACCATCGAGCATCTGTGGTGTGTGGATATAATGGTGATGTTTTGTTCCAAGTGGAGAAGGAGGCCTGTGTTCCAAAGAGGTCCTGTTCAAAACTCCTTTCAAATCACCATCGAGCATCTGTGGTGTGAGGATATAATGGTAATGTTTTGTTCCAAGTGGAGGAGGAGGCCTGTGTTCCAAAGAGGTCCTGTTCAAAACTCCTTTCAAATCACCATCGAGTATCTGTGGTGTGTGGATATAATGGTGATGTTTTGTTCCAAGTGGAGGAGGAGGCCTGTGTTCCAAAGAGGTCCTGTTCAAAACTCCTTTCAAATCACCATCGAGCATCTGTGGTGTGAGGATATAATGGTGATGTTTTGTTCCAAGTGGAGGAGGAGGCCTGTGTTCCATTGAGGTCCTGTTCAAAACTCCTTTCAAATCACCATCGAGCATCTGTGGTGTGTGGATATAATGGTGATGTTTTGTTCCAAATGGAGGAGGAGGCCTGTGTTCCAAAGAGGTCCTGTTCAAAACTCCTTTCAAATCACCATCGAGCATCTGTGGTGTGAGGATGGAATGATCATGTTTTGTTCCAAGTGGTAGAGGAGGACTGTGTTCCATTGAGGTCCTGTTCAAAACTCCTTTTAAATCCCCATCGAGCATCTGTGGTGTGTGGATGGAATGATCATGTTTTGTTCCAAGTGTGGAGGAGGCCTGTGTTCCAAAGAGGTCCTGTTCAAAATTCCTTTTAAATCACCATCGAGGCCTCCTCGATGCCCTACTGTGTTCCAGTGAGGTCCTGTTCAAAACTCCTTTCAAATCACCACCTTTCAAATACCCATTTCCAACTTTTGACTGTGATCTAATGGGGGTTTTGGTCATAAAAGGAGGCCACCAGTAACTTGTAACCTATCAAGCTCTCAGACATGAGGCCAATCGATTCGCAAAATATGAGGCTCCATTAAAATCTGCGACCAGCCCGAAGCAAAGCCCTGCACCCGCCCGGCTAGCTCAGTCGGTAGAGCATGAGACTCTTAATCTCAGGGTCGTGGGTTCGAGCCCCACGTTGGGCGTATCTATTAGCTATCTCTCTTCCCAACAGGTGGTCTCGGTTTTCAGCGCGCTGTACACATTACGCTAGTGGAAAACTTGTTTGTCTTTGCCGGAAACGTCCAATTGTGCTTTTTTATAACGTGACCCAGTGGCTGACTTGCCGCCGGTCTCTGTGGCGCAATTGGTTAGCGCGTTCGGCTGTTAACCGAAAGGATGGTGGTTCGAGCCCACCCAGGGACGATGGATGTTTTGTTCCAAGGGGTGGAGGAGGCCTGTGTTCCAAAGAGGTCCTGTTCAAAACTCCTTTCAAATCACCATCGAGCATCTGAGGTGTGTGGATATAATGGTGATGTTTTGTTCCAAGTGGAGGGGGAGGCCTGTGTTCCAAAGAGGTCCTGTTCAAAACTCCTTTCAAATCACCATCGAGCATCTGTGGTGTGAGGATATAATGGTAATGTTTTGTTCCAAGTGGAGGAGGAGGCCTGTGTTCCAAAGAGGTCCTGTTCAAAACTCCTTTCAAATCACCATCGAGCATCTGTGGTGTGTGGATATAATGGTGATGTTTTGTTCCAAGTGGAGGAGGAGGCCTGTGTTCCAAAGAGGTCCTGTTCAAAACTCCTTTCAAATCACCATCGAGCATCTGTGGTGTGAGGATATAATGGTGATGTTTTGTTCCAAGTGGAGGAGGAGGCCTGTGTTCCATTGAGGTCCTGTTTAAAACTCCTTTTAAATCCCCATCGAGCATCTGTGGTGTGTGGATGGAATGATCATGTTTTGTTCCAAGTGTGGAGGAGGCCTGTGTTCCAAAGAGGTCCTGTTCAAAATTCCTTTTAAATCACCATCGAGGCCTCCTCGATGCCCTACTGTGTTCCAGTGAGGTCCTGTTCAAAACTCCTTTCAAATCACCACCTTTCAAATACCCATTTCCAACTTTTGACTGTGATCGAATGGGGGTTTTGGTCATAAAAGGAGGCCACCAGTAACTTGTAACCTATCAAGCTCTCAGACATGAGGCCAATCGATTCGCAAAATATGAGGCTCCATTAAAATCTGGGACCAGCCCGAAGCAAAGCCCTGCACCCGCCCGGCTAGCTCAGTCGGTAGAGCATGAGACTCTTAATCTCAGGGTCGTGGGTTCGAGCCCCACGTTGGGCGTATCTATTAGCTATCTCTCTTCCCAACAGGTGGTCTCGGTTTTCAGCGCGCTGTACACATTACGCTAGTGGAAAACTAGTTTGTCTTTGCCGGAAACGTCCAATTGTGCTTTTTTATAACCTGACCCAGTGGCTGACTTGCCGCCGGTCTCTGTGGCGCAATTGGTTAGCGCGTTCGGCTGTTAACCGAAAGGATGGTGGTTCGAGCCCACCCAGGGACGATGGATGTTTTGTTCCAAGGGGTGGAGGAGGCCTGTGTTCCAAAGAGGTCCTGTTCAAAACTCCTTTCAAATCACCATCGAGCATCTGTGGTGTGAGGATATAATGGTAATGTTTTGTTCCAAGTGGAGGAGGAGGCCTGTGTTCCAAAGAGGTCCTGTTCAAAACTCCTTTCAAATCACCATCGAGCATCTGTGGTGTGTGGATATAATGGTGATGTTTTGTTCCAAGTGGAGGAGGAGGCCTGTGTTCCAAAGAGGTCCTGTTCAAAACTCCTTTCAAATCACCATCGAGCATCTGTGGTGTGAGGATATAATGGTGATGTTTTGTTCCAAGTGGAGGAGGAGGCCTGTGTTCCAAAGAGGTCCTGTTCAAAACTCCTTTCAAATCACCATCGAGCATCTGTGGTGTGAGGATATAATGGTGATGTTTTGTTCCAAGTGGAGGAGGAGGCCTGTGTTCCATTGAGGTCCTGTTCAAAACTCCTTTCAAATCACCATCGAGCATCTGTGGTGTGTGGATATAATGGTGATGTTTTGTTCCAAATGGAGGAGGAGGCCTGTGTTCCAAAGAGGTCCTGTTCAAAACTCCTTTCAAATCACCATCGAGCATCTGTGGTGTGAGGATGGAATGATCATGTTTTGTTCCAAGTGGTAGAGGAGGACTGTGTTCCATTGAGGTCCTGTTCAAAACTCCTTTTAAATCCCCATCGAGCATCTGTGGTGTGTGGATGGAATGATCATGTTTTGTTCCAAGTGTGGAGGAGGCCTGTGTTCCAAAGAGGTCCTGTTCAAAATTCCTTTTAAATCACCATCGAGGCCTCCTCGATGCCCTACTGTGTTCCAGTGAGGTCCTGTTCAAAACTCCTTTCAAATCACCACCTTTCAAATACCCATTTCCAACTTTTGACTGTGATCTAATGGGGGTTTTGGTCATAAAAGGAGGCCACCAGTAACTTGTAACCTATCAAGCTCTCAGACATGAGGCCAATCGATTCGCAAAATATGAGGCTCCATTAAAATCTGCGACCAGCCCGAAGCAAAGCCCTGCACCCGCCCGGCTAGCTCAGTCGGTAGAGCATGAGACTCTTAATCTCAGGGTCGTGGGTTCGAGCCCCACGTTGGGCGTATCTATTAGCTATCTCTCTTCCCAACAGGTGGTCTCGGTTTTCAGCGCGCTGTACACATTACGCTAGTGGAAAACTTGTTTGTCTTTGCCGGAAACGTCCAATTGTGCTTTTTTATAACGTGACCCAGTGGCTGACTTGCCGCCGGTCTCTGTGGCGCAATTGGTTAGCGCGTTCGGCTGTTAACCGAAAGGATGGTGGTTCGAGCCCACCCAGGGACGATGGATGTTTTGTTCCAAGGGGTGGAGGAGGCCTGTGTTCCAAAGAGGTCCTGTTCAAAACTCCTTTCAAATCACCATCGAGCATCTGTGGTGTGTGGATATAATGGTGATGTTTTGTTCCAAGTGGAGGAGGAGGCCTGTGTTCCAAAGAGGTCCTGTTCAAAACTCCTTTCAAATCACCATCGAGCATCTGTGGTGTGAGGATATAATGGTAATGTTTTGTTCCAAGTGGAGGAGGAGGCCTGTGTTCCAAAGAGGTCCTGTTCAAAACTCCTTTCAAATCACCATCGAGCATCTGTGGTGTGTGGATATAATGGGGATGTTTTGTTCCAAGTGGAGGAGGAGGCCTGTGTTCCAAAGAGGTCCTGTTCAAAACTCCTTTCAAATCACCATCGAGCATCTGTGGTGTGAGGATATAATGGTGATGTTTTGTTCCAAGTGGAGGAGGAGGCCTGTGTTCCATTGAGGTCCTGTTTAAAACTCCTTTTAAATCCCCATCGAGCATCTGTGGTGTGTGGATGGAATGATCATGTTTTGTTCCAAGTGTGGAGGAGGCCTGTGTTCCAAAGAGGTCCTGTTCAAAATTCCTTTTAAATCCCCATCGAGCATCTGTGGTGTGTGGATGGAATGATCATGTTTTGTTCCAAGTGTGGAGGAGGCCTGTGTTCCAAAGAGGTCCTGTTCAAAATTCCTTTTAAATCACCATCGAGGCCTCCTCGATGCCCTACTGTGTTCCAGTGAGGTCCTGTTCAAAACTCCTTTCAAATCACCACCTTTCAAATTCCCATTTCCAACTTTCGACTGTGATCGAATGGGGGTTTTGGTCATAAAAGAAGGCCACCAGTAACTTGTAACCTATCAAGCTCTCAGACATGAGGCCAATCGATTCGCAAAATATGAGGCTCCATTAAAATCTGCGACCAGCCCCAAGCAAAGCCCTGCACCCGCCCGGCTAGCTCAGTCGGTAGAGCATGAGACTCTTAATCTCAGGGTCGTGGGTTCGAGCCCCACGTTGGGCGTATCTATTAGCTATCTCTCTTCCCAACAGGTGGTCTCGGTTTTCAGCGCGCTGTACACATTACGCTAGTGGAAAACTTGTTTGTCTTTGCCGGAAACGTCCAATTGTGCTTTTTTATAACGTGACCCAGTGGCTGACTTGCCGCCGGTCTCTGTGGCGCAATTGGTTAGCGCGTTCGGCTGTTAACCGAAAGGATGGTGGTTCGAGCCCACCCAGGGACGATGGATGTTTTGTTCCAAGGGGTGGAGGAGGCCTGTGTTCCAAAGAGGTCCTGTTCAAAACTCCTTTCAAATCACCATCGAGCATCTGTGGTGTGTGGATATAATGGTGATGTTTTGTTCCAAGTGGAGAAGGAGGCCTGTGTTCCAAAGAGGTCCTGTTCAAAACTCCTTTCAAATCACCATCGAGCATCTGTGGTGTGAGGATATAATGGTAATGTTTTGTTCCAAGTGGAGGAGGAGGCCTGTGTTCCAAAGAGGTCCTGTTCAAAACTCCTTTCAAATCACCATCGAGTATCTGTGGAGTGTGGATATAATGGTGATGTTTTGTTCCAAGTGGAGGAGGAGGCCTGTGTTCCAAAGAGGTCCTGTTCAAAACTCCTTTCAAATCACCATCGAGCATCTGTGGTGTGAGGATATAATGGTGATGTTTTGTTCCAAGTGGAGGAGGAGGCCTGTGTTCCATTGAGGTCCTGTTCAAAACTCCTTTCAAATCACCATCGAGCATCTGTGGTGTGTGGATATAATGGTGATGTTTTGTTCCAAATGGAGGAGGAGGCCTGTGTTCCAAAGAGGTCCTGTTCAAAACTCCTTTCAAATCACCATCGAGCATCTGTGGTGTGAGGATGGAATGATCATGTTTTGTTCCAAGTGGTAGAGGAGGACTGTGTTCCATTGAGGTCCTGTTCAAAACTCCTTTTAAATCCCCATCGAGCATCTGTGGTGTGTGGATGGAATGATCATGTTTTGTTCCAAGTGTGGAGGAGGCCTGTGTTCCAAAGAGGTCCTGTTCAAAATTCCTTTTAAATCACCATCGAGGCCTCCTCGATGCCCTACTGTGTTCCAGTGAGGTCCTGTTCAAAACTCCTTTCAAATCACCACCTTTCAAATACCCATTTCCAACTTTTGACTGTGATCTAATGGGGGTTTTGGTCATAAAAGGAGGCCACCAGTAACTTGTAACCTATCAAGCTCTCAGACATGAGGCCAATCGATTCGCAAAATATGAGGCTCCATTAAAATCTGCGACCAGCCCGAAGCAAAGCCCTGCACCCGCCCGGCTAGCTCAGTCGGTAGAGCATGAGACTCTTAATCTCAGGGTCGTGGGTTCGAGCCCCACGTTGGGCGTATCTATTAGCTATCTCTCTTCCCAACAGGTGGTCTCGGTTTTCAGCGCGCTGTACACATTACGCTAGTGGAAAACTTGTTTGTCTTTGCCGGAAACGTCCAATTGTGCTTTTTTATAACGTGACCCAGTGGCTGACTTGCCGCCGGTCTCTGTGGCGCAATTGGTTAGCGCGTTCGGCTGTTAACCGAAAGGATGGTGGTTCGAGCCCACCCAGGGACGATGGATGTTTTGTTCCAAGGGGTGGAGGAGGCCTGTGTTCCAAAGAGGTCCTGTTCAAAACTCCTTTCAAATCACCATCGAGCATCTGTGGTGTGTGGATATAATGGTGATGTTTTGTTCCAAGTGGAGGAGGAGGCCTGTGTTCCAAAGAGGTCCTGTTCAAAACTCCTTTCAAATCACCATCGAGCATCTGTGGTGTGAGGATATAATGGTAATGTTTTGTTCCAAGTGGAGGAGGAGGCCTGTGTTCCAAAGAGGTCCTGTTCAAAACTCCTTTCAAATCACCATCGAGCATCTGTGGTGTGTGGATATAATGGTGATGTTTTGTTCCAAGTGGAGGAGGAGGCCTGTGTTCCAAAGAGGTCCTGTTCAAAACTCCTTTCAAATCACCATCGAGCATCTGTGGTGTGAGGATATAATGGTGATGTTTTGTTCCAAGTGGAGGAGGAGGCCTGTGTTCCATTGAGGTCCTGTTTAAAACTCCTTTTAAATCCCCATCGAGCATCTGTGGTGTGTGGATGGAATGATCATGTTTTGTTCCAAGTGTGGAGGAGGCCTGTGTTCCAAAGAGGTCCTGTTCAAAATTCCTTTTAAATCACCATCGAGGCCTCCTCGATGCCCTACTGTGTTCCAGTGAGGTCCTGTTCAAAACTCCTTTCAAATCACCACCTTTCAAATACCCATTTCCAACTTTTGACTGTGATCGAATGGGGGTTTTGGTCATAAAAGGAGGCCACCAGTAACTTGTAACCTATCAAGCTCTCAGACATGAGGCCAATCGATTCGCAAAATATGAGGCTCCATTAAAATCTGCGACCAGCCCGAAGCAAAGCCCTGCACCCGCCCGGCTAGCTCAGTCGGTAGAGCATGAGACTCTTAATCTCAGGGTCGTGGGTTCGAGCCCCACGGTGGGCGTATCTATTAGCTATCTCTCTTCCCAACAGGTGGTCTCGGTTTTCAGCGCGCTGTACACATTACGCTAGTGGAAAACTAGTTTGTCTTTGCCGGAAACGTCCAATTGTGCTTTTTTATAACCTGACCCAGTGGCTGACTTGCCGCCGGTCTCTGTGGCGCAATTGGTTAGCGCGTTCGGCTGTTAACCGAAAGGATGGTGGTTCGAGCCCACCCAGGGACGATGGATGTTTTGTTCCAAGGGGTGGAGGAGGCCTGTGTTCCAAAGAGGTCCTGTTCAAAACTCCTTTCAAATCACCATCGAGCATCTGTGGTGTGAGGATATAATGGTAATGTTTTGTTCCAAGTGGAGGAGGAGGCCTGTGTTCCAAAGAGGTCCTGTTCAAAACTCCTTTCAAATCACCATCGAGCATCTGTGGTGTGTGGATATAATGGTGATGTTTTGTTCCAAGTGGAGGAGGAGGCCTGTGTTCCAAAGAGGTCCTGTTCAAAACTCCTTTCAAATCACCATCGAGCATCTGTGGTGTGAGGATATAATGGTAATGTTTTGTTCCAAGTGGAGGAGGAGGCCTGTGTTCCAAAGAGGTCCTGTTCAAAACTCCTTTCAAATCACCATCGAGCATATGTGGTGTGTGGATATAATGGTGATGTTTTGTTCCAAGTGGAGGAGGAGGCCTGTGTTCCAAGAGGTCCTGTTCAAAACTCCTTTCAAATCACCATCGAGCATCTGTGGTGTGAGGATATAATGGTGATGTTTTGTTCCAAGTGGAGGAGGAGGCCTGTGTTCCATTGAGGTCCTGTTCAAAACTCCTTTTAAATCCCCATCGAGCATCTGTGGTGTGTGGATGGAATGATCATGTTTTGTTCCAAGTGTGGAGGAGGCCTGTGTTCCAAAGAGGTCCTGTTCAAAATTCCTTTTAAATCACCATCGAGCATCTGTGGTGTGTGGATGGAATGATCATGTTTTGTTCCAAATGGTAGAGGAGACTGTGTTCCAAAGAGGTCCTGTTCAAAACTCCTTTCAAATCACCATCGAGCATCTGTGGTGTGAGGATATAATGGTGATGTCCTCCATCCCTTGTTTTGTTCCAAGGGGTGGAGGAGGCCTGTGTTCCAAAGAGGTCCTGTTCAAAACTCCTTTCAAATCACCATCGAGCATCTGTGGTGTGAGGATATAATGGTGATGTTTTGTTCCAAGTGGAGGATGAGGCCTGTGTTCAAAACTCCTTTCAAATCACCATTGAGCATCTGTGGTGTGTGGATGGAATGATCATGTTTTGTTCCAAGTGTGGAGGAGGCCTGTGTTCCAAAGAGGTCCTGTTCAAAATTCCTTTCAAATCACCATCGAGCATCTGAGGTGTGTGGATATAATGGTGATGTTTTGTTCCAAGTGGTAGAGGAGGACTGTGTTCCATTGAGGTCCTGTTCAAAACTCCTTTCAAATCACCATCGAGCATCTGTGGTGTGTGGATATAATGGTGATGTTTTGTTCCAAGTGGAGGAGGAGGCCTGTGTTCCAAAGAGGTCCTGTTCAAAACTCCTTTCAAATCACCATCGAGCATCTGTGGTGTGTGGATATAATGGTGATGTTTTGTTCCAAGTGGAGGAGGAGGCCTGTGTTCCAAAGAGGTCCTGTTCAAAACTCCTTTCAAATCACCATCGAGCATCTGTGGTGTGAGGATATAATGGTGATGTTTTGTTCCAAGTGGAGGAGGAGGCCTTTGTTCCATTGAGGTCCTGTTCAAAACTCCTTTCAAATCACCATTGAGAATCTGTGGTGTGTGGATGGAATGATCATGTTTTGTTCCAAGTGGTAGAGGAGGACTGTGTTCCATTGAGGTCCTGTTCAAAACTCCTTTTAAATCCCCATCGAGCATCTGTGGTGTGTGGATGGAATGATCATGTTTTGTTCCAAGTGTGGAGGAGGCCTGTGTTCCAAAGAGGTCCTGTTCAAAATTCCTTTTAAATCACCATCGAGGCCTCCTCGATGCCCTACTGTGTTCCAGTGAGGTCCTGTTCAAAACTCCTTTCAAATCACCACCTTTCAAATACCCATTTCCAACTTTCGACTGTGATCGAATGGGGGTTTTGGTCATAAAAGAAGGCCACCAGTAACTTGTAACCTATCAAGCTCTCAGACATGAGGCCAATCGATTCGCAAAATATGAGGCTCCATTAAAATCTGCGACCAGCCCGAAGCAAAGCCCTGCACCCGCCCGGCTAGTTCAGTCGGTAGAGCATGAGACTCTTAATCTCAGGGTCGTGGGTTCGAGCCCCACGTTGGGCGTATCTATTAGCTATCTCTCTTCCCAACAGGTGGTCTCGGTTTTCAGCGCGCTGTACACATTACGCTAGTGGAAAACTTGTTTGTCTTTGCCGGAAACGTCCAATTGTGCTTTTTTATAACGTGACCCAGTGGCTGACTTGCCGCCGGTCTCTGTGGCGCAATTGGTTAGCGCGTTCGGCTGTTAACCGAAAGGATGGTGGTTCGAGCCCACCCAGGGACGATGGATGTTTTGTTCCAAGGGGTGGAGGAGGCCTGTGTTCCAAAGAGGTCCTGTTCAAAACTCCTTTCAAATCACCATCGAGCATCTGTGGTGTGTGGATATAATGGTGATGTTTTGTTCCAAGTGGAGAAGGAGGCCTGTGTTCCAAAGAGGTCCTGTTCAAAACTCCTTTCAAATCACCATCGAGCATCTGTGGTGTGAGGATATAATGGTAATGTTTTGTTCCAAGTGGAGGAGGAGGCCTGTGTTCCAAAGAGGTCCTGTTCAAAACTCCTTTCAAATCACCATCGAGCATCTGTGGTGTGAGGATATAATGGTGATGTTTTGTTCCAAGTGGAGGAGGAGGCCTGTGTTCCATTGAGGTCCTGTTTAAAACTCCTTTTAAATCCCCATCGAGCATCTGTGGTGTGTGGATGGAATGATCATGTTTTGTTCCAAGTGTGGAGGAGGCCTGTGTTCCAAAGAGGTCCTGTTCAAAATTCCTTTTAAATCACCATCGAGGCCTCCTCGATGCCCTACTGTGTTCCAGTGAGGTCCTGTTCAAAACTCCTTTCAAATCACCACCTTTCAAATACCCATTTCCAACTTTTGACTGTGATCGAATGGGGGTTTTGGTCATAAAAGGAGGCCACCAGTAACTTGTAACCTATCAAGCTCTCAGACATGAGGCCAATCGATTCGCAAAATATGAGGCTCCATTAAAATCTGCGACCAGCCCGAAGCAAAGCCCTGCACCCGCCCGGCTAGCTCAGTCGGTAGAGCATGAGACTCTTAATCTCAGGGTCGTGGGTTCGAGCCCCACGTTGGGCGTATCTATTAGCTATCTCTCTTCCCAACAGGTGGTCTCGGTTTTCAGCGCGCTGTACACATTACGCTAGTGGAAAACTAGTTTGTCTTTGCCGGAAACGTCCAATTGTGCTTTTTTATAACCTGACCCAGTGGCTGACTTGCCGCCGGTCTCTGTGGCGCAATTGGTTAGCGCGTTCGGCTGTTAACCGAAAGGATGGTGGTTCGAGCCCACCCAGGGACGATGGATGTTTTGTTCCAAGGGGTGGAGGAGGCCTGTGTTCCAAAGAGGTCCTGTTCAAAACTCCTTTCAAATCACCATCGAGCATCTGTGGTGTGAGGATATAATGGTAATGTTTTGTTCCAAGTGGAGGAGGAGGCCTGTGTTCCAAAGAGGTCCTGTTCAAAACTCCTTTCAAATCACCATCGAGCATCTGTGGTGTGTGGATATAATGGTGATGTTTTGTTCCAAGTGGAGGAGGAGGCCTGTGTTCCAAAGAGGTCCTGTTCAAAACTCCTTTCAAATCACCATCGAGCATCTGTGGTGTGAGGATATAATGGTAATGTTTTGTTCCAAGTGGAGGAGGAGGCCTGTGTTCCAAAGAGGTCCTGTTCAAAACTCCTTTCAAATCACCATCGAGCATATGTGGTGTGTGGATATAATGGTGATGTTTTGTTCCAAGTGGAGGAGGAGGCCTGTGTTCCAAGAGGTCCTGTTCAAAACTCCTTTCAAATCACCATCGAGCATCTGTGGTGTGAGGATATAATGGTGATGTTTTGTTCCAAGTGGAGGAGGAGGCCTGTGTTCCATTGAGGTCCTGTTCAAAACTCCTTTTAAATCCCCATCGAGCATCTGTGGTGTGTGGATGGAATGATCATGTTTTGTTCCAAGTGTGGAGGAGGCCTGTGTTCCAAAGAGGTCCTGTTCAAAATTCCTTTTAAATCACCATCGAGCATCTGTGGTGTGTGGATGGAATGATCATGTTTTGTTCCAAATGGTAGAGGAGACTGTGTTCCAAAGAGGTCCTGTTCAAAACTCCTTTCAAATCACCATCGAGCATCTGTGGTGTGAGGATATAATGGTGATGTCCTCCATCCCTTGTTTTGTTCCAAGGGGTGGAGGAGGCCTGTGTTCCAAAGAGGTCCTGTTCAAAACTCCTTTCAAATCACCATCGAGCATCTGTGGTGTGAGGATATAATGGTGATGTTTTGTTCCAAGTGGAGGATGAGGCCTGTGTTCAAAACTCCTTTCAAATCACCATTGAGCATCTGTGGTGTGTGGATGGAATGATCATGTTTTGTTCCAAGTGTGGAGGAGGCCTGTGTTCCAAAGAGGTCCTGTTCAAAATTCCTTTCAAATCACCATCGAGCATCTGAGGTGTGTGGATATAATGGTGATGTTTTGTTCCAAGTGGTAGAGGAGGACTGTGTTCCATTGAGGTCCTGTTCAAAACTCCTTTCAAATCACCATCGAGCATCTGTGGTGTGTGGATATAATGGTGATGTTTTGTTCCAAGTGGAGGAGGAGGCCTGTGTTCCAAAGAGGTCCTGTTCAAAACTCCTTTCAAATCACCATCGAGCATCTGTGGTGTGTGGATATAATGGTGATGTTTTGTTCCAAGTGGAGGAGGAGGCCTGTGTTCCAAAGAGGTCCTGTTCAAAACTCCTTTCAAATCACCATCGAGCATCTGTGGTGTGAGGATATAATGGTGATGTTTTGTTCCAAGTGGAGGAGGAGGCCTTTGTTCCATTGAGGTCCTGTTCAAAACTCCTTTCAAATCACCATTGAGAATCTGTGGTGTGTGGATGGAATGATCATGTTTTGTTCCAAGTGGTAGAGGAGGACTGTGTTCCATTGAGGTCCTGTTCAAAACTCCTTTTAAATCCCCATCGAGCATCTGTGGTGTGTGGATGGAATGATCATGTTTTGTTCCAAGTGTGGAGGAGGCCTGTGTTCCAAAGAGGTCCTGTTCAAAATTCCTTTTAAATCACCATCGAGGCCTCCTCGATGCCCTACTGTGTTCCAGTGAGGTCCTGTTCAAAACTCCTTTCAAATCACCACCTTTCAAATACCCATTTCCAACTTTCGACTGTGATCGAATGGGGGTTTTGGTCATAAAAGAAGGCCACCAGTAACTTGTAACCTATCAAGCTCTCAGACATGAGGCCAATCGATTCGCAAAATATGAGGCTCCATTAAAATCTGCGACCAGCCCGAAGCAAAGCCCTGCACCCGCCCGGCTAGTTCAGTCGGTAGAGCATGAGACTCTTAATCTCAGGGTCGTGGGTTCGAGCCCCACGTTGGGCGTATCTATTAGCTATCTCTCTTCCCAACAGGTGGTCTCGGTTTTCAGCGCGCTGTACACATTACGCTAGTGGAAAACTTGTTTGTCTTTGCCGGAAACGTCCAATTGTGCTTTTTTATAACGTGACCCAGTGGCTGACTTGCCGCCGGTCTCTGTGGCGCAATTGGTTAGCGCGTTCGGCTGTTAACCGAAAGGATGGTGGTTCGAGCCCACCCAGGGACGATGGATGTTTTGTTCCAAGGGGTGGAGGAGGCCTGTGTTCCAAAGAGGTCCTGTTCAAAACTCCTTTCAAATCACCATCGAGCATCTGTGGTGTGTGGATATAATGGTGATGTTTTGTTCCAAGTGGAGAAGGAGGCCTGTGTTCCAAAGAGGTCCTGTTCAAAACTCCTTTCAAATCACCATCGAGCATCTGTGGTGTGAGGATATAATGGTAATGTTTTGTTCCAAGTGGAGGAGGAGGCCTGTGTTCCAAAGAGGTCCTGTTCAAAACTCCTTTCAAATCACCATCGAGTATCTGTGGTGTGTGGATATAATGGTGATGTTTTGTTCCAAGTGGAGGAGGAGGCCTGTGTTCCAAAGAGGTCCTGTTCAAAACTCCTTTCAAATCACCATCGAGCATCTGTGGTGTGAGGATATAATGGTGATGTTTTGTTCCAAGTGGAGGAGGAGGCCTGTGTTCCATTGAGGTCCTGTTCAAAACTCCTTTCAAATCGCCATCGAGCATCTGTGGTGTGTGGATATAATGGTGATGTTTTGTTCCAAATGGAGGAGGAGGCCTGTGTTCCAAAGAGGTCCTGTTCAAAACTCCTTTCAAATCACCATCGAGCATCTGTGGTGTGAGGATGGAATGATCATGTTTTGTTCCAAGTGGTAGAGGAGGACTGTGTTCCATTGAGGTCCTGTTCAAAACTCCTTTTAAATCCCCATCGAGCATCTGTGGTGTGTGGATGGAATGATCATGTTTTGTTCCAAGTGTGGAGGAGGCCTGTGTTCCAAAGAGGTCCTGTTCAAAATTCCTTTTAAATCACCATCGAGGCCTCCTCGATGCCCTACTGTGTTCCAGTGAGGTCCTGTTCAAAACTCCTTTCAAATCACCACCTTTCAAATACCCATTTCCAACTTTTGACTGTGATCTAATGGGGGTTTTGGTCATAAAAGGAGGCCACCAGTAACTTGTAACCTATCAAGCTCTCAGACATGAGGCCAATCGATTCGCAAAATATGAGGCTCCATTAAAATCTGCGACCAGCCCGAAGCAAAGCCCTGCACCCGCCCGGCTAGCTCAGTCGGTAGAGCATGAGACTCTTAATCTCAGGGTCGTGGGTTCGAGCCCCACGTTGGGCGTATCTATTAGCTATCTCTCTTCCCAACAGGTGGTCTCGGTTTTCAGCGCGCTGTACACATTACGCTAGTGGAAAACTTGTTTGTCTTTGCCGGAAACGTCCAATTGTGCTTTTTTATAACGTGACCCAGTGGCTGACTTGCCGCCGGTCTCTGTGGCGCAATTGGTTAGCGCGTTCGGCTGTTAACCGAAAGGATGGTGGTTCGAGCCCACCCAGGGACGATGGATGTTTTGTTCCAAGGGGTGGAGGAGGCCTGTGTTCCAAAGAGGTCCTGTTCAAAACTCCTTTCAAATCACCATCGAGCATCTGTGGTGTGTGGATATAATGGTGATGTTTTGTTCCAAGTGGAGGAGGAGGCCTGTGTTCCAAAGAGGTCCTGTTCAAAACTCCTTTCAAATCACCATCGAGCATCTGTGGTGTGAGGATATAATGGTAATGTTTTGTTCCAAGTGGAGGAGGAGGCCTGTGTTCCAAAGAGGTCCTGTTCAAAACTCCTTTCAAATCACCATCGAGCATCTGTGGTGTGTGGATATAATGGTGATGTTTTGTTCCAAGTGGAGGAGGAGGCCTGTGTTCCAAAGAGGTCCTGTTCAAAACTCCTTTCAAATCACCATCGAGCATCTGTGGTGTGAGGATATAATGGTGATGTTTTGTTCCAAGTGGAGGAGGAGGCCTGTGTTCCATTGAGGTCCTGTTTAAAACTCCTTTTAAATCCCCATCGAGCATCTGTGGTGTGTGGATGGAATGATCATGTTTTGTTCCAAGTGTGGAGGAGGCCTGTGTTCCAAAGAGGTCCTGTTCAAAATTCCTTTTAAATCCCCATCGAGCATCTGTGGTGTGTGGATGGAATGATCATGTTTTGTTCCAAGTGTGGAGGAGGCCTGTGTTCCAAAGAGGTCCTGTTCAAAATTCCTTTTAAATCACCATCGAGGCCTCCTCGATGCCCTACTGTGTTCCAGTGAGGTCCTGTTCAAAACTCCTTTCAAATCACCACCTTTCAAATTCCCATTTCCAACTTTCGACTGTGATCGAATGGGGGTTTTGGTCATAAAAGAAGGCCACCAGTAACTTGTAACCTATCAAGCTCTCAGACATGAGGCCAATCGATTCGCAAAATATGAGGCTCCATTAAAATCTGCGACCAGCCCCAAGCAAAGCCCTGCACCCGCCCGGCTAGCTCAGTCGGTAGAGCATGAGACTCTTAATCTCAGGGTCGTGGGTTCGAGCCCCACGTTGGGCGTATCTATTAGCTATCTCTCTTCCCAACAGGTGGTCTCGGTTTTCAGCGCGCTGTACACATTACGCTAGTGGAAAACTTGTTTGTCTTTGCCGGAAACGTCCAATTGTGCTTTTTTATAACGTGACCCAGTGGCTGACTTGCCGCCGGTCTCTGTGGCGCAATTGGTTAGCGCGTTCGGCTGTTAACCGAAAGGATGGTGGTTCGAGCCCACCCAGGGACGATGGATGTTTTGTTCCAAGGGGTGGAGGAGGCCTGTGTTCCAAAGAGGTCCTGTTCAAAACTCCTTTCAAATCACCATCGAGCATCTGTGGTGTGTGGATATAATGGTGATGTTTTGTTCCAAGTGGAGAAGGAGGCCTGTGTTCCAAAGAGGTCCTGTTCAAAACTCCTTTCAAATCACCATCGAGCATCTGTGGTGTGAGGATATAATGGTAATGTTTTGTTCCAAGTGGAGGAGGAGGCCTGTGTTCCAAAGAGGTCCTGTTCAAAACTCCTTTCAAATCACCATCGAGTATCTGTGGTGTGTGGATATAATGGTGATGTTTTGTTCCAAGTGGAGGAGGAGGCCTGTGTTCCAAAGAGGTCCTGTTCAAAACTCCTTTCAAATCACCATCGAGCATCTGTGGTGTGAGGATATAATGGTGATGTTTTGTTCCAAGTGGAGGAGGAGGCCTGTGTTCCATTGAGGTCCTGTTCAAAACTCCTTTCAAATCACCATCGAGCATCTGTGGTGTGTGGATATAATGGTGATGTTTTGTTCCAAATGGAGGAGGAGGCCTGTGTTCCAAAGAGGTCCTGTTCAAAACTCCTTTCAAATCACCATCGAGCATCTGTGGTGTGAGGATGGAATGATCATGTTTTGTTCCAAGTGGTAGAGGAGGACTGTGTTCCATTGAGGTCCTGTTCAAAACTCCTTTTAAATCCCCATCGAGCATCTGTGGTGTGTGGATGGAATGATCATGTTTTGTTCCAAGTGTGGAGGAGGCCTGTGTTCCAAAGAGGTCCTGTTCAAAATTCCTTTTAAATCACCATCGAGGCCTCCTCGATGCCCTACTGTGTTCCAGTGAGGTCCTGTTCAAAACTCCTTTCAAATCACCACCTTTCAAATACCCATTTCCAACTTTTGACTGTGATCTAATGGGGGTTTTGGTCATAAAAGGAGGCCACCAGTAACTTGTAACCTATCAAGCTCTCAGACATGAGGCCAATCGATTCGCAAAATATGAGGCTCCATTAAAATCTGCGACCAGCCCGAAGCAAAGCCCTGCACCCGCCCGGCTAGCTCAGTCGGTAGAGCATGAGACTCTTAATCTCAGGGTCGTGGGTTCGAGCCCCACGTTGGGCGTATCTATTAGCTATCTCTCTTCCCAACAGGTGGTCTCGGTTTTCAGCGCGCTGTACACATTACGCTAGTGGAAAACTTGTTTGTCTTTGCCGGAAACGTCCAATTGTGCTTTTTTATAACGTGACCCAGTGGCTGACTTGCCGCCGGTCTCTGTGGCGCAATTGGTTAGCGCGTTCGGCTGTTAACCGAAAGGATGGTGGTTCGAGCCCACCCAGGGACGATGGATGTTTTGTTCCAAGGGGTGGAGGAGGCCTGTGTTCCAAAGAGGTCCTGTTCAAAACTCCTTTCAAATCACCATCGAGCATCTGTGGTGTGTGGATATAATGGTGATGTTTTGTTCCAAGTGGAGGAGGAGGCCTGTGTTCCAAAGAGGTCCTGTTCAAAACTCCTTTCAAATCACCATCGAGCATCTGTGGTGTGAGGATATAATGGTAATGTTTTGTTCCAAGTGGAGGAGGAGGCCTGTGTTCCAAAGAGGTCCTGTTCAAAACTCCTTTCAAATCACCATCGAGCATCTGTGGTGTGTGGATATAATGGTGATGTTTTGTTCCAAGTGGAGGAGGAGGCCTGTGTTCCAAAGAGGTCCTGTTCAAAACTCCTTTCAAATCACCATCGAGCATCTGTGGTGTGAGGATATAATGGTGATGTTTTGTTCCAAGTGGAGGAGGAGGCCTGTGTTCCATTGAGGTCCTGTTTAAAACTCCTTTTAAATCCCCATCGAGCATCTGTGGTGTGTGGATGGAATGATCATGTTTTGTTCCAAGTGTGGAGGAGGCCTGTGTTCCAAAGAGGTCCTGTTCAAAATTCCTTTTAAATCACCATCGAGGCCTCCTCGATGCCCTACTGTGTTCCAGTGAGGTCCTGTTCAAAACTCCTTTCAAATCACCACCTTTCAAATACCCATTTCCAACTTTTGACTGTGATCGAATGGGGGTTTTGGTCATAAAAGGAGGCCACCAGTAACTTGTAACCAATCAAGCTCTCAGACATGAGGCCAATCGATTCGCAAAATATGAGGCTCCATTAAAATCTGCGACCAGCCCGAAGCAAAGCCCTGCACCCGCCCGGCTAGCTCAGTCGGTAGAGCATGAGACTCTTAATCTCAGGGTCGTGGGTTCGAGCCCCACGTTGGGCGTATCTATTAGCTATCTCTCTTCCCAACAGGTGGTCTCGGTTTTCAGCGCGCTGTACACATTACGCTAGTGGAAAACTAGTTTGTCTTTGCCGGAAACGTCCAAATGTGCTTTTTTATAACCTGACCCAGTGGCTGACTTGCCGCCGGTCTCTGTGGCGCAATTGGTTAGCGCGTTCGGCTGTTAACCGAAAGGATGGTGGTTCGAGCCCACCCAGGGACGATGGATGTTTTGTTCCAAGGGGTGGAGGAGGCCTGTGTTCCAAAGAGGTCCTGTTCAAAACTCCTTTCAAATCACCATCGAGCATCTGTGGTGTGAGGATATAATGGTAATGTTTTGTTCCAAGTGGAGGAGGAGGCCTGTGTTCCAAAGAGGTCCTGTTCAAAACTCCTTTCAAATCACCATCGAGCATCTGTGGTGTGTGGATATAATGGTGATGTTTTGTTCCAAGTGGAGGAGGAGGCCTGTGTTCCAAAGAGGTCCTGTTCAAAACTCCTTTCAAATCACCATCGAGCATCTGTGGTGTGAGGATATAATGGTAATGTTTTGTTCCAAGTGGAGGAGGAGGCCTGTGTTCCAAAGAGGTCCTGTTCAAAACTCCTTTCAAATCACCATCGAGCATATGTGGTGTGTGGATATAATGGTGATGTTTTGTTCCAAGTGGAGGAGGAGGCCTGTGTTCCAAGAGGTCCTGTTCAAAACTCCTTTCAAATCACCATCGAGCATCTGTGGTGTGAGGATATAATGGTGATGTTTTGTTCCAAGTGGAGGAGGAGGCCTGTGTTCCATTGAGGTCCTGTTCAAAACTCCTTTTAAATCCCCATCGAGCATCTGTGGTGTGTGGATGGAATGATCATGTTTTGTTCCAAGTGTGGAGGAGGCCTGTGTTCCAAAGAGGTCCTGTTCAAAATTCCTTTTAAATCACCATCGAGCATCTGTGGTGTGTGGATGGAATGATCATGTTTTGTTCCAAATGGTAGAGGAGACTGTGTTCCAAAGAGGTCCTGTTCAAAACTCCTTTCAAATCACCATCGAGCATCTGTGGTGTGAGGATATAATGGTGATGTCCTCCATCCCTTGTTTTGTTCCAAGGGGTGGAGGAGGCCTGTGTTCCAAAGAGGTCCTGTTCAAAACTCCTTTCAAATCACCATCGAGCATCTGTGGTGTGAGGATATAATGGTGATGTTTTGTTCCAAGTGGAGGATGAGGCCTGTGTTCAAAACTCCTTTCAAATCACCATTGAGCATCTGTGGTGTGTGGATGGAATGATCATGTTTTGTTCCAAGTGTGGAGGAGGCCTGTGTTCCAAAGAGGTCCTGTTCAAAATTCCTTTCAAATCACCATCGAGCATCTGAGGTGTGTGGATATAATGGTGATGTTTTGTTCCAAGTGGTAGAGGAGGACTGTGTTCCATTGAGGTCCTGTTCAAAACTCCTTTCAAATCACCATCGAGCATCTGTGGTGTGTGGATATAATGGTGATGTTTTGTTCCAAGTGGAGGAGGAGGCCTGTGTTCCAAAGAGGTCCTGTTCAAAACTCCTTTCAAATCACCATCGAGCATCTGTGGTGTGAGGATATAATGGTGATGTTTTGTTCCAAGTGGAGGAGGAGGCCTGTGTTCCATTGAGGTCCTGTTCAAAACTCCTTTCAAATCACCATCGAGCATCTGTGGTGTGTGGATATAATGGTGATGTTTTGTTCCAAATGGAGGAGGAGGCCTGTGTTCCAAAGAGGTCCTGTTCAAAACTCCTTTCAAATCACCATCGAGCATCTGTGGTGTGAGGATGGAATGATCATGTTTTGTTCCAAGTGGTAGAGGAGGACTGTGTTCCATTGAGGTCCTGTTCAAAACTCCTTTTAAATCCCCATCGAGCATCTGTGGTGTGTGGATGGAATGATCATGTTTTGTTCCAAGTGTGGAGGAGGCCTGTGTTCCAAAGAGGTCCTGTTCAAAATTCCTTTTAAATCACCATCGAGGCCTCCTCGATGCCCTACTGTGTTCCAGTGAGGTCCTGTTCAAAACTCCTTTCAAATCACCACCTTTCAAATACCCATTTCCAACTTTTGACTGTGATCTAATGGGGGTTTTGGTCATAAAAGGAGGCCACCAGTAACTTGTAACCTATCAAGCTCTCAGACATGAGGCCAATCGATTCGCAAAATATGAGGCTCCATTAAAATCTGCGACCAGCCCGAAGCAAAGCCCTGCACCCGCCCGGCTAGCTCAGTCGGTAGAGCATGAGACTCTTAATCTCAGGGTCGTGGGTTCGAGCCCCACGTTGGGCGTATCTATTAGCTATCTCTCTTCCCAACAGGTGGTCTCGGTTTTCAGCGCGCTGTACACATTACGCTAGTGGAAAACTTGTTTGTCTTTGCCGGAAACGTCCAATTGTGCTTTTTTATAACGTGACCCAGTGGCTGACTTGCCGCCGGTCTCTGTGGCGCAATTGGTTAGCGCGTTCGGCTGTTAACCGAAAGGATGGTGGTTCGAGCCCACCCAGGGACGATGGATGTTTTGTTCCAAGGGGTGGAGGAGGCCTGTGTTCCAAAGAGGTCCTGTTCAAAACTCCTTTCAAATCACCATCGAGCATCTGTGGTGTGTGGATATAATGGTGATGTTTTGTTCCAAGTGGAGGAGGAGGCCTGTGTTCCAAAGAGGTCCTGTTCAAAACTCCTTTCAAATCACCATCGAGCATCTGTGGTGTGAGGATATAATGGTAATGTTTTGTTCCAAGTGGAGGAGGAGGCCTGTGTTCCAAAGAGGTCCTGTTCAAAACTCCTTTCAAATCACCATCGAGCATCTGTGGTGTGTGGATATAATGGTGATGTTTTGTTCCAAGTGGAGGAGGAGGCCTGTGTTCCAAAGAGGTCCTGTTCAAAACTCCTTTCAAATCACCATCGAGCATCTGTGGTGTGAGGATATAATGGTGATGTTTTGTTCCAAGTGGAGGAGGAGGCCTGTGTTCCATTGAGGTCCTGTTTAAAACTCCTTTTAAATCCCCATCGAGCATCTGTGGTGTGTGGATGGAATGATCATGTTTTGTTCCAAGTGTGGAGGAGGCCTGTGTTCCAAAGAGGTCCTGTTCAAAATTCCTTTTAAATCACCATCGAGGCCTCCTCGATGCCCTACTGTGTTCCAGTGAGGTCCTGTTCAAAACTCCTTTCAAATCACCACCTTTCAAATACCCATTTCCAACTTTTGACTGTGATCGAATGGGGGTTTTGGTCATAAAAGGAGGCCACCAGTAACTTGTAACCTATCAAGCTCTCAGACATGAGGCCAATCGATTCGCAAAATATGAGGCTCCATTAAAATCTGCGACCAGCCCGAAGCAAAGCCCTGCACCCGCCCGGCTAGCTCAGTCGGTAGAGCATGAGACTCTTAATCTCAGGGTCGTGGGTTCGAGCCCCACGTTGGGCGTATCTATTAGCTATCTCTCTTCCCAACAGGTGGTCTCGGTTTTCAGCGCGCTGTACACATTACGCTAGTGGAAAACTAGTTTGTCTTTGCCGGAAACGTCCAATTGTGCTTTTTTATAACCTGACCCAGTGGCTGACTTGCCGCCGGTCTCTGTGGCGCAATTGGTTAGCGCGTTCGGCTGTTAACCGAAAGGATGGTGGTTCGAGCCCACCCAGGGACGATGGATGTTTTGTTCCAAGGGGTGGAGGAGGCCTGTGTTCCAAAGAGGTCCTGTTCAAAACTCCTTTCAAATCACCATCGAGCATCTGTGGTGTGAGGATATAATGGTAATGTTTTGTTCCAAGTGGAGGAGGAGGCCTGTGTTCCAAAGAGGTCCTGTTCAAAACTCCTTTCAAATCACCATCGAGCATCTGTGGTGTGTGGATATAATGGTGATGTTTTGTTCCAAGTGGAGGAGGAGGCCTGTGTTCCAAAGAGGTCCTGTTCAAAACTCCTTTCAAATCACCATCGAGCATCTGTGGTGTGAGGATATAATGGTAATGTTTTGTTCCAAGTGGAGGAGGAGGCCTGTGTTCCAAAGAGGTCCTGTTCAAAACTCCTTTCAAATCACCATCGAGCATATGTGGTGTGTGGATATAATGGTGATGTTTTGTTCCAAGTGGAGGAGGAGGCCTGTGTTCCAAGAGGTCCTGTTCAAAACTCCTTTCAAATCACCATCGAGCATCTGTGGTGTGAGGATATAATGGTGATGTTTTGTTCCAAGTGGAGGAGGAGGCCTGTGTTCCATTGAGGTCCTGTTCAAAACTCCTTTTAAATCCCCATCGAGCATCTGTGGTGTGTGGATGGAATGATCATGTTTTGTTCCAAGTGTGGAGGAGGCCTGTGTTCCAAAGAGGTCCTGTTCAAAATTCCTTTTAAATCACCATCGAGGCCTCCTCGATGCCCTACTGTGTTCCAGTGAGGTCCTGTTCAAAACTCCTTTCAAATCACCACCTTTCAAATACCCATTTCCAACTTTCGACTGTGATCGAATGGGGGTTTTGGTCATAAAAGAAGGCCACCAGTAACTTGTAACCTATCAAGCTCTCAGACATGAGGCCAATCGATTCGCAAAATATGAGGCTCCATTAAAATCTGCGACCAGCCCGAAGCAAAGCCCTGCACCCGCCCGGCTAGTTCAGTCGGTAGAGCATGAGACTCTTAATCTCAGGGTCGTGGGTTCGAGCCCCACGTTGGGCGTATCTATTAGCTATCTCTCTTCCCAACAGGTGGTCTCGGTTTTCAGCGCGCTGTACACATTACGCTAGTGGAAAACTTGTTTGTCTTTGCCGGAAACGTCCAATTGTGCTTTTTTATAACGTGACCCAGTGGCTGACTTGCCGCCGGTCTCTGTGGCGCAATTGGTTAGCGCGTTCGGCTGTTAACCGAAAGGATGGTGGTTCGAGCCCACCCAGGGACGATGGATGTTTTGTTCCAAGGGGTGGAGGAGGCCTGTGTTCCAAAGAGGTCCTGTTCAAAACTCCTTTCAAATCACCATCGAGCATCTGTGGTGTGTGGATATAATGGTGATGTTTTGTTCCAAGTGGAGAAGGAGGCCTGTGTTCCAAAGAGGTCCTGTTCAAAACTCCTTTCAAATCACCATCGAGCATCTGTGGTGTGAGGATATAATGGTAATGTTTTGTTCCAAGTGGAGGAGGAGGCCTGTGTTCCAAAGAGGTCCTGTTCAAAACTCCTTTCAAATCACCATCGAGTATCTGTGGTGTGTGGATATAATGGTGATGTTTTGTTCCAAGTGGAGGAGGAGGCCTGGGTTCCAAAGAGGTCCTGTTCAAAACTCCTTTCAAATCACCATCGAGCATCTGTGGTGTGAGGATATAATGGTGATGTTTTGTTCCAAGTGGAGGAGGAGGCCTGTGTTCCATTGAGGTCCTGTTCAAAACTCCTTTCAAATCACCATCGAGCATCTGTGGTGTGTGGATATAATGGTGATGTTTTGTTCCAAATGGAGGAGGAGGCCTGTGTTCCAAAGAGGTCCTGTTCAAAACTCCTTTCAAATCACCATCGAGCATCTGTGGTGTGAGGATGGAATGATCATGTTTTGTTCCAAGTGGTAGAGGAGGACTGTGTTCCATTGAGGTCCTGTTCAAAACTCCTTTTAAATCCCCATCGAGCATCTGTGGTGTGTGGATGGAATGATCATGTTTTGTTCCAAGTGTGGAGGAGGCCTGTGTTCCAAAGAGGTCCTGTTCAAAATTCCTTTTAAATCACCATCGAGGCCTCCTCGATGCCCTACTGTGTTCCAGTGAGGTCCTGTTCAAAACTCCTTTCAAATCACCACCTTTCAAATACCCATTTCCAACTTTTGACTGTGATCTAATGGGGGTTTTGGTCATAAAAGGAGGCCACCAGTAACTTGTAACCTATCAAGCTCTCAGACATGAGGCCAATCGATTCGCAAAATATGAGGCTCCATTAAAATCTGCGACCAGCCCGAAGCAAAGCCCTGCACCCGCCCGGCTAGCTCAGTCGGTAGAGCATGAGACTCTTAATCTCAGGGTCGTGGGTTCGAGCCCCACGTTGGGCGTATCTATTAGCTATCTCTCTTCCCAACAGGTGGTCTCGGTTTTCAGCGCGCTGAACACATTACGCTAGTGGAAAACTTGTTTGTCTTTGCCGGAAACGTCCAATTGTGCTTTTTTATAACGTGACCCAGTGGCTGACTTGCCGCCGGTCTCTGTGGCGCAATTGGTTAGCGCGTTCGGCTGTTAACCAAAAGGATGGTGGTTCGAGCCCACCCAGGGACGATGGATGTTTTGTTCCAAGGGGTGGAGGAGGCCTGTGTTCCAAAGAGGTCCTGTTCAAAACTCCTTTCAAATCACCATCGAGCATCTGTGGTGTGTGGATATAATGGTGATGTTTTGTTCCAAGTGGAGGAGGAGGCCTGTGTTCCAAAGAGGTCCTGTTCAAAACTCCTTTCAAATCACCATCGAGCATCTGTGGTGTGAGGATATAATGGTAATGTTTTGTTCCAAGTGGAGGAGGAGGCCTGTGTTCCAAAGAGGTCCTGTTCAAAACTCCTTTCAAATCACCATCGAGCATCTGTGGTGTGTGGATATAATGGTGATGTTTTGTTCCAAGTGGAGGAGGAGGCCTGTGTTCCAAAGAGGTCCTGTTCAAAACTCCTTTCAAATCACCATCGAGCATCTGTGGTGTGAGGATATAATGGTGATGTTTTGTTCCAAGTGGAGGAGGAGGCCTGTGTTCCATTGAGGTCCTGTTTAAAACTCCTTTTAAATCCCCATCGAGCATCTGTGGTGTGTGGATGGAATGATCATGTTTTGTTCCAAGTGTGGAGGAGGCCTGTGTTCCAAAGAGGTCCTGTTCAAAATTCCTTTTAAATCACCATCGAGGCCTCCTCGATGCCCTACTGTGTTCCAGTGAGGTCCTGTTCAAAACTACTTTCAAATCACCACCTTTCAAATACCCATTTCCAACTTTTGACTGTGATCGAATGGGGGTTTTGGTCATAAAAGGAGGCCACCAGTAACTTGTAACCTATCAAGCTCTCAGACATGAGGCCAATCGATTCGCAAAATATGAGGCTCCATTAAAATCTGCGACCAGCCCGAAGCAAAGCCCTGCACCCGCCCGGCTAGCTCAGTCGGTAGAGCATGAGACTCTTAATCTCAGGGTCGTGGGTTCGAGCCCCACGTTGGGCGTATCTATTAGCTATCTCTCTTCCCAACAGGTGGTCTCGGTTTTCAGCGCGCTGTACACATTACGCTAGTGGAAAACTAGTTTGTCTTTGCCGGAAACGTCCAATTGTGCTTTTTTATAACCTGACCCAGTGGCTGACTTGCCGCCGGTCTCTGTGGCGCAATTGGTTAGCGCGTTCGGCTGTTAACCGAAAGGATGGTGGTTCGAGCCCACCCAGGGACGATGGATGTTTTGTTCCAAGGGGTGGAGGAGGCCTGTGTTCCAAAGAGGTCCTGTTCAAAACTCCTTTCAAATCACCATCGAGCATCTGTGGTGTGAGGATATAATGGTAATGTTTTGTTCCAAGTGGAGGAGGAGGCCTGTGTTCCAAAGAGGTCCTGTTCAAAACTCCTTTCAAATCACCATCGAGCATCTGTGGTGTGTGGATATAATGGTGATGTTTTGTTCCAAGTGGAGGAGGAGGCCTGTGTTCCAAAGAGGTCCTGTTCAAAACTCCTTTCAAATCACCATCGAGCATCTGTGGTGTGAGGATATAATGGTAATGTTTTGTTCCAAGTGGAGGAGGAGGCCTGTGTTCCAAAGAGGTCCTGTTCAAAACTCCTTTCAAATCACCATCGAGCATATGTGGTGTGTGGATATAATGGTGATGTTTTGTTCCAAGTGGAGGAGGAGGCCTGTGTTCCAAGAGGTCCTGTTCAAAACTCCTTTCAAATCACCATCGAGCATCTGTGGTGTGAGGATATAATGGTGATGTTTTGTTCCAAGTGGAGGAGGAGGCCTGTGTTCCATTGAGGTCCTGTTCAAAACTCCTTTTAAATCCCCATCGAGCATCTGTCGTGTGTGGATGGAATGATCATGTTTTGTTCCAAGTGTGGAGGAGGCCTGTGTTCCAAAGAGGTCCTGTTCAAAATTCCTTTTAAATCACCATCGAGCATCTGTGGTGTGTGGATGGAATGATCATGTTTTGTTCCAAATGGTAGAGGAGACTGTGTTCCAAAGAGGTCCTGTTCAAAACTCCTTTCAAATCACCATCGAGCATCTGTGGTGTGAGGATATAATGGTGATGTCCTCCATCCCTTGTTTTGTTCCAAGGGGTGGAGGAGGCCTGTGTTCCAAAGAGGTCCTGTTCAAAACTCCTTTCAAATCACCATCGAGCATCTGTGGTGTGAGGATATAATGGTGATGTTTTGTTCCAAGTGGAGGATGAGGCCTGTGTTCAAAACTCCTTTCAAATCACCATTGAGCATCTGTGGTGTGTGGATGGAATGATCATGTTTTGTTCCAAGTGTGGAGGAGGCCTGTGTTCCAAAGAGGTCCTGTTCAAAATTCCTTTCAAATCACCATCGAGCATCTGTGGTGTGTGGATATAATGGTGATGTTTTGTTCCAAGTGGTAGAGGAGGACTGTGTTCCATTGAGGTCCTGTTCAAAACTCCTTTCAAATCACCATCGAGCATCTGTGGTGTGTGGATATAATGGTGATGTTTTGTTCCAAGTGGAGGAGGAGGCCTGTGTTCCAAAGAGGTCCTGTTCAAAACTCCTTTCAAATCACCATCGAGCATCTGTGGTGTGTGGATATAATGGTGATGTTTTGTTCCAAGTGGAGGAGGAGGCCTGTGTTCCAAAGAGGTCCTGTTCAAAACTCCTTTCAAATCACCATCGAGCATCTGTGGTGTGAGGATATAATGGTGATGTTTTGTTCCAAGTGGAGGAGGAGGCCTTTGTTCCATTGAGGTCCTGTTCAAAACTCCTTTCAAATCACCATTGAGAATCTGTGGTGTGTGGATGGAATGATCATGTTTTGTTCCAAGTGGTAGAGGAGGACTGTGTTCCATTGAGGTCCTGTTCAAAACTCCTTTTAAATCCCCATCGAGCATCTGTGGTGTGTGGATGGAATGATCATGTTTTGTTCCAAGTGTGGAGGAGGCCTGTGTTCCAAAGAGGTCCTGTTCAAAATTCCTTTTAAATCACCATCGAGGCCTCCTCGATGCCCTACTGTGTTCCAGTGAGGTCCTGTTCAAAACTCCTTTCAAATCACCACCTTTCAAATACCCATTTCCAACTTTCGACTGTGATCGAATGGGGGTTTTGGTCATAAAAGAAGGCCACCAGTAACTTGTAACCTATCAAGCTCTCAGACATGAGGCCAATCGATTCGCAAAATATGAGGCTCCATTAAAATCTGCGACCAGCCCGAAGCAAAGCCCTGCACCCGCCCGGCTAGCTCAGTCGGTAGAGCATGAGACTCTTAATCTCAGGGTCGTGGGTTCGAGCCCCACGTTGGGCGTATCTATTAGCTATCTCTCTTCCCAACAGGTGGTCTCGGTTTTCAGCGCGCTGTACACATTACGCTAGTGGAAAACTTGTTTGTCTTTGCCGGAAAGGTCCAATTGTGCTTTTTTATAACGTGACCCAGTGGCTGACTTGCCGCCGGTCTCTGTGGCGCAATTGGTTAGCGCGTTCGGCTGTTAACCGAAAGGATGGTGGTTCGAGCCCACCCAGGGACGATGGATGTTTTGTTCCAAGGGGTGGAGGAGGCCTGTGTTCCAAAGAGGTCCTGTTCAAAACTCCTTTCAAATCACCATCGAGCATCTGTGGTGTGTGGATATAATGGTGATGTTTTGTTCCAAGTGGAGAAGGAGGCCTGTGTTCCAAAGAGGTCCTGTTCAAAACTCCTTTCAAATCACCATCGAGCATCTGTGGTGTGAGGATATAATGGTAATGTTTTGTTCCAAGTGGAGGAGGAGGCCCGTGTTCCAAAGAGGTCCTGTTCAAAACTCCTTTCAAATCACCATCGAGTATCTGTGGTGTGTGGATATAATGGTGATGTTTTGTTCCAAGTGGAGGAGGAGGCCTGTGTTCCAAAGAGGTCCTGTTCAAAACTCCTTTCAAATCACCATCGAGCATCTGTGGTGTGAGGATATAATGGTGATGTTTTGTTCCAAGTGGAGGAGGAGGCCTGTGTTCCATTGAGGTCCTGTTCAAAACTCCTTTCAAATCACCATCGAGCATCTGTGGTGTGTGGATATAATGGTGATGTTTTGTTCCAAATGGAGGAGGAGGCCTGTGTTCCAAAGAGGTCCTGTTCAAAACTCCTTTCAAATCACCATCGAGCATCTGTGGTGTGAGGATGGAATGATCATGTTTTGTTCCAAGTGGTAGAGGAGGACTGTGTTCCATTGAGGTCCTGTTCAAAACTCCTTTTAAATCCCCATCGAGCATCTGTGGTGTGTGGATGGAATGATCATGTTTTGTTCCAAGTGTGGAGGAGGCCTGTGTTCCAAAGAGGTCCTGTTCAAAATTCCTTTTAAATCACCATCGAGGCCTCCTCGATGCCCTACTGTGTTCCAGTGAGGTCCTGTTCAAAACTCCTTTCAAATCACCACCTTTCAAATACCCATTTCCAACTTTTGACTGTGATCTAATGGGGGTTTTGGTCATAAAAGGAGGCCACCAGTAACTTGTAACCTATCAAGCTCTCAGACATGAGGCCAATCGATTCGCAAAATATGAGGCTCCATTAAAATCTGCGACCAGCCCGAAGCAAAGCCCTGCACCCGCCCGGCTAGCTCAGTCGGTAGAGCATGAGACTCTTAATCTCAGGGTCGTGGGTTCGAGCCCCACGTTGGGCGTATCTATTAGCTATCTCTCTTCCCAACAGGTGGTCTCGGTTTTCAGCGCGCTGTACACATTACGCTAGTGGAAAACTTGTTTGTCTTTGCCGGAAACGTCCAATTGTGCTTTTTTATAACGTGACCCAGTGGCTGACTTGCCGCCGGTCTCTGTGGCGCAATTGGTTAGCGCGTTCGGCTGTTAACCAAAAGGATGGTGGTTCGAGCCCACCCAGGGACGATGGATGTTTTGTTCCAAGGGGTGGAGGAGGCCTGTGTTCCAAAGAGGTCCTGTTCAAAACTCCTTTCAAATCACCATCGAGCATCTGTGGTGTGTGGATATAATGGTGATGTTTTGTTCCAAGTGGAGGAGGAGGCCTGTGTTCCAAAGAGGTCCTGTTCAAAACTCCTTTCAAATCACCATCGAGCATCTGTGGTGTGAGGATATAATGGTAATGTTTTGTTCCAAGTGGAGGAGGAGGCCTGTGTTCCAAAGAGGTCCTGTTCAAAACTCCTTTCAAATCACCATCGAGCATCTGTGGTGTGTGGATATAATGGTGATGTTTTGTTCCAAGTGGAGGAGGAGGCCTGTGTTCCAAAGAGGTCCTGTTCAAAACTCCTTTCAAATCACCATCGAGCATCTGTGGTGTGAGGATATAATGGTGATGTTTTGTTCCAAGTGGAGGAGGAGGCCTGTGTTCCATTGAGGTCCTGTTTAAAACTCCTTTTAAATCCCCATCGAGCATCTGTGGTGTGTGGATGGAATGATCATGTTTTGTTCCAAGTGTGGAGGAGGCCTGTGTTCCAAAGAGGTCCTGTTCAAAATTCCTTTTAAATCACCATCGAGGCCTCCTCGATGCCCTACTGTGTTCCAGTGAGGTCCTGTTCAAAACTCCTTTCAAATCACCACCTTTCAAATACCCATTTCCAACTTTTGACTGTGATCGAATGGGGGTTTTGGTCATAAAAGGAGGCCACCAGTAACTTGTAACCTATCAAGCTCTCAGACATGAGGCCAATCGATTCGCAAAATATGAGGCTCCATTAAAATCTGCGACCAGCCCGAAGCAAAGCCCTGCACCCGCCCGGCTAGCTCAGTCGGTAGAGCATGAGACTCTTAATCTCAGGGTCGTGGGTTCGAGCCCCACGTTGGGCGTATCTATTAGCTATCTCTCTTCCCAACAGGTGGTCTCGGTTTTCAGCGCGCTGTACACATTACGCTAGTGGAAAACTAGTTTGTCTTTGCCGGAAACGTTCAGTTGTGCTTTTTTATAACCTGACCCAGTGGCTGACTTGCCGCCGGTCTCTGTGGCGCAATTGGTTAGCGCGTTCGGCTGTTAACCGAAAGGATGGTGGTTCGAGCCCACCCAGGGACGATGGATGTTTTGTTCCAAGGGGTGGAGGAGGCCTGTGTTCCAAAGAGGTCCTGTTCAAAACTCCTTTCAAATCACCATCGAGCATCTGTGGTGTGAGGATATAATGGTAATGTTTTGTTCCAAGTGGAGGAGGAGGCCTGTGTTCCAAAGAGGTCCTGTTCAAAACTCCTTTCAAATCACCATCGAGCATCTGTGGTGTGTGGATATAATGGTGATGTTTTGTTCCAAGTGGAGGAGGAGGCCTGTGTTCCAAAGAGGTCCTGTTCAAAACTCCTTTCAAATCACCATCGAGCATCTGTGGTGTGAGGATATAATGGTAATGTTTTGTTCCAAGTGGAGGAGGAGGCCTGTGTTCCAAAGAGGTCCTGTTCAAAACTCCTTTCAAATCACCATCGAGCATATGTGGTGTGTGGATATAATGGTGATGTTTTGTTCCAAGTGGAGGAGGAGGCCTGTGTTCCAAGAGGTCCTGTTCAAAACTCCTTTCAAATCACCATCGAGCATCTGTGGTGTGAGGATATAATGGTGATGTTTTGTTCCAAGTGGAGGAGGAGGCCTGTGTTCCATTGAGGTCCTGTTCAAAACTCCTTTTAAATCCCCATCGAGCATCTGTGGTGTGTGGATGGAATGATCATGTTTTGTTCCAAGTGTGGAGGAGGCCTGTGTTCCAAAGAGGTCCTGTTCAAAATTCCTTTTAAATCACCATCGAGCATCTGTGGTGTGTGGATGGAATGATCATGTTTTGTTCCAAATGGTAGAGGAGACTGTGTTCCAAAGAGGTCCTGTTCAAAACTCCTTTCAAATCACCATCGAGCATCTGTGGTGTGAGGATATAATGGTGATGTCCTCCATCCCTTGTTTTGTTCCAAGGGGTGGAGGAGGCCTGTGTTCCAAAGAGGTCCTGTTCAAAACTCCTTTCAAATCACCATCGAGCATCTGTGGTGTGAGGATATAATGGTGATGTTTTGTTCCAAGTGGAGGATGAGGCCTGTGTTCAAAACTCCTTTCAAATCACCATTGAGCATCTGTGGTGTGTGGATGGAATGATCATGTTTTGTTCCAAGTGTGGAGGAGGCCTGTGTTCCAAAGAGGTCCTGTTCAAAATTCCTTTCAAATCACCATCGAGCATCTGAGGTGTGTGGATATAATGGTGATGTTTTGTTCCAAGTGGTAGAGGAGGACTGTGTTCCATTGAGGTCCTGTTCAAAACTCCTTTCAAATCACCATCGAGCATCTGTGGTGTGTGGATATAATGGTGATGTTTTGTTCCAAGTGGAGGAGGAGGCCTGTGTTCCAAAGAGGTCCTGTTCAAAACTCCTTTCAAATCACCATCGAGCATCTGTGGTGTGTGGATATAATGGTGATGTTTTGTTCCAAGTGGAGGAGGAGGCCTGTGTTCCAAAGAGGTCCTGTTCAAAACTCCTTTCAAATCACCATCGAGCATCTGTGGTGTGAGGATATAATGGTGATGTTTTGTTCCAAGTGGAGGAGGAGGCCTTTGTTCCATTGAGGTCCTGTTCAAAACTCCTTTCAAATCACCATTGAGAATCTGTGGTGTGTGGATGGAATGATCATGTTTTGTTCCAAGTGGTAGAGGAGGACTGTGTTCCATTGAGGTCCTGTTCAAAACTCCTTTTAAATCCCCATCGAGCATCTGTGGTGTGTGGATGGAATGATCATGTTTTGTTCCAAGTGTGGAGGAGGCCTGTGTTCCAAAGAGGTCCTGTTCAAAATTCCTTTTAAATCACCATCGAGGCCTCCTCGATGCCCTACTGTGTTCCAGTGAGGTCCTGTTCAAAACTCCTTTCAAATCACCACCTTTCAAATACCCATTTCCAACTTTCGACTGTGATCGAATGGGGGTTTTGGTCATAAAAGAAGGCCACCAGTAACTTGTAACCTATCAAGCTCTCAGACATGAGGCCAATCGATTCGCAAAATATGAGGCTCCATTAAAATCTGCGACCAGCCCGAAGCAAAGCCCTGCACCCGCCCGGCTAGTTCAGTCGGTAGAGCATGAGACTCTTAATCTCAGGGTCGTGGGTTCGAGCCCCACGTTGGGCGTATCTATTAGCTATCTCTCTTCCCAACAGGTGGTCTCGGTTTTCAGCGCGCTGTACACATTACGCTAGTGGAAAACTTGTTTGTCTTTGCCGGAAACGTCCAATTGTGCTTTTTTATAACGTGACCCAGTGGCTGACTTGCCGCCGGTCTCTGTGGCGCAATTGGTTAGCGCGTTCGGCTGTTAACCGAAAGGATGGTGGTTCGAGCCCACCCAGGGACGATGGATGTTTTGTTCCAAGGGGTGGAGGAGGCCTGTGTTCCAAAGAGGTCCTGTTCAAAACTCCTTTCAAATCACCATCGAGCATCTGTGGTGTGTGGATATAATGGTGATGTTTTGTTCCAAGTGGAGAAGGAGGCCTGTGTTCCAAAGAGGTCCTGTTCAAAACTCCTTTCAAATCACCATCGAGCATCTGTGGTGTGAGGATATAATGGTAATGTTTTGTTCCAAGTGGAGGAGGAGGCCTGTGTTCCAAAGAGGTCCTGTTCAAAACTCCTTTCAAATCACCATCGAGTATCTGTGGTGTGTGGATATAATGGTGATGTTTTGTTCCAAGTGGAGGAGGAGGCCTGTGTTCCAAAGAGGTCCTGTTCAAAACTCCTTTCAAATCACCATCGAGCATCTGTGGTGTGAGGATATAATGGTGATGTTTTGTTCCAAGTGGAGGAGGAGGCCTGTGTTCCATTGAGGTCCTGTTCAAAACTCCTTTCAAATCACCATCGAGCATCTGTGGTGTGTGGATATAATGGTGATGTTTTGTTCCAAATGGAGGAGGAGGCCTGTGTTCCAAAGAGGTCCTGTTCAAAACTCCTTTCAAATCACCATCGAGCATCTGTGGTGTGAGGATGGAATGATCATGTTTTGTTCCAAGTGGTAGAGGAGGACTGTGTTCCATTGAGGTCCTGTTCAAAACTCCTTTTAAATCCCCATCGAGCATCTGTGGTGTGTGGATGGAATGATCATGTTTTGTTCCAAGTGTGGAGGAGGCCTGTGTTCCAAAGAGGTCCTGTTCAAAATTCCTTTTAAATCACCATCGAGGCCTCCTCGATGCCCTACTGTGTTCCAGTGAGGTCCTGTTCAAAACTCCTTTCAAATCACCACCTTTCAAATACCCATTTCCAACTTTTGACTGTGATCTAATGGGGGTTTTGGTCATAAAAGGAGGCCACCAGTAACTTGTAACCTATCAAGCTCTCAGACATGAGGCCAATCGATTCGCAAAATATGAGGCTCCATTAAAATCTGCGACCAGCCCGAAGCAAAGCCCTGCACCCGCCCGGCTAGCTCAGTCGGTAGAGCATGAGACTCTTAATCTCAGGGTCGTGGGTTCGAGCCCCACGTTGGGCGTATCTATTAGCTATCTCTCTTCCCAACAGGTGGTCTCGGTTTTCAGCGCGCTGTACACATTACGCTAGTGGATAACTTGTTTGTCTTTGCCGGAAACGTCCAATTGTGCTTTTTTATAACGTGACCCAGTGGCTGACTTGCCGCCGGTCTCTGTGGCGCAATTGGTTAGCGCGTTCGGCTGTTAACCGAAAGGATGGTGGTTCGAGCCCACCCAGGGACGATGGATGTTTTGTTCCAAGGGGTGGAGGAGGCCTGTGTTCCAAAGAGGTCCTGTTCAAAACTCCTTTCAAATCACCATCGAGCATCTGTGGTGTGTGGATATAATGGTGATGTTTTGTTCCAAGTGGAGGAGGAGGCCTGTGTTCCAAAGAGGTCCTGTTCAAAACTCCTTTCAAATCACCATCGAGCATCTGTGGTGTGAGGATATAATGGTAATGTTTTGTTCCAAGTGGAGGAGGAGGCCTGTGTTCCAAAGAGGTCCTGTTCAAAACTCCTTTCAAATCACCATCGAGCATCTGTGGTGTGTGGATATAATGGTGATGTTTTGTTCCAAGTGGAGGAGGAGGCCTGTGTTCCAAAGAGGTCCTGTTCAAAACTCCTTTCAAATCACCATCGAGCATCTGTGGTGTGAGGATATAATGGTGATGTTTTGTTCCAAGTGGAGGAGGAGGCCTGTGTTCCATTGAGGTCCTGTTTAAAACTCCTTTTAAATCCCCATCGAGCATCTGTGGTGTGTGGATGGAATGATCATGTTTTGTTCCAAGTGTGGAGGAGGCCTGTGTTCCAAAGAGGTCCTGTTCAAAATTCCTTTTAAATCACCATCGAGGCCTCCTCGATGCCCTACTGTGTTCCAGTGAGGTCCTGTTCAAAACTCCTTTCAAATCACCACCTTTCAAATACCCATTTCCAACTTTTGACTGTGATCGAATGGGGGTTTTGGTCATAAAAGGAGGCCACCAGTAACTTGTAACCTATCAAGCTCTCAGACATGAGGCCAATCGATTCGCAAAATATGAGGCTCCATTAAAATCTGCGACCAGCCCGAAGCAAAGCCCTGTACCTGCCCGGCTAGCTCAGTCGGTAGAGCATGAGACTCTTAATCTCAGGGTCGTGGGTTCGAGCCCCACGTTGGGCGTATCTATTAGCTATCTCTCTTCCCAACAGGTGGTCTCGGTTTTCAGCGCGCTGTACACATTACGCTAGTGGAAAACTAGTTTGTCTTTGCCGGAAACGTCCAATTGTGCTTTTTTATAACCTGACCCAGTGGCTGACTTGCCGCCGGTCTCTGTGGCGCAATTGGTTAGCGCGTTCGGCTGTTAACCGAAAGGATGGTGGTTCGAGCCCACCCAGGGACGATGGATGTTTTGTTCCAAGGGGTGGAGGAGGCCTGTGTTCCAAAGAGGTCCTGTTCAAAACTCCTTTCAAATCACCATCGAGCATCTGTGGTGTGAGGATATAATGGTAATGTTTTGTTCCAAGTGGAGGAGGAGGCCTGTGTTCCAAAGAGGTCCTGTTCAAAACTCCTTTCAAATCACCATCGAGCATCTGTGGTGTGTGGATATAATGGTGATGTTTTGTTCCAAGTGGAGGAGGAGGCCTGTGTTCCAAAGAGGTCCTGTTCAAAACTCCTTTCAAATCACCATCGAGCATCTGTGGTGTGAGAATATAATGGTAATGTTTTGTTCCAAGTGGAGGAGGAGGCCTGTGTTCCAAAGAGGTCCTGTTCAAAACTCCTTTCAAATCACCATCGAGCATATGTGGTGTGTGGATATAATGGTGATGTTTTGTTCCAAGTGGAGGAGGAGGCCTGTGTTCCAAGAGGTCCTGTTCAAAACTCCTTTCAAATCACCATCGAGCATCTGTGGTGTGAGGATATAATGGTGATGTTTTGTTCCAAGTGGAGGAGGAGGCCTGTGTTCCATTGAGGTCCTGTTCAAAACTCCTTTTAAATCCCCATCGAGCATCTGTGGTGTGTGGATGGAATGATCATGTTTTGTTCCAAGTGTGGAGGAGGCCTGTGTTCCAAAGAGGTCCTGTTCAAAATTCCTTTTAAATCACCATCGAGCATCTGTGGTGTGTGGATGGAATGATCATGTTTTGTTCCAAATGGTAGAGGAGACTGTGTTCCAAAGAGGTCCTGTTCAAAACTCCTTTCAAATCACCATCGAGCATCTGTGGTGTGAGGATATAATGGTGATGTCCTCCATCCCTTGTTTTGTTCCAAGGGGTGGAGGAGGCCTGTGTTCCAAAGAGGTCCTGTTCAAAACTCCTTTCAAATCACCATCGAGCATCTGTGGTGTGAGGATATAATGGTGATGTTTTGTTCCAAGTGGAGGATGAGGCCTGTGTTCAAAACTCCTTTCAAATCACCATTGAGCATCTGTGGTGTGTGGATGGAATGATCATGTTTTGTTCCAAGTGTGGAGGAGGCCTGTGTTCCAAAGAGGTCCTGTTCAAAATTCCTTTCAAATCACCATCGAGCATCTGTGGTGTGTGGATATAATGGTGATGTTTTGTTCCAAGTGGTAGAGGAGGACTGTGTTCCATTGAGGTCCTGTTCAAAACTCCTTTCAAATCACCATCGAGCATCTGTGGTGTGTGGATATAATGGTGATGTTTTGTTCCAAGTGGAGGAGGAGGCCTGTGTTCCAAAGAGGTCCTGTTCAAAACTCCTTTCAAATCACCATCGAGCATCTGTGGTGTGTGGATATAATGGTGATGTTTTGTTCCAAGTGGAGGAGGAGGCCTGTGTTCCAAAGAGGTCCTGTTCAAAACTCCTTTCAAATCACCATCGAGCATCTGTGGTGTGAGGATATAATGGTGATGTTTTGTTCCAAGTGGAGGAGGAGGCCTTTGTTCCATTGAGGTCCTGTTCAAAACTCCTTTCAAATCACCATTGAGAATCTGTGGTGTGTGGATGGAATGATCATGTTTTGTTCCAAGTGGTAGAGGAGGACTGTGTTCCATTGAGGTCCTGTTCAAAACTCCTTTTAAATCCCCATCGAGCATCTGTGGTGTGTGGATGGAATGATCATGTTTTGTTCCAAGTGTGGAGGAGGCCTGTGTTCCAAAGAGGTCCTGTTCAAAATTCCTTTTAAATCACCATCGAGGCCTCCTCGATGCCCTACTGTGTTCCAGTGAGGTCCTGTTCAAAACTCCTTTCAAATCACCACCTTTCAAATACCCATTTCCAACTTTCGACTGTGATCGAATGGGGGTTTTGGTCATAAAAGAAGGCCACCAGTAACTTGTAACCTATCAAGCTCTCAGACATGAGGCCAATCGATTCGCAAAATATGAGGCTCCATTAAAATCTGCGACCAGCCCGAAGCAAAGCCCTGCACCCGCCCGGCTAGTTCAGTCGGTAGAGCATGAGACTCTTAATCTCAGGGTCGTGGGTTCGAGCCCCACGTTGGGCGTATCTATTAGCTATCTCTCTTCCCAACAGGTGGTCTCGGTTTTCAGCGCGCTGTACACATTACGCTAGTGGAAAACTAGTTTGTCTTTGCCGGAAACGTCCAATTGTGCTTTTTTATAACGTGACCCAGTGGCTGACTTGCCGCCGGTCTCTGTGGCGCAATTGGTTAGCGCGTTCGGCTGTTAACCGAAAGGATGGTGGTTCGAGCCCACCCAGGGACGATGGATGTTTTGTTCCAAGGGGTGGAGGAGGCCTGTGTTCCAAAGAGGTCCTGTTCAAAACTCCTTTCAAATCACCATCGAGCATCTGTGGTGTGTGGATATAATGGTGATGTTTTGTTCCAAGTGGAGAAGGAGGCCTGTGTTCCAAAGAGGTCCTGTTCAAAACTCCTTTCAAATCACCATCGAGCATCTGTGGTGTGAGGATATAATGGTAATGTTTTGTTCCAAGTGGAGGAGGAGGCCTGTGTTCCAAAGAGGTCCTGTTCAAAACTCCTTTCAAATCACCATCGAGTATCTGTGGTGTGTGGATATAATGGTGATGTTTTGTTCCAAGTGGAGGAGGAGGCCTGTGTTCCAAAGAGGTCCTGTTCAAAACTCCTTTCAAATCACCATCGAGCATCTGTGGTGTGAGGATATAATGGTGATGTTTTGTTCCAAGTGGAGGAGGAGGCCTGTGTTCCATTGAGGTCCTGTTCAAAACTCCTTTCAAATCACCATCGAGCATCTGTGGTGTGTGGATATAATGGTGATGTTTTGTTCCAAATGGAGGAGGAGGCCTGTGTTCCAAAGAGGTCCTGTTCAAAACTCCTTTCAAATCACCATCGAGCATCTGTGGTGTGAGGATGGAATGATCATGTTTTGTTCCAAGTGGTAGAGGAGGACTGTGTTCCATTGAGGTCCTGTTCAAAACTCCTTTTAAATCCCCATCGAGCATCTGTGGTGTGTGGATGGAATGATCATGTTTTGTTCCAAGTGTGGAGGAGGCCTGTGTTCCAAAGAGGTCCTGTTCAAAATTCCTTTTAAATCACCATCGAGGCCTCCTCGATGCCCTACTGTGTTCCAGTGAGGTCCTGTTCAAAACTCCTTTCAAATCACCACCTTTCAAATACCCATTTCCAACTTTTGACTGTGATCTAATGGGGGTTTTGGTCATAAAAGGAGGCCACCAGTAACTTGTAACCTATCAAGCTCTCAGACATGAGGCCAATCGATTCGCAAAATATGAGGCTCCATTAAAATCTGCGACCAGCCCGAAGCAAAGCCCTGCACCCGCCCGGCTAGCTCAGTCGGTAGAGCATGAGACTCTTAATCTCAGGGTCGTGGGTTCGAGCCCCACGTTGGGCGTATCTATTAGCTATCTCTCTTCCCAACAGGTGGTCTCGGTTTTCAGCGCGCTGAACACATTACGCTAGTGGAAAACTTGTTTGTCTTTGCCGGAAACGTCCAATTGTGCTTTTTTATAACGTGACCCAGTGGCTGACTTGCCGCCGGTCTCTGTGGCGCAATTGGTTAGCGCGTTCGGCTGTTAACCAAAAGGATGGTGGTTCGAGCCCACCCAGGGACGATGGATGTTTTGTTCCAAGGGGTGGAGGAGGCCTGTGTTCCAAAGAGGTCCTGTTCAAAACTCCTTTCAAATCACCATCGAGCATCTGTGGTGTGTGGATATAATGGTGATGTTTTGTTCCAAGTGGAGGAGGAGGCCTGTGTTCCAAAGAGGTCCTGTTCAAAACTCCTTTCAAATCACCATCGAGCATCTGTGGTGTGAGGATATAATGGTAATGTTTTGTTCCAAGTGGAGGAGGAGGCCTGTGTTCCAAAGAGGTCCTGTTCAAAACTCCTTTCAAATCACCATCGAGCATCTGTGGTGTGTGGATATAATGGTGATGTTTTGTTCCAAGTGGAGGAGGAGGCCTGTGTTCCAAAGAGGTCCTGTTCAAAACTCCTTTCAAATCACCATCGAGCATCTGTGGTGTGAGGATATAATGGTGATGTTTTGTTCCAAGTGGAGGAGGAGGCCTGTGTTCCATTGAGGTCCTGTTTAAAACTCCTTTTAAATCCCCATCGAGCATCTGTGGTGTGTGGATGGAATGATCATGTTTTGTTCCAAGTGTGGAGGAGGCCTGTGTTCCAAAGAGGTCCTGTTCAAAATTCCTTTTAAATCACCATCGAGGCCTCCTCGATGCCCTACTGTGTTCCAGTGAGGTCCTGTTCAAAACTACTTTCAAATCACCACCTTTCAAATACCCATTTCCAACTTTTGACTGTGATCGAATGGGGGTTTTGGTCATAAAAGGAGGCCACCAGTAACTTGTAACCTATCAAGCTCTCAGACATGAGGCCAATCGATTCGCAAAATATGAGGCTCCATTAAAATCTGCGACCAGCCCGAAGCAAAGCCCTGCACCCGCCCGGCTAGCTCAGTCGGTAGAGCATGAGACTCTTAATCTCAGGGTCGTGGGTTCGAGCCCCACGTTGGGCGTATCTATTAGCTATCTCTCTTCCCAACAGGTGGTCTCGGTTTTCAGCGCGCTGTACACATTACGCTAGTGGAAAACTAGTTTGTCTTTGCCGGAAACGTCCAATTGTGCTTTTTTATAACCTGACCCAGTGGCTGACTTGCCGCCGGTCTCTGTGGCGCAATTGGTTAGCGCGTTCGGCTGTTAACCGAAAGGATGGTGGTTCGAGCCCACCCAGGGACGATGGATGTTTTGTTCCAAGGGGTGGAGGAGGCCTGTGTTCCAAAGAGGTCCTGTTCAAAACTCCTTTCAAATCACCATCGAGCATCTGTGGTGTGAGGATATAATGGTAATGTTTTGTTCCAAGTGGAGGAGGAGGCCTGTGTTCCAAAGAGGTCCTGTTCAAAACTCCTTTCAAATCACCATCGAGCATCTGTGGTGTGTGGATATAATGGTGATGTTTTGTTCCAAGTGGAGGAGGAGGCCTGTGTTCCAAAGAGGTCCTGTTCAAAACTCCTTTCAAATCACCATCGAGCATCTGTGGTGTGAGGATATAATGGTAATGTTTTGTTCCAAGTGGAGGAGGAGGCCTGTGTTCCAAAGAGGTCCTGTTCAAAACTCCTTTCAAATCACCATCGAGCATATGTGGTGTGTGGATATAATGGTGATGTTTTGTTCCAAGTGGAGGAGGAGGCCTGTGTTCCAAGAGGTCCTGTTCAAAACTCCTTTCAAATCACCATCGAGCATCTGTGGTGTGAGGATATAATGGTGATGTTTTGTTCCAAGTGGAGGAGGAGGCCTGTGTTCCATTGAGGTCCTGTTCAAAACTCCTTTTAAATCCCCATCGAGCATCTGTGGTGTGTGGATGGAATGATCATGTTTTGTTCCAAGTGTGGAGGAGGCCTGTGTTCCAAAGAGGTCCTGTTCAAAATTCCTTTTAAATCACCATCGAGCATCTGTGGTGTGTGGATGGAATGATCATGTTTTGTTCCAAATGGTAGAGGAGACTGTGTTCCAAAGAGGTCCTGTTCAAAATTCCTTTTAAATCACCATCGAGGCCTCCTCGATGCCCTACTGTGTTCCAGTGAGGTCCTGTTCAAAACTCCTTTCAAATCACCACCTTTCAAATACCCATTTCCAACTTTCGACTGTGATCGAATGGGGGTTTTGGTCATAAAAGAAGGCCACCAGTAACTTGTAACCTATCAAGCTCTCAGACATGAGGCCAATCGATTCGCAAAATATGAGGCTCCATTAAAATCTGCGACCAGCCCGAAGCAAAGCCCTGCACCCGCCCGGCTAGTTCAGTCGGTAGAGCATGAGACTCTTAATCTCAGGGTCGTGGGTTCGAGCCCCACGTTGGGCGTATCTATTAGCTATCTCTCTTCCCAACAGGTGGTCTCGGTTTTCAGCGCGCTGTACACATTACGCTAGTGGAAAACTTGTTTGTCTTTGCCGGAAACGTCCAATTGTGCTTTTTTATAACGTGACCCAGTGGCTGACTTGCCGCCGGTCTCTGTGGCGCAATTGGTTAGCGCGTTCGGCTGTTAACCGAAAGGATGGTGGTTCGAGCCCACCCAGGGACGATGGATGTTTTGTTCCAAGGGGTGGAGGAGGCCTGTGTTCCAAAGAGGTCCTGTTCAAAACTCCTTTCAAATCACCATCGAGCATCTGTGGTGTGTGGATATAATGGTGATGTTTTGTTCCAAGTGGAGAAGGAGGCCTGTGTTCCAAAGAGGTCCTGTTCAAAACTCCTTTCAAATCACCATCGAGCATCTGTGGTGTGAGGATATAATGGTAATGTTTTGTTCCAAGTGGAGGAGGAGGCCTGTGTTCCAAAGAGGTCCTGTTCAAAACTCCTTTCAAATCACCATCGAGTATCTGTGGTGTGTGGATATAATGGTGATGTTTTGTTCCAAGTGGAGGAGGAGGCCTGTGTTCCAAAGAGGTCCTGTTCAAAACTCCTTTCAAATCACCATCGAGCATCTGTGGTGTGAGGATATAATGGTGATGTTTTGTTCCAAGTGGAGGAGGAGGCCTGTGTTCCATTGAGGTCCTGTTCAAAACTCCTTTCAAATCACCATCGAGCATCTGTGGTGTGTGGATATAATGGTGATGTTTTGTTCCAAATGGAGGAGGAGGCCTGTGTTCCAAAGAGGTCCTGTTCAAAACTCCTTTCAAATCACCATCGAGCATCTGTGGTGTGAGGATGGAATGATCATGTTTTGTTCCAAGTGGTAGAGGAGGACTGTGTTCCATTGAGGTCCTGTTCAAAACTCCTTTTAAATCCCCATCGAGCATCTGTGGTGTGTGGATGGAATGATCATGTTTTGTTCCAAGTGTGGAGGAGGCCTGTGTTCCAAAGAGGTCCTGTTCAAAATTCCTTTTAAATCACCATCGAGGCCTCCTCGATGCCCTACTGTGTTCCAGTGAGGTCCTGTTCAAAACTCCTTTCAAATCACCACCTTTCAAATACCCATTTCCAACTTTTGACTGTGATCTAATGGGGGTTTTGGTCATAAAAGGAGGCCACCAGTAACTTGTAACCTATCAAGCTCTCAGACATGAGGCCAATCGATTCGCAAAATATGAGGCTCCATTAAAATCTGCGACCAGCCCGAAGCAAAGCCCTGCACCCGCCCGGCTAGCTCAGTCGGTAGAGCATGAGACTCTTAATCTCAGGGTCGTGGGTTCGAGCCCCACGTTGGGCGTATCTATTAGCTATCTCTCTTCCCAACAGGTGGTCTCGGTTTTCAGCGCGCTGAACACATTACGCTAGTGGAAAACTTGTTTGTCTTTGCCGGAAACGTCCAATTGTGCTTTTTTATAACGTGACCCAGTGGCTGACTTGCCGCCGGTCTCTGTGGCGCAATTGGTTAGCGCGTTCGGCTGTTAACCAAAAGGATGGTGGTTCGAGCCCACCCAGGGACGATGGATGTTTTGTTCCAAGGGGTGGAGGAGGCCTGTGTTCCAAAGAGGTCCTGTTCAAAACTCCTTTCAAATCACCATCGAGCATCTGTGGTGTGTGGATATAATGGTGATGTTTTGTTCCAAGTGGAGGAGGAGGCCTGTGTTCCAAAGAGGTCCTGTTCAAAACTCCTTTCAAATCACCATCGAGCATCTGTGGTGTGAGGATATAATGGTAATGTTTTGTTCCAAGTGGAGGAGGAGGCCTGTGTTCCAAAGAGGTCCTGTTCAAAACTCCTTTCAAATCACCATCGAGCATCTGTGGTGTGTGGATATAATGGTGATGTTTTGTTCCAAGTGGAGGAGGAGGCCTGTGTTCCAAAGAGGTCCTGTTCAAAACTCCTTTCAAATCACCATCGAGCATCTGTGGTGTGAGGATATAATGGTGATGTTTTGTTCCAAGTGGAGGAGGAGGCCTGTGTTCCATTGAGGTCCTGTTTAAAACTCCTTTTAAATCCCCATCGAGCATCTGTGGTGTGTGGATGGAATGATCATGTTTTGTTCCAAGTGTGGAGGAGGCCTGTGTTCCAAAGAGGTCCTGTTCAAAATTCCTTTTAAATCACCATCGAGGCCTCCTCGATGCCCTACTGTGTTCCAGTGAGGTCCTGTTCAAAACTACTTTCAAATCACCACCTTTCAAATACCCATTTCCAACTTTTGACTGTGATCGAATGGGGGTTTTGGTCATAAAAGGAGGCCACCAGTAACTTGTAACCTATCAAGCTCTCAGACATGAGGCCAATCGATTCGCAAAATATGAGGCTCCATTAAAATCTGCGACCAGCCCGAAGCAAAGCCCTGCACCCGCCCGGCTAGCTCAGTCGGTAGAGCATGAGACTCTTAATCTCAGGGTCGTGGGTTCGAGCCCCACGTTGGGCGTATCTATTAGCTATCTCTCTTCCCAACAGGTGGTCTCGGTTTTCAGCGCGCTGTACACATTACGCTAGTGGAAAACTAGTTTGTCTTTGCCGGAAACGTCCAATTGTGCTTTTTTATAACCTGACCCAGTGGCTGACTTGCCGCCGGTCTCTGTGGCGCAATTGGTTAGCGCGTTCGGCTGTTAACCGAAAGGATGGTGGTTCGAGCCCACCCAGGGACGATGGATGTTTTGTTCCAAGGGGTGGAGGAGGCCTGTGTTCCAAAGAGGTCCTGTTCAAAACTCCTTTCAAATCACCATCGAGCATCTGTGGTGTGAGGATATAATGGTAATGTTTTGTTCCAAGTGGAGGAGGAGGCCTGTGTTCCAAAGAGGTCCTGTTCAAAACTCCTTTCAAATCACCATCGAGCATCTGTGGTGTGTGGATATAATGGTGATGTTTTGTTCCAAGTGGAGGAGGAGGCCTGTGTTCCAAAGAGGTCCTGTTCAAAACTCCTTTCAAATCACCATCGAGCATCTGTGGTGTGAGGATATAATGGTAATGTTTTGTTCCAAGTGGAGGAGGAGGCCTGTGTTCCAAAGAGGTCCTGTTCAAAGCTCCTTTCAAATCACCATCGAGCATATGTGGTGTGTGGATATAATGGTGATGTTTTGTTCCAAGTGGAGGAGGAGGCCTGTGTTCCAAGAGGTCCTGTTCAAAACTCCTTTCAAATCACCATCGAGCATCTGTGGTGTGAGGATATAATGGTGATGTTTTGTTCCAAGTGGAGGAGGAGGCCTGTGTTCCATTGAGGTCCTGTTCAAAACTCCTTTTAAATCCCCATCGAGCATCTGTGGTGTGTGGATGGAATGATCATGTTTTGTTCCAAGTGTGGAGGAGGCCTGTGTTCCAAAGAGGTCCTGTTCAAAATTCCTTTTAAATCACCATCGAGCATCTGTGGTGTGTGGATGGAATGATCATGTTTTGTTCCAAATGGTAGAGGAGACTGTGTTCCAAAGAGGTCCTGTTCAAAACTCCTTTCAAATCACCATCGAGCATCTGTGGTGTGAGGATATAATGGTGATGTCCTCCATCCCTTGTTTTGTTCCAAGGGGTGGAGGAGGCCTGTGTTCCAAAGAGGTCCTGTTCAAAACTCCTTTCAAATCACCATCGAGCATCTGTGGTGTGAGGATATAATGGTGATGTTTTGTTCCAAGTGGAGGATGAGGCCTGTGTTCAAAACTCCTTTCAAATCACCATTGAGCATCTGTGGTGTGTGGATGGAATGATCATGTTTTGTTCCAAGTGTGGAGGAGGCCTGTGTTCCAAAGAGGTCCTGTTCAAAATTCCTTTCAAATCACCATCGAGCATCTGTGGTGTGTGGATATAATGGTGATGTTTTGTTCCAAGTGGTAGAGGAGGACAGTGTTCCATTGAGGTCCTGTTCAAAACTCCTTTCAAATCACCATCGAGCATCTGTGGTGTGTGGATATAATGGTGATGTTTTGTTCCAAGTGGAGGAGGAGGCCTGTGTTCCAAAGAGGTCCTGTTCAAAACTCCTTTCAAATCACCATCGAGCATCTGTGGTGTGTGGATATAATGGTGATGTTTTGTTCCAAGTGGAGGAGGAGGCCTGTGTTCCAAAGAGGTCCTGTTCAAAACTCCTTTCAAATCACCATCGAGCATCTGTGGTGTGAGGATATAATGGTGATGTTTTGTTCCAAGTGGAGGAGGAGGCCTTTGTTCCATTGAGGTCCTGTTCAAAACTCCTTTCAAATCACCATTGAGAATCTGTGGTGTGTGGATGGAATGATCATGTTTTGTTCCAAGTGGTAGAGGAGGACTGTGTTCCATTGAGGTCCTGTTCAAAACTCCTTTTAAATCCCCATCGAGCATCTGTGGTGTGTGGATGGAATGATCATGTTTTGTTCCAAGTGTGGAGGAGGCCTGTGTTCCAAAGAGGTCCTGTTCAAAATTCCTTTTAAATCACCATCGAGGCCTCCTCGATGCCCTACTGTGTTCCAGTGATGTCCTGTTCAAAACTCCTTTCAAATCACCACCTTTCAAATACCCATTTCCAACTTTCGACTGTGATCGAATGGGGGTTTTGGTCATAAAAGAAGGCCACCAGTAACTTGTAACCTATCAAGCTCTCAGACATGAGGCCAATCGATTCGCAAAATATGAGGCTCCATTAAAATCTGCGACCAGCCCGAAGCAAAGCCCTGCACCCGCCCGGCTAGCTCAGTCGGTAGAGCATGAGACTCTTAATCTCAGGGTCGTGGGTTCGAGCCCCACGTTGGGCGTATCTATTAGCTATCTCTCTTCCCAACAGGTGGTCTCGGTTTTCAGCGCGCTGTACACATTACGCTAGTGGAAAACTTGTTTGTCTTTGCCGGAAAGGTCCAATTGTGCTTTTTTATAACGTGACCCAGTGGCTGACTTGCCGCCGGTCTCTGTGGCGCAATTGGTTAGCGCGTTCGGCTGTTAACCGAAAGGATGGTGGTTCGAGCCCACCCAGGGACGATGGATGTTTTGTTCCAAGGGGTGGAGGAGGCCTGTGTTCCAAAGAGGTCCTGTTCAAAACTCCTTTCAAATCACCATCGAGCATCTGTGGTGTGTGGATATAATGGTGATGTTTTGTTCCAAGTGGAGAAGGAGGCCTGTGTTCCAAAGAGGTCCTGTTCAAAACTCCTTTCAAATCACCATCGAGCATCTGTGGTGTGAGGATATAATGGTAATGTTTTGTTCCAAGTGGAGGAGGAGGCCCGTGTTCCAAAGAGGTCCTGTTCAAAACTCCTTTCAAATCACCATCGAGTATCTGTGGTGTGTGGATATAATGGTGATGTTTTGTTCCAAGTGGAGGAGGAGGCCTGTGTTCCAAAGAGGTCCTGTTCAAAACTCCTTTCAAATCACCATCGAGCATCTGTGGTGTGAGGATATAATGGTGATGTTTTGTTCCAAGTGGAGGAGGAGGCCTGTGTTCCATTGAGGTCCTGTTCAAAACTCCTTTCAAATCACCATCGAGCATCTGTGGTGTGTGGATATAATGGTGATGTTTTGTTCCAAATGGAGGAGGAGGCCTGTGTTCCAAAGAGGTCCTGTTCAAAACTCCTTTCAAATCACCATCGAGCATCTGTGGTGTGAGGATGGAATGATCATGTTTTGTTCCAAGTGGTAGAGGAGGACTGTGTTCCATTGAGGTCCTGTTCAAAACTCCTTTTAAATCCCCATCGAGCATCTGTGGTGTGTGGATGGAATGATCATGTTTTGTTCCAAGTGTGGAGGAGGCCTGTGTTCCAAAGAGGTCCTGTTCAAAATTCCTTTTAAATCACCATCGAGGCCTCCTCGATGCCCTACTGTGTTCCAGTGAGGTCCTGTTCAAAACTCCTTTCAAATCACCACCTTTCAAATACCCATTTCCAACTTTTGACTGTGATCTAATGGGGGTTTTGGTCATAAAAGGAGGCCACCAGTAACTTGTAACCTATCAAGCTCTCAGACATGAGGCCAATCGATTCGCAAAATATGAGGCTCCATTAAAATCTGCGACCAGCCCGAAGCAAAGCCCTGCACCCGCCCGGCTAGCTCAGTCGGTAGAGCATGAGACTCTTAATCTCAGGGTCGTGGGTTCGAGCCCCACGTTGGGCGTATCTATTAGCTATCTCTCTTCCCAACAGGTGGTCTCGGTTTTCAGCGCGCTGTACACATTACGCTAGTGGAAAACTTGTTTGTCTTTGCCGGAAACGTCCTATTGTGCTTTTTTATAACGTGACCCAGTGGCTGACTTGCCGCCGGTCTCTGTGGCGCAATTGGTTAGCGCGTTCGGCTGTTAACCGAAAGGATGGTGGTTCGAGCCCACCCAGGGACGATGGATGTTTTGTTCCAAGGGGTGGAGGAGGCCTGTGTTCCAAAGAGGTCCTGTTCAAAACTCCTTTCAAATCACCATCGAGCATCTGTGGTGTGTGGATATAAGGGTGATGTTTTGTTCCAAGTGGAGGAGGAGGCCTGTGTTCCAAAGAGGTCCTGTTCAAAACTCCTTTCAAATCACCATCGAGCATCTGTGGTGTGAGGATATAATGGTAATGTTTTGTTCCAAGTGGAGGAGGAGGCCTGTGTTCCAAAGAGGTCCTGTTCAAAACTCCTTTCAAATCACCATCGAGCATCTGTGGTGTGTGGATATAATGGTGATGTTTTGTTCCAAGTGGAGGAGGAGGCCTGTGTTCCAAAGAGGTCCTGTTCAAAACTCCTTTCAAATCACCATCGAGCATCTGTGGTGTGAGGATATAATGGTGATGTTTTGTTCCAAGTGGAGGAGGAGGCCTGTGTTCCATTGAGGTCCTGTTTAAAACTCCTTTTAAATCCCCATCGAGCATCTGTGGTGTGTGGATGGAATGATCATGTTTTGTTCCAAGTGTGGAGGAGGCCTGTGTTCCAAAGAGGTCCTGTTCAAAATTCCTTTTAAATCACCATCGAGGCCTCCTCGATGCCCTACTGTGTTCCAGTGAGGTCCTGTTCAAAACTCCTTTCAAATCACCACCTTTCAAATACCCATTTCCAACTTTTGACTGTGATCGAATGGGGGTTTTGGTCATAAAAGGAGGACACCAGTAACTTGTAACCTATCAAGCTCTCAGACATGAGGCCAATCGATTCGCAAAATATGAGGCTCCATTAAAATCTGCGACCAGCCCGAAGCAAAGCCATGCACCCGCCCGGCTAGCTCAGTCGGTAGAGCATGAGACTCTTAATCTCAGGGTCGTGGGTTCGAGCCCCACGTTGGGCGTATCTATTAGCTATCTCTCTTCCCAACAGGTGGTCTCGGTTTTCAGCGCGCTGTACACATTACGCTAGTGGAAAACTAGTTTGTCTTTGCCGGAAACGTCCAATTGTGCTTTTTTATAACCTGACCCAGTGGCTGACTTGCCGCCGGTCTCTGTGGCGCAATTGGTTAGCGCGTTCGGCTGTTAACCGAAAGGATGGTGGTTCGAGCCCACCCAGGGACGATGGATGTTTTGTTCCAAGGGGTGGAGGAGGCCTGTGTTCCAAAGAGGTCCTGTTCAAAACTCCTTTCAAATCACCATCGAGCATCTGTGGTGTGAGGATATAATGGTAATGTTTTGTTCCAAGTGGAGGAGGAGGCCTGTGTTCCAAAGAGGTCCTGTTCAAAACTCCTTTCAAATCACCATCGAGCATCTGTGGTGTGTGGATATAATGGTGATGTTTTGTTCCAAGTGGAGGAGGAGGCCTGTGTTCCAAAGAGGTCCTGTTCAAAACTCCTTTCAAATCACCATCGAGCATATGTGGTGTGTGGATATAATGGTGATGTTTTGTTCCAAGTGGAGGAGGAGGCCTGTGTTCCAAGAGGTCCTGTTCAAAACTCCTTTCAAATCACCATTGAGGATCTGTGGTGTGAGGATATAATGGTGATGTTTTGTTCCAAGTGGAGGAGGAGGCCTGTGTTCCATTGAGGTCCTGTTCAAAACTCCTTTCAAATCACCATCGAGCATCTGTGGTGTGTGGATGGAATGATCATGTTTTGTTCCAAGTGGTAGAGGAGGACTGTGTTCCATTGAGGTCCTGTTCAAAACTCCTTTTAAATCCCCATCGAGCATCTGTGGTGTGTGGATGGAATGATCATGTTTTGTTCCAAATGGTAGAGGAGACTGTGTTCCAAAGAGGTCCTGTTCAAAACTCCTTTCAAATCACCATCGAGCATCTGTGGTGTGAGGATATAATGGTGATGTCCTCCATCCCTTGTTTTGTTCCAAGGGGTGGAGGAGGCCTGTGTTCCAAAGAGGTCCTGTTCAAAACTCCTTTCAAATCACCATCGAGCATCTGTGGTGTGAGGATATAATGGTGATGTTTTGTTCCAAGTGGAGGATGAGGCCTGTGTTCAAAACTCCTTTCAAATCACCATTGAGCACCTGTGGTGTGTGGATGGAATGATCATGTTTTGTTCCAAGTGTGGAGGAGGCCTGTGTTCCAAAGAGGTCCTGTTCAAAATTCCTTTTAAATCACCATCGAGGCCTCCTCGATGCCCTACTGTGTTCCAGTGAGGTCCTGTTCAAAACTCGTTTCAAATCACCACCTTTCAAATACCCATTTCCAACTTTTGACTGTGATCGAATGGGGGTTTTGGTCATAAAAAGAGGCCACCAGTAACTTGTAACCTATCAAGCTCTCAGACATGTGGCCAATCGATTCGCAAAATATGAGGCTCCATTAAACTCTGCGACCAGCCCGAAGCAAAGCCCTGCACCCGCCCGGCTTTCAAATCACCATCGAGCATCTGTGGTGTGAGGATATAATGGTGATGTTTTGTTCCAAGTGGATATAATGGTAATGTTTTGTTCCAAGTGGAGGAGGAGGCCTGTGTTCCAAAGAGGTCCTGTTCAAAACTCCTTTCAAATCACCATCGAGCATCTGTGGTGTGTGGATATAATGGTGATGTTTTGTTCCAAGTGGAGGAGGAGGCCTGTGTTCCAAAGAGGTCCTGTTCAAAACTCCTTTCAAATCACCATCGAGCATCTGTGGTGTGAGGATATAATGGTGATGTTTTGTTCCAAGTGGAGGAGGAGGCCTGTGTTCCATTGAGGTCCTGTTCAAAACTCCTTTCAAATCACCATCGAGCATCTGTGGTGTGTGGATGGAATGATCATGTTTTGTTCCAAGTGGTAGAGGAGGACTGTGTTCCATTGAGGTCCTGTTCAAAACTCCTTTCAAATCACCATCGAGCATCTGTGGTGTGTGGATATAATGGTGATGTTTTGTTCCAAGTGGAGGAGGAGGCCTGTGTTCCAAAGAGGTCCTGTTCAAAACTCCTTTCAAATCACCATCGAGCATCTGTGGTGTGAGGATATAATGGTGATGTTTTGTTCCAAGTGGAGGAGGAGGCCTGTGTTCCAAAGAGGTCCTGTTCAAAACTCCTTTCAAATCACCATCGAGCATCTGTGGTGTGTGGATATAATGGTGATGTTTTGTTCCAAGTGGAGGAGGAGGCCTGTGTTCCATTGAGGTCCTGTTCAAAACTCCTTTCAAATCACCATCGAGCATCTGTGGTGTGTGGATGGAATGATCATGTTTTGTTCCAAGTGGTAGAGGAGGACTGTGTTCCATTGAGGTCCTGTTCAAAACTCCTTTTAAATCCCCATCGAGCATCTGTGGTGTGCGGATATAATGGTGATGTTTTGTTCCATGTGGAGGAGGAGGCCTGTGTTCCAAAGAGGTCCTGTTTAAAACTCCTTTCAAATCCCCATCGAGCATCTGTGGTGTGTGGATGGAATGATCATGTTTTGTTCCAAGTGTGGAGGAGGCCTGTGTTCCAAAGAGGTCCTGTTCAAAATTCCTTTTAAATCACCATCGAGGCCTCCTCGATGCCCTACTGTGTTCCAGTGAGGTCCTGTTCAAAACTCCTTTCAAATCACCACCTTTCAAATACCCATTTCCAACTTTCGACTGTGATCGAATGGGGGTTTTGGTCATAAAAGAAGGCCACCAGTAACTTGTAACCTATCAGGCTCTCAGACGTGAGGCCAATCGATTCGCAAAATATGAGGCTCCGTTAAAATCTGCAACCAGCCCGAAGCAAAGCCTTGCACCCGCCCGGCTAGCTCAGTCGGTAGAGCATGAGACTCTTAATCTCAGGGTCGTGGGTTCGAGCTCCACGTTGGGCGTATCTATTAGCTATCTCTCTTCCCAACAGGTGCTCTCGGTTTTCAGCGCGCTGTACACATTACGCTAGTGGAAAACTAGTTTGTCTTTGCCGGAAACGTCCAATTGTGCTTTTTTATAACCTGACCCAGTGGCTGACTTGCCGCCGGTCTCTGTGGCGCAATTGGTTAGCGCGTTCGGCTGTTAACCGAAAGGATGGTGGTTCGAGCCCACCCAGGGACGATGGGTCTTTTGTTCCAAGGGGTGGAGGAGGCCTGTGTTCCAAAGAGGTCCTGTTCAAAACTCCTTTCAAATCACCATCGAGCATCTGTGGTGTGTGGATATAATGGTGATGTTTTGTTCCAAGTGGAGGAGGAGGCCTGTGTTCCAAAGAGGTCCTGTTCAAAACTCCTTTCAAATCACCATCGAGCATCTGTGGTGTGTGGATATAATGGTGATGTTTTGTTCCAAGTGGAGGAGGAGGCCTGTGTTCCAAAGAGGTCCTGTTCAAAACTCCTTTCAAATCACCATCGAGCATCTGTGGTGTGAGGATATAATGGTGATGTTTTGTTCCAAGTGGAGGAGGAGGCCTGTGTTCCAAAGAGGTCCTGTTCAAAACTCCTTTCAAATCACCATCGAGCATCTGTGGTGTGTGGATATAATGGTGATGTTTTGTTCCAAGTGGAGGAGGAGGCCTGTGTTCCAAAGAGGTCCTGTTCAAAACTCCTTTCAAATCACCATCGAGCATCTGTGGTGTGAGGATATAATGGTGATGTTTTGTTCCAAGTGGAGGAGGAGGCCTGTGTTCCATTGAGGTCCTGTTCAAAACTCCTTTCAAATCACCATTGAGAATCTGTGGTGTGTGGATGGAATGATCATGTTTTGTTCCAAGTGGTAGAGGAGGACTGTGTTCCATTGAGGTCCTGTTCAAAACTCATTTTAAATCCCCATCGAGCATCTGTGGTGTGTGGATGGAATGATCATGTTTTGTTCCAAGTGTGGAGGAGGCCTGTGTTCCAAAGAGGTCCTGTTCAAAATTCCTTTTAAATCACCATCGAGGCCTCCTCGATGCCCTACTGTGTTCCAGTGAGGTCCTGTTCAAAACTCCTTTCAAATCACCACCTTTCAAATACCCATTTCCAACTTTTGACTGTGATCGAATGGGGGTTTTGGTCATAAAAGGAGGCCACCAGTAACTTGTAACCTATCAAGCTCTCAGACATGAGGCCAATCGATTCGCAAAATATGAGGCTCCATTAAAATCTGCGACCAGCCCGAAGCAAAGCCCTGCACCCGCCCGGCTAGCTCAGTCGGTAGAGCATGAGACTCTTAATCTCAGGGTCGTGGGTTCGAGCCCCACGTTGGGCGTATCTATTAGCTATCTCTCTTCCCAACAGGTGGTCTCGGTTTTCAGCGCGCTGTACACATTACGCTAGTGGAAAACTTGTTTGTCTTTGCCGGAAACGTCCAATTGTGCTTTTTTATAACGTGACCCAGTGGCTGACTTGCCGCCGGTCTCTGTGGCGCAATTGGTTAGCGCGTTCGGCTGTTAACCGAAAGGATGGTGGTTCGAGCCCACCCAGGGACGATGGATGTTTTGTTCCAAGGGGTGGAGGAGGCCTGTGTTCCAAAGAGGTCCTGTTCAAAACTCCTTTCAAATCACCATCGAGCATCTGTGGTGTGAGGATATAATGGTAATGTTTTGTTCCAAGTGGAGGAGGAGGCCTGTGTTCCAAAGAGGTCCTGTTCAAAACTCCTTTCAAATCACCATCGAGCATCTGTGGTGTGTGGATATAATGGTGATGTTTTGTTCCAAGTGGAGGAGGAGGCCTGTGTTCCAAAGAGGTCCTGTTCAAAACTCCTTTCAAATCACCATCGAGCATCTGTGGTGTGAGGATATAATGGTGATGTTTTGTTCCAAGTGGAGGAGGAGGCCTGTGTTCCATTGAGGTCCTGTTCAAAACTCCTTTCAAATCACCATCGAGCATCTGTGGTGTGTGGATGGAATGATCATGTTTTGTTCCAAGTGGTAGAGGAGGACTGTGTTCCATTGAGGTCCTGTTCAAAACTCCTTTTAAATCCCCATCGAGCATCTGTGGTGTGCGGATATAATGGTGATGTTTTGTTCCAAGTGGAGGAGGAGGCCTGTGTTCCAAAGAGGTCCTGTTTAAAACTCCTTTCAAATCCCCATCGAGCATCTGTGGTGTGTGGATGGAATGATCATGTTTTGTTCCAAGTGTGGAGGAGGCCTGTGTTCCAAAGAGGTCCTGTTCAAAATTCCTTTTAAATCACCATCGTGGCCTCCTCGATGCCCTACTGTGTTCCAGTGAGGTCCTGTTCAAAACTCCTTTCAAATCACCACCTTTCAAATACCCATTTCCAACTTTCGACTGTGATCGAATGGGGGTTTTGGTCATAAAAGGAGGCCACCAGTAACTTGTAACCTATCAAGCTCTCAGACATGAGGCCAATCGACTCGAGGGTTCGAGGCCCACGTTGGGCGTATCTATTAGCTATCTCTCTTCCCAACAGGTGCTCTCGGTTTTCAGCGCGCTGTACACATTACGCTAGTGGAAAACTAGTTTGTCTTTGCCGGAAACGTCCAATTGTGCTTTTTTATAAACTGACCCAGTGGCTGAATTGCCGCCGGTCTCTGTGGCGCAATTGGTTAGCGCGTTCGGCTATTAACCGAAAGGATGGTGGTTCGAGCCCACCCAGGGACGATGGATCTTTTGTTCCAAGGGGTGGAGGAGGCCTGTGTTCCAAAGAGGTCCTGTTCAAAACTCCTTTCAAATCACCATCGAGCATCTGTGGTGTGTGGATATAATGGTGATGTTTTGTTCCAAGTGGAGGAGGAGGCCTGTGTTCCAAAGAGGTCCTGTTCAAAACTCCTTTCAAATCACCATCGAGCATCTGTGGTGTGCGGATATAATGGTGATGTTTTGTTCCAAGTGGAGGAGGAGGCCTGTGTTCCAAAGAGGTCCTGTTTAAAACTCCTTTCAAATCCCCATCGAGCATCTGTGGTGTGTGGATGGAATGATCATGTTTTGTTCCAAGTGTGGAGGAGGCCTGTGTTCCAAAGAGGTCCTGTTCAAAATTCCTTTTAAATCACCATCGAGGCCTCCTCGATGCCCTACTGTGTTCCAGTGAGGTCCTGTTCAAAACTCCTTTCAAATCACCACCTTTCAAATACCCATTTCCAACTTTCGACTGTGATCGAATGGGGGTTTTGGTCATAAAAGAAGGCCACCAGTAACTTGTAACCTATCAGGCTCTCAGACATGAGGCCAATCGATTCGCAAAATATGAGGCTCCGTTAAAATCTGCAACCAGCCCGAAGCAAAGCCTTGCACCCGCCCGGCTAGCTCAGTCGGTAGAGCATGAGACTCTTAATCTCAGGGTCGTGGGTTCGAGCCCCACGTTGGGCGTATCTATTAGCTATCTCTCTTCCCAACAGGTGCTCTCGGTTTTCAGCGCGCTGTACACATTACGCTAGTGGAAAACTATTTTGTCTTTGCCGGAAACGTCCAATTGTGCTTTTTTACAACCTGACCCAGTGGCTGACTTGCCACCGGTCTCTGTGGCGCAATTGGTTAGCGCGTTCAGCTGTTAACCGAAAGGATGGTGGTTCGAGCCCACCCAGGGACGATGGATCTTTTGTTCCACGGGGTGGAGGAGGCCTGTGTTCCAAAGAGGTCCTGTTCAAAACTCCTTTCAAATCACCATCGAGCATCTGTGGTGTGAGGATATAATGGTAATGTTTTGTTCCAAGTGGAGGAGGAGGCCTGTGTTCCAAAGAGGTCCTGTTCAAAACTCCTTTCAAATCACCATCGAGCATCTGTGGTGTGAGGATATAATGGTGATGTTTTGTTCCAAGTGGAGGAGGAGGCCTGTGTTCCAAAGAGGTCCTGTTCAAAACTCCTTTTAAATCCCCATCGAGCATCTGTGGTGTGTGGATGGAATGATCATGTTTTGTTCCAAGTGTGGAGGAGGCCTGTGTTCCAAAGAGGTCCTGTTCAAAATTCCTTTTAAATCACCATCGAGGCCTCCTCGATGCCCTACTGTGTTCCAGTGAGGTCCTGTTCAAAACTCCTTTCAAATCACCACCTTTCAAATACCCATTTCCAACTTTCGACTGTGATCGAATGGGGGTTTTGGTCATAAAAGAAGGCCACCAGTAACTTGTAACCTCTCAGGCTCTCAGACATGAGGCCAATCGATTCGCAAAATATGAGGCTCCGTTAAAATCTGCAACCAGCCCGAAGCAAAGCCTTGCACCCGCCCGGCTAGCTCAGTCGGTAGACCATGAGACTCTTAATCTCAGGGTCGTGGGTTCGAGCCCCACGTTGGGCGTATCTGTTAGCTATCTCTCTTCCCAACAGGTGCTCTCGGTTTTCAGCGTGCTGTACACATTACGCTAGTGGAAAACTAGTTTGTCTTTGCCGGAAATGTCCAATTGTGCTTTTTTATAACCTGACCCAGTGGCTGACTTGCCACCGGTCTCTGTGGCGCAATTGGTTAGCGCGTTCGGCTGTTAACCGAAAGGATGGTGGTTCGAGCCCACCCAGGGACGATGGATGTTTTGTTCCAAGGGGTGGAGGAGGCCTGTGTTCCAAAGAGGTCCTGTTCAAAACTCCTTTCAAATCACCATCGAGCATCTGTGGTGTGTGGATATAATGGTGATGTTTTGTTCCAAGTGGAGGAGGAGGCCTGTGTTCCAAAGAGGATGTGGATGGAATGATCATGTTTTGTTCCAAGTGTGGAGGAGGCCTGTGTTCCAAAGAGGTCCCAGTGGCTGACTTGCAGCCGGTCTCTGTGGCGCAATTGGTTAGCGCGTTCGGCTGTTATCCGAAAGGATGGTGGTTCGAGCCCACCCAGGGACGATGGATGTTTTGTTCCAAGGGGTGGAGGAGGCCTGTGTTCCAAAGAGGTCCTGTTCAAAACTCCTTTCAAATCACCATCGAGCATCTGTGGTTTGTGGATATAATGGTGATGTTTTGTTCCAAGTGGAGGAGGAGGCCTGTGTTCCAAAGAGGTCCTGTTCAAAACTCCTTTCAAATCACCATCGAGCATCTGTGGTGTGAGGATATAATGGTGATGTTTTGTTCCAAGTGGATATAATGGTAATGTTTTGTTCCAAGTGGAGGAGGAGGCCTGTGTTCCAAAGAGGTCCTGTTCAAAACTCCTTTCAAATCACCATCGAGCACCTTTGGTGTGTGGATATAATGGTGATGTTTTGTTCCAAGTGGAGGAGGAGGCCTGTGTTCCAAAGAGGTCCTGTTCAAAACTCCTTTCAAATCACCATCGAGCATCTGTGGTGTGAGGATATAATGGTGATGTTTTGTTCCAAGTGGAGGAGGAGGCCTGTGTTCCATTGAGGTCCTGTTCAAAATTCCTTTCAAATCACCATTGAGCATCTGTGGTGTGTGGATGGAATGATCATGTTTTGTTCCAAGTGGTAGAGGAGGACTGTGTTCCATTGAGGTCCTGTTCAAAACTCCTTTTAAATCCCCATCGAGCATCTGTGGTGTGTGGATGGAATGATCATGTTTTGTTCCAAGTGTGGAGGAGGCCTGTGTTCCAAAGAGGTCCTGTTCAAAATTCCTTTTAAATCACCATCGAGGCCTCCTCGATGCCCTACTGTGTTCCAGTGAGGTCCTGTTCAAAACTCCTTTCAAATCACCACCTTTCAAATACCCATTTCCAACTTTTGACTGTGATCGAATGGGGGTTTTGGTCATAAAAGGAGGCCACCAGTAACTTGTAACCTATCAGGCTCTCAGACATGAGGCCAATCGATTCGCAAAATATGAGGCTCCGTTAAAATCTGCGACCAGCCCGAAGCAAAGCCCTGCACCCGCCCGGCTAGCTCAGTCGGTAGATTATGAGACTCTTAATCTCAGGGTCGTGGGTTCGAGCCCCACGTTGGGCGTGTCTATTAGCTATCTCTCTTCCCAACAGGTGGTCTCGGTTTTCAGCGCGCTTTACACATTACGCTAGTGGAAAACTACTTTGTCTTTGCCGGAAACGTCCAATTGTGCTTTTTTATAACCTGACCCAGTGGCTGACTTGCCACCGTTTTCTGTGGCGCAATTGGTTAGCGCGTTCGGCTGTTAACCGAAAGGATGGTGGTTCGAGCCCACCCAGGGACGATGGATGTTTTGTTCCAAGGGGTGGAGGAGGCCTGTGTTCCAAAGAGGTCCTGTTCAAAACTCCTTTCAAATCACCATCGAGCATCTGTGGTGTGTGGATTTAATGGTGATGTTTTGTTCCAAGTGGAGGAGGAGGCCTGTGTTCCAAATAGGTCCTGTTCAAAACTCCTTTCAAATCACCATCGAGCATCTGTGGTGTGAGGATATAATGGTAATGTTTTGTTCCAAGTGGAGGAGGAGGCCTGTGTTCCAAAGAGGTCCTGTTCAAACTCCTTTCAAATCACCATCGAGCATCTGTGGTGTGAGGATATAATGGTGATGTTTTGTTCCAAGTGGAGGAGGAGGCCTGTGTTCCATTGAGGTCTTGTTCAAAACTCCTTTCAAATCACCATCGAGCATCTGTGGTGTGTGGATGGAATGATCATGTTTTGTTCCAAGTGGTAGAGGAGGACTGTGTTCCATGGAGGTCCTGTTCAAAACTCCTTTTAAATCCCCATCGAGCATCTGTGGTGTGCGGATATAATGGTGATGTTTTGTTCCAAGTGGAGGAGGAGGCCTGTGTTCCAAAGAGGTCCTGTTTAAAACTCCTTTCAAATCCCCATCGAGCATCTGTGGTGTGTGGATGGAATGATCATGTTTTGTTCCAAGTGTGGAGGAGGACTGTGTTCCAAAGAGGTCCTGTTCAAAATTCCTTTTAAATCACCATCGAGGCCTCCTCGATGCCCTACTGTGTTCCAGTGAGGTCCTGTTCAAAACTCCTTTCAAATCACCACCTTTCAAATACCCATTTCCAACTTTCGACTGTGATCGAATGGGGGTTTTGGTCATAAAAGGAGGCCACCAGTAACTTGTAACCTATCAGGCTCTCAGACATGAGGCCAATCGATTCGCAAAATATGAGGCTCCGTTAAAATCTGCGACCAGCCCGAAGCAAAGCCTTGCACCCGCCCGGCTAGCTCAGTCGGTAGAGCATGAGACTCTTAATCTCAGGGTCGTGGGTTCGAGCCCCACGTTGGGCGTATCTATTAGCTATCTCTCTTCCCAACAGGTGGTCTCGGTTTTCAGCGCGCTGTACACATTACGCTAGTGGAAAACTAGTTTGTCTTTGCCGGAAACGTCCAATTGTGCTTTTTTATAACCTGACCCAGTGGCTGACTTGCCGCTGGTCTCTGTGGCGCAATTGGTTAGCACGTTCGGCTGTTAACCGAAAGGATGGTGGTTCGAGCCCACCCAGGGATGCTGGATGTTTTGTTCCAAGGGGTGGAGGAGGCCTGTGTTCCAAAGAGGTCCTGTTCAAAACTCCTTTCAAATCACCATCGAGCATCTGTGGTGTGTGGATATAATGGTGATGTTTTGTTCCAAGTGGAGGAGGAGGCCTGTGTTCCAAAGAGGTCCTGTTCAAAACTCCTTTCAAATCACCATCGAGCATCTGTGGTGTGAGGATATAATGGTAATGTTTTGTTCCAAGTGGAGGAGGAGGCCTGTGTTCCAAAGAGGTCCTGTTCAAAACTCCTTTCAAATCACCATCGAGCATCTGTGGTGTGTGGATATAATGGTGATGTTTTGTTCCAAGTGGAGGAGGAGGCCTGTGTTCCAAAGAGGTCCTGTTCAAAACTCCTTTCAAATCACCATCGAGCATCTGTGGTGTGAGGATATAATGGTGATGTTTTGTTCCAAGTGGAGGAGGAGGCCTGTGTTCCATTGAGGTCCTGTTCAAAACTCCTTTCAAATCACCATCGAGCATCTGTGGTGTGTGGATATAATGGTGATGTTTTGTTCCAAGTGGAGGAGGAGGCCTGTGTTCCAAAGAGGATGTGGATGGAATGATCATGTTTTGTTCCAAGTGTGGAGGAGGCCTGTGTTCCAAAGAGGTCCCAGTGGCTGACTTGCAGCCGGTCTCTGTGGCGCAATTGGTTAGCGCGTTCGGCTGTTAACTGAAAGGATGGTGGTTCGAGCCCACCCAGGGACGATGGATGTTTTGTTCCAAGGGGTGGAGGAGGCCTGTGTTCCAAAGAGGTCCTGTTCAAAACTCCTTTCAAATCACCATCGAGCATCTGTGGTTTGTGGATATAATGGTGATGTTTTGTTCCAAGTGGAGGAGGAGGCCTGTGTTCCAAAGAGGTCCTGTTCAAAATTCCTTTCAAATCACCATCGAGCATCTGTGGTGTGAGGATATAATGGTGATGTTTTGTTCCAAGTGGATATAATGGTAATGTTTTGTTCCAAGTGGAGGAGGAGGCCTGTGTTCCAAAGAGGTCCTGTTCAAAACTCCTTTCAAATCACCATCGAGCACCTTTGGTGTGTGGATATAATGGTGATGTTTTGTTCCAAGTGGAGGAGGAGGCCTGTGTTCCAAAGAGGTCCTGTTCAAAACTCCTTTCAAATCACCATCGAGCATCTGTGGTGTGAGGATATAATGGTGATGTTTTGTTCCAAGTGGATATAATGGTAATGTTTTGTTCCAAGTGGAGGAGGAGGCCTGTTTTCCATTGAGGTCCTGTTCAAAACTCCTTTCAAATCACCATCGAGCATCTGTGGTGTGTGGATGGAATGATCATGTTTTGTTCCAAGTGGTAGAGGAGGACTGTGTTCCATTGAGGTCCTGTTCAAAACTCATTTTAAATCCCCATCGAGCATCTGTGGTGTGTGGATGGAATGATCATGTTTTGTTCCAAGTGTGGAGGAGGACTGTGTTCCAAAGAGGTCCTGTTCAAAATTCCTTTTAAATCACCATCGAGGCCTCCTCGATGCCCTACTGTGTTCCAGTGAGGTCCTGTTCAAAACTCCTTTCAAATCACCACCTTTCAAATACCCATTTCCAACTTTCGACTGTGATCGAATGGGGGTTTTGGTCATAAAAGGAGGCCACCAGTAACTTGTAACCTATCAGGCTCTCAGACATGAGGCCAATCGATTCGCAAAATATGAGGCTCCGTTAAAATCTGCGACCAGCCCGAAGCAAAGCCTTGCACCCGCCCGGCTAGCTCAGTCGGTAGAGCATGAGACTCTTAATCTCAGGGTCGTGGGTTCGAGCCCCACGTTGGGCGTATCTATTAGCTATCTCTCTTCCCAACCGGTGGTCTCGGTTTTCAGCGCGCTGTACACATTACGCTAGTGGAAAACTAGTTTGTCTTTGCCGGAAACGTCCAATTGTGCTTTTTTATAACCTGACCCAGTGGCTGACTTGCCGCTGGTCTGTGTGGCGCAATTGGTTAGCGCGTTCGGCTGTTAACCGAAAGGATGGTGGTTCGAGCCCACCCAGGGACGCTGGATGTTTTGTTCCAAGGGGTGGAGGAGGCCTGTGTTCCAAAGAGGTCCTGTTCAAAACTCCTTTCAAATCACCATCGAGCATCTGTGGTGTGTGGATATAATGGTGATGTTTTGTTCCAAGTGGAGGAGGAGGCCTGTGTTCCAAAGAGGTCCTGTTCAAAACTCCTTTCAAATCACCATCGAGCATCTGTGGTGTGAGGATATAATGGTAATGTTTTGTTCCAAGTGGAGGAGGAGGCCTGTGTTCCAAAGAGGTCCTGTTCAAAACTCCTTTCAAATCACCATCGAGCATCTGTGGTGTGTGGATATAATGGTGATGTTTTGTTCCAAGTGGAGGAGGAGGCCTGTGTTCCAAAGAAGTCCTGTTCAAAACTCCTTTCAAATCACCATCGAGCATCTGTGGTGTGAGGATTTAATGGTGATGTTTTTTTCCAAGTGGAGGAGGAGGCCTGTGTTCCAAGAGGTCCTGTTCAAAACTCCTTTCAAATCACCATCGAGCATCTGTTGTGTGAGGATATAATGGTGATGTTTTGTTCCAAGTGGAGGAGGAGGCCTGTGTTCCATTGAGGTCCTGTTCAAAACTCCTTTCAAATCATCATCGAGCATCTGTGGTGTGTGGATGGAATGATCATGTTTTGTTCCAAGTGGTAGAGGAGGACTGTGTTCCATTCAGGTCCTGTTCAAAACTCCTTTTAAATCCCCATCGAACATCTGTGGTGTGTGGATGGAATGATCATGTTTTGTTCCAAGTGTGGAGGAGGCCTGTGTTCCAAAGAGGTCCTGTTCAAAATTCCTTTTAAATCACCATCGAGCATCTGTGGTGTGTGGATGGAATGATCATGTTTTGTTCCAAATGGTAGAGGAGACTGTGTTCCAAAGAGGTCCTGTTCAAAACTCCTTTCAAATCACCATCGAGCATCTGTGGTGTGTGGATATAATGGTGATGTTTTGTTCCAAGTGGAGGAGGAGGCCTGTGTTCCAAAGAGGTCCTGTTCAAAACTCCTTTCAAATCACCATCGAGCATCTGTGGTGTGAGGATACAATGGTGATGTTTTGTTCCAAGTGGAGGAGGAGGCCTGTGTTCCATTGAGGTCCTTTTCAAAACTCCTTTCAAATCACCATCGAGCATCTGTGGTGTGTGGATGGAATGATCATGTTTTGTTCCAAGTGGTATAGGAGGACTGTGTTCCATTCAGGTCCTGTTCAAAACTCCTTTCAAATCACCATCGAGCATCTGTGGTGTGTGGATATAATGGTGATGTTTTGTTGCAAGTGGAGGAGGAGGCCTGTGTTCCAAAGAGGTCCTGTTCAAAACTCCTTTCAAATCACCATCGAGCATCTGTGGTGTGAGGATATAAAGGTGATGTTTTGTTCCAAGTGGAGGAGGAGGCCTGTGTTCCAAAGAGGTCCTGTTCAAAACTCCTTTCAAATCACCATCGAGCATCTGTGGTGTGTGGATATAATGGTGATGTTTTGTTCCAAGTGGAGGAGGAGGCCTGTGTTCCAAAGAGGTCCTGTTCAAAACTCCTTTCAAATCACCATCGAGCATCTGTGGTGTGAGGATATAATGGTGATGTTTTGTTCCAAGTGGAGGAGGAGGCCTGTGTTCCATTGAGGTCCTGTTCAAAACTCCTTTCAAATCACCATTGAGAATCTGTGGTGTGTGGATGGAATGATCATGTTTTGTTCCAAGTGGTAGAGGAGGACTGTGTTCCATTGAGGTCCTGTTTAAAACTCCTTTTAAATCCCCATCGAGCATCTGTGGTGTGTGGATGGAATGATCATGTTTTGTTCCAAGTGTGGAGGAGGCCTGTGTTCCAAAGAGGTCCTGTTCAAAATTCCTTTTAAATCACCATCGAGGCCTCCTCGATGCCCTACTGTGTTCCAGTGAGGTCCTGTTCAAAACTCCTTTCAAATCACCACCTTTCAAATACCCATTTCCAACTTTTGACTGTGATCGAATGGGGGTTTTGGTCATAAAAGGAGGCCACCAGTAACTTGTAACCTATCAAGCTCTCAGACATGAGGCCAATCGATTCGCAAAATATGAGGCTCCATTAAAATCTGCGACCAGCCCGAAGCAAAGCCCTGCACCCGCCCGGCTAGCTCAGTCGGTAGAGCATGAGACACTTAATCTCAGGGTCGTGGGTTCGAGCCCCACGTTGGGCGTATCTATTAGCTATCTCTCTTCCCAACAGGTGGTCTCGGTTTTCAGCGCGCTGTACACATTACGCTAGTGGAAAACTAGTTTGTCTTTGCCGGAAACGTCCAATTGTGCTTTTTTATAACGTGACCCAGTGGCTGACTTGCCGCCGGTCTCTGTGGCGCAATTGGTTAGCGCGTTCGGCTGTTAACCGAAAGGATGGTGGTTCGAGCCCACCCAGGGACGATGGATGTTTTGTTCCAAGGGCTGGAGGAGGCCTGTGTTCCAAAGAGGTCCTGTTCAAAACTCCTTTCAAATCACCATCGAGCATCTGTGGTGTGTGGATATAATGGTGATGTTTTGTTCCAAGTGGAGGAGGAGGCCTGTGTTCCAAAGAGGTCCTGTTCAAAACTCCTTTCAAATCACCATCGAGCATCTGTGGTGTGAGGATATAATGGTAATGTTTTGTTCCAAGTGGAGGAGGAGGCCTGTGTTCCAAAGAGGTCCTGTTCAAAACTCCTTTCAAATCACCATCGAGCATCTGTGGTGTGTGGATATAATGGTGATGTTTTGTTCCAAGTGGTAGAGGAGGACTGTGTTCCAGTGAGGTCCTGTTCAAAACTCCTTTCAAATCACCACCTTTCAAATACCCATTTCCAACTTTTGACTGTGATCGAATGGGGGTTTTGGTCATAAAAGGAGGCCACCAGTAACTTGTAACCTATCAAGCTCTCAGACATGAGGCCAATCGATTCGCAAAATATGAGGCTCCATTAAAATCTGCGACCAGCCCGAAGCAAAGCCCTGCACCCGCCCGGCTAGCTCAGTCGGTAGAGCATGAGACACTTAATCTCAGGGTCGTGGGTTCGAGCCCCACGTTGGGCGTATCTATTAGCTATCTCTCTTCCCAACAGGTGGTCTCGGTTTTCAGCGCGCTGTACACATTACGCTAGTGGAAAACTAGTTTGTCTTTGCCGGAAACGTCCAATTGTGCTTTTTTATAACGTGACCCAGTGGCTGACTTGCCGCCGGTCTCTGTGGCGCAATTGGTTAGCGCGTTCGGCTGTTAACCGAAAGGATGGTGGTTCGAGCCCACCCAGGGACGATGGATGTTTTGTTCCAAGGGCTGGAGGAGGCCTGTGTTCCAAAGAGGTCCTGTTCAAAACTCCTTTCAAATCACCATCGAGCATCTGTGGTGTGTGGATATAATGGTGATGTTTTGTTCCAAGTGGAGGAGGAGGCCTGTGTTCCAAAGAGGTCCTGTTCAAAACTCCTTTCAAATCACCATCGAGCATCTGTGGTGTGAGGATATAATGGTAATGTTTTGTTCCAAGTGGAGGAGGAGGCCTGTGTTCCAAAGAGGTCCTGTTCAAAACTCCTTTCAAATCACCATCGAGCATCTGTGGTGTGTGGATATAATGGTGATGTTTTGTTCCAAGTGGAGGAGGAGGCCTGTGTTCCAAAGAGGTCCTGTTCAAACTCCTTTCAAATCACCATCGAGCATCTGTGGTGTGAGGATATAATGGTGATGTTTTGTTCCAAGTGGAGGAGGAGGCCTGTGTTCCATTGAGGTCTTGTTCAAAACTCCTTTCAAATCACCATCGAGCATCTGTGGTGTGTGGATGGAATGATCATGTTTTGTTCCAAGTGGTAGAGGAGGACTGTGTTCCATGGAGGTCCTGTTCAAAACTCCTTTTAAATCCCCATCGAGCATCTGTGGTGTGCGGATATAATGGTGATGTTTTGTTCCAAGTGGAGGAGGAGGCCTGTGTTCCAAAGAGGTCCTGTTTAAAACTCCTTTCAAATCCCCATCGAGCATCTGTGGTGTGTGGATGGAATGATCATGTTTTGTTCCAAGTGTGGAGGAGGCCTGTGTTCCAAAGAGGTCCTGTTCAAAATTCCTTTTAAATCACCATCGAGGCCTCCTCGATGCCCTACTGTGTTCCAGTGAGGTCCTGTTCAAAACTCCTTTCAAATCACCACCTTTCAAATACCCATTTCCAACTTTCGACTGTGATCGAATGGGGGTTTTGGTCATAAAAGAAGGCCACCAGTAACTTGTAACCTATCAGGCTCTCAGACATGAGGCCAATCGATTCGCAAAATATGAGGCTCCGTTAAAATCTGCAACCAGCCCGAAGCAAAGCCTTGCACCCGCCCGGCTAGCTCAGTCGGTAGAGCATGAGACTCTTAATCTCAGGGTCGTGGGTTCGAGCCCCACGTTGGGCATATCTATTAGCTATCTCTCTTCCCAACAGGTGCTCTTGGTTTTCAGCGCGCTGTACACATTACGCTAGTGGAAAACTAGTTTGTCTTTGCCGGACACGTCCAATTGTGCTTTTTTATAACCTGACCCAGTGGCTGACTTGCCGCCGGTCTCTGTGGCGCAATTGGTTAGCGCGTTCGGCTGTTAACCGAAAGGATGGTGGTTCGAGCCCACCCAGGGACGATGGATCTTTTGTTCCAAGGGGTGGAGGAGGCCTGTGTTCCATTGAGGTCCTGTTCAAAACTCCTTTCAAATCACCATCGAGCATCTGTGGTGTGTGGATGGAATGGTCATGTTTTGTTCCAAGTGGAGGAGGAGGCCTGTGTTCCAAAGAGGTCCTGTTCAAAACTCCTTTCAAATCACCATCGAGCATCTGTGGTGTGAGGATATAATGGTAATGTTTTGTTCCAAGTGGAGGAGGAGGCCTGTGTTCCAAAGAGGTCCTGTTCAAAACTCCTTTCAAATCACTATCGAGCATCTGTGGTGTGTGGATATAATGGTGATGTTTTGTTCCAAGTGGAGGAGGAGGCCTGTGTTCCAAAGAAGTCCTGTTCAAAACTCCTTTCAAATCACCATCGAGCATCTGTGGTGTGAGGATTTAATGGTGATGTTTTGTTCCAAGTGGAGGAGGAGGCCTGTGTTCCAAGAGGTCCTGTTCAAAACTCCTTTCAAATCACCATCGAGCATCTGTTGTGTGAGGATATAATGGTGATGTTTTGTTCCAAGTGGAGGAGGAGGCCTGTGTTCCATTGAGGTCCTGTTCAAAACTCCTTTCAAATCATCATCGAGCATCTGTGGTGTGTGGATGGAATGATCATGTTTTGTTCCAAGTGGTAGAGGAGGACTGTGTTCCATTCAGGTCCTGTTCAAAACTCCTTTTAAATCCCCATCGAACATCTGTGGTGTGTGGATGGAATGATCATGTTTTGTTCCAAGTGTGGAGGAGGCCTGTGTTCCAAAGAGGTCCTGTTCAAAATTCCTTTTAAATCACCATCGAGCATCTGTGGTGTGTGGATGGAATGATCATGTTTTGTTCCAAATGGTAGAGGAGACTGTGTTCCAAAGAGGTCCTGTTCAAAACTCCTTTCAAATCACCATCGAGCATCTGTGGTGTGTGGATATAATGGTGATGTTTTGTTCCAAGTGGAGGAGGAGGCCTGTGTTCCAAAGAGGTCCTGTTCAAAACTCCTTTCAAATCACCATCGAGCATCTGTGGTGTGTGGATGGAATGATCATGTTTTGTTCCAAGTGGTATAGGAGGACTGTGTTCCATTCAGGTCCTGTTCAAAACTCCTTTCAAATCACCATCGAGCATCTGTGGTGTGTGGATATAATGGTGATGTTTTGTTGCAAGTGGAGGAGGAGGCCTGTGTTCCAAAGAGGTCCTGTTCAAAACTCCTTTCAAATCACCATCGAGCATCTGTGGTGTGAGGATATAAAGGTGATGTTTTGTTCCAAGTGGAGGAGGAGGCCTGTGTTCCAAATAGGTCCTGTTCAAAACTCCTTTCAAATCACCATCGAGCATCTGTGGTGTGTGGATATAATGGTGATGTTTTGTTCCAAGTGGAGGAGGAGGCCTGTGTTCCAAAGAGGTCCTGTTCAAAACTCCTTTCAAATCACCATCGAGCATCTGTGGTGTGAGGATATAATGGTGATGTTTTGTTCCAAGTGGAGGAGGAGGCCTGTGTTCCATTGAGGTCCTGTTCAAAACTCCTTTCAAATCACCATTGAGAATCTGTGGTGTGTGGATGGAATGATCATGTTTTGTTCCAAGTGTGGAGGAGGCCTGTGTTCCAAAGAGGTCCTGTTCAAAATTCCTTTTAAATCACCATCGAGGCCTCCTCGATGCCCTACTGTGTTCCAGTGAGGTCCTGTTCAAAACTCCTTTCAAATCACCACCTTTCAAATACCCATTTCCAACTTTCGACTGTGATCGAATGGGGGTTTTGGTCATAAAAGAAGGCCACCAGTAACTTGTAACCTATCAGGCTCTCAGACATGAGGCCAATCGATTCGCAAAATATGAGGCTCCGTTAAAATCTGCAACCAGCCCGAAGCAAAGCCTTGCACCCGCCCGGCTAGCTCAGTCGGTAGAGCATGAGACTCTTAATCTCAGGGTCGTGGGTTCGAGCCCCACGTTGGGCATATCTATTAGCTATCTCTCTTCCCAACAGGTGCTCTTGGTTTTCAGCGCGCTGTACACATTACGCTAGTGGAAAACTAGTTTGTCTTTGCCGGACACGTCCAATTGTGCTTTTTTATAACCTGACCCAGTGGCTGACTTGCCGCCGGTCTCTGTGGCGCAATTGGTTAGCGCGTTCGGCTGTTAACCGAAAGGATGGTGGTTCGAGCCCACCCAGGGACGATGGATCTTTTGTTCCAAGGGGTGGAGGAGGCCTGTGTTCCATTGAGGTCCTGTTCAAAACTCCTTTCAAATCACCATCGAGCATCTGTGGTGTGTGGATGGAATGATCATGTTTTGTTCCAAGTGGAGGAGGAGGCCTGTGTTCCAAAGAGGTCCTGTTCAAAACTCCTTTCAAATCACCATCGAGCATCTGTGGTGTGAGGATATAATGGTAATGTTTTGTTCCAAGTGGAGGAGGAGGCCTGTGTTCCAAAGAGGTCCTGTTCAAAACTCCTTTCAAATCACTATCGAGCATCTGTGGTGTGTGGATATAATGGTGATGTTTTGTTCCAAGTGGAGGAGGAGGCCTGTGTTCCAAAGAAGTCCTGTTCAAAACTCCTTTCAAATCACCATCGAGCATCTGTGGTGTGAGGATTTAATGGTGATGTTTTGTTCCAAGTGGAGGAGGAGGCCTGTGTTCCAAGAGGTCCTGTTCAAAACTCCTTTCAAATCACCATCGAGCATCTGTTGTGTGAGGATATAATGGTGATGTTTTGTTCCAAGTGGAGGAGGAGGCCTGTGTTCCATTGAGGTCCTGTTCAAAACTCCTTTCAAATCATCATCGAGCATCTGTGGTGTGTGGATGGAATGATCATGTTTTGTTCCAAGTGGTAGAGGAGGACTGTGTTCCATTCAGGTCCTGTTCAAAACTCCTTTTAAATCCCCATCGAACATCTGTGGTGTGTGGATGGAATGATCATGTTTTGTTCCAAGTGTGGAGGAGGCCTGTGTTCCAAAGAGGTCCTGTTCAAAATTCCTTTTAAATCACCATCGAGCATCTGTGGTGTGTGGATGGAATGATCATGTTTTGTTCCAAATGGTAGAGGAGACTGTGTTCCAAAGAGGTCCTGTTCAAAACTCCTTTCAAATCACCATCGAGCATCTGTGGTGTGTGGATATAATGGTGATGTTTTGTTCCAAGTGGAGGAGGAGGCCTGTGTTCCAAAGAGGTCCTGTTCAAAACTCCTTTCAAATCACCATCGAGCATCTGTGGTGTGTGGATGGAATGATCATGTTTTGTTCCAAGTGGTATAGGAGGACTGTGTTCCATTCAGGTCCTGTTCAAAACTCCTTTCAAATCACCATCGAGCATCTGTGGTGTGTGGATATAATGGTGATGTTTTGTTGCAAGTGGAGGAGGAGGCCTGTGTTCCAAAGAGGTCCTGTTCAAAACTCCTTTCAAATCACCATCGAGCATCTGTGGTGTGAGGATATAAAGGTGATGTTTTGTTCCAAGTGGAGGAGGAGGCCTGTGTTCCAAATAGGTCCTGTTCAAAACTCCTTTCAAATCACCATCGAGCATCTGTGGTGTGTGGATATAATGGTGATGTTTTGTTCCAAGTGGAGGAGGAGGCCTGTGTTCCAAAGAGGTCCTGTTCAAAACTCCTTTCAAATCACCATCGAGCATCTGTGGTGTGAGGATATAATGGTGATGTTTTGTTCCAAGTGGAGGAGGAGGCCTGTGTTCCATTGAGGTCCTGTTCAAAACTCCTTTCAAATCACCATTGAGAATCTGTGGTGTGTGGATGGAATGATCATGTTTTGTTCCCAGTGGTAGAGGAGGACTGTGTTCCATTGAGGTCCTGTTCAAAACTCCTTTTAAATCCCCATCGAGCATCTGTGGTGTGTGGATGGAATGATCATGTTTTGTTCCAAGTGTGGAGGAGGCCTGTGTTCCAAAGAGGTCCTGTTCAAAATTCCTTTTAAATCACCATCGAGGCCTCCTCGATGCCCTACTGTGTTCCAGTGAGGTCCTGTTCAAAACTCCTTTCAAATCACCACCTTTCAAATACCCATTTCCAACTTTTGACTGTGATCGAATGGGGGTTTTGGTCATAAAAGGAGGCCACCAGTAACTTGTAACCTATCAAGCTCTCAGACATGAGGCCAATCGATTCGCAAAATATGAGGCTCCATTAAAATCTGCGACCAGCCCGAAGCAAAGCCCTGCACCCGCCCGGCTAGCTCAGTCGGTAGAGCATGAGACTCTTAATCTCAGGGTCGTGGGTTCGAGCCCCACGTTGGGCGTATCTATTAGCTATCTCTCTTCCCAACAGGTGGTCTCGGTTTTCAGCGCGCTGTACACATTACGCTAGTGGAAAACTTGTTTGTCTTTGCCGGAAACGTCCAATTGTGCTTTTTTATAACGTGACCCATTGGCTGACTTGCCGCCGGTCTCTGTGGCGCAATTGGTTAGCGCGTTCGGCTGTTAACCGAAAGGATGGTGGTTCGAGCGCACCCAGGGACGATGGATGTTTTGTTCCAAGGGGTGGAGGAGGCCTGTGTTCCAAAGAGGTCCTGTTCAAAACTCCTTTCAAATCACCATCGAGCATCTGTGGTGTGTGGATATAATGGTGATGTTTTGTTCCAAGTGGAGGAGGAGGCCTGTGTTCCAAAGAGGTCCTGTTCAAAACTCCTTTCAAATCACCATCGAGCATCTGTGGTGTGAGGATATAATGGTAATGTTTTGTTCCAAGTGGAGGAGGAGGCCTGTGTTCCAAAGAGGTCCTGTTCAAAACTCCTTTCAAATCACCATCGAGCATCTGTGGTGTGTGGATATAATGGTGATGTTTTGTTCCAAGTGGAGGAGGAGGCCTGTGTTCCAAAGAGGTCCTGTTCAAACTCCTTTCAAATCAGCATCGAGCATCTGTGGTGTGAGGATATAATGGTGATGTTTTGTTCCAAGTGGAGGAGGAGGCCTGTGTTCCATTGAGGTCCTGTTCAAAACTCCTTTCAAATCACCATCGAGCATCTGTGGTGTGTGGATGGAATGATCATGTTTTGTTCCAAGTGGTAGAGGAGGACTGTGTTCCATTGAGGTCCTGTTCAAAACTCCTTTTAAATCCCCATCGAGCATCTGTGGTGTGCGGATATAATGGTGATGTTTTGTTCCAAGTGGAGGAGGAGGCCTGTGTTCCAAAGAGGTCCTGTTTAAAACTCCTTTCAAATCCCCATCGAGCATCTGTGGTGTGTGGATGGAATGATCATGTTTTGTTCCAAGTGTGGAGGAGGCCTGTGTTCCAAAGAGGTCCTGTTCAAAATTCCTTTTAAATCACCATCGAGGCCTCCTCGATGCCCTACTGTGTTCCAGTGAGGTCCTGTTCAAAACTCCTTTCAAATCACCACCTTTCAAATACCCATTTCCAACTTTTGACTGTGATCGAATGGGGGTTTTGGTCATAAAAGGAGGCCACCAGTAACTTGTAACCTATCAGGCTCTCAGACATGAGGCCAATCGATTCGCAAAATATGAGGCTCCGTTAAAATCTGCAACCAGCCCGAAGCAAAGCCTTGCACCCGCCCGGCTAGCTCAGTCGGTAGAGCATGAGACTCTTAATCTCAGGGTCGTGGGTTCGAGCCCACGTTGGGCGTATCTATTAGCTATCTCTCTTCCCAACAGGTGCTCTCGGTTTTCAGCGCGCTGTACACATTACGCTAGTGGAAAACTAGTTTGTCTTTGCCGGAAACGTCCAATTGTGCTTTTTTATAACCTGACCCAGTGGCTGACTTGCCGCCGGTCTCTGTGGCGCAATTGGTTAGCGCGTTCGGCTGTTAACCGAAAGGATGGTGGTTCGAGCCCACCCAGGGACGATGGATCTTTTGTTCCAAGGGGTGGAGGAGGCCTGTGTTCCAAAGAGGTCCTGTTCAAAACTCCTTTCAAATCACCATCGAGCATCTGTGGTGTGTGGATATAATGGTGATGTTTTGTTCCAAGTGGAGGAGGAGGCCTGTGTTCCAAAGAGGTCCTGTTCAAAACTCCTTTCAAATCACCATCGAGCATCTGTGGTGTGTGGATATAATGGTGATGTTTTGTTCCAAGTGGAGGAGGAGGCCTGTGTTCCAAAGAGGTCCTGATCAAAACTCCTTTCAAATCACCATCGAGCATCTGTGGTGTGAGGATATAATGGTGATGTTTTGTTCCAAGTGGAGGAGGAGGCCTGTGTTCCAAAGAGGTCCTGTTCAAAACTCTTTTCAAATCACCATCGAGCATCTGTGGTGTGTGGATATTATGGTGATGCTTTGTTCCAAGTGGAGGAGGAGGCCTGTGTTCCAAAGAGGTCCTGTTCAAAACTCCTTTCAAATCACCATCGAGCATCTGTGGTGTGAGGATATAATGGTGATGTTTTGTTCCAAGGGGTGGAGGAGGCCTGTGTTCCAAAGAGGTCCTGTTCAAAACTCCTTTCAAATCACCATCGAGCATCTGTGGTGTGAGGATATAATGGTGATGTTTTGTTCCAAGTGGAGGAGGAGGCCTGTTTTCCATTGAGGTCCTGTTCAAAACTCCTTTCAAATCACCATCGAGCATCTGTGGTGTGTGGATGGAATGATCATGTTTTGTTCCAAGTGGAGGAGGAGGCCTGTGTTCCAAATAGGTCCTGTTCAAAACTCCTTTCAAATCACCATCGAGCATCTGTGGTGTGTGGATATAATGGTGATGTTTTGTTCCAAGTGGAGGAGGAGGCCTGTGTTCCAAAGAAGTCCTGTTCAAAACTCCTTTCAAATCACCATCGAGCATCTGTGGTGTGAGGATTTAATGGTGATGTTTTTTTCCAAGTGGAGGAGGAGGCCTGTGTTCCAAGAGGTCCTGTTCAAAACTCCTTTCAAATCACCATCGAGCATCTGTTGTGTGAGGATATAATGGTGATGTTTTGTTCCAAGTGGAGGAGGAGGCCTGTGTTCCATTGAGGTCCTGTTCAAAACTCCTTTCAAATCATCATCGAGCATCTGTGGTGTGTGGATGGAATGATCATGTTTTGTTCCAAGTGGTAGAGGAGGACTGTGTTCCATTCAGGTCCTGTTCAAAACTCCTTTTAAATCCCCATCGAACATCTGTGGTGTGTGGATGGAATGATCATGTTTTGTTCCAAGTGTGGAGGAGGCCTGTGTTCCAAAGAGGTCCTGTTCAAAATTCCTTTTAAATCACCATCGAGCATCTGTGGTGTGTGGATGGAATGATCATGTTTTGTTCCAAATGGTAGAGGAGACTGTGTTCCAAAGAGGTCCTGTTCAAAACTCCTTTCAAATCACCATCGAGCATCTGTGGTGTGTGGATATAATGGTGATGTTTTGTTCCAAGTGGAGGAGGAGGCCTGTGTTCCAAAGAGGTCCTGTTCAAAACTCCTTTCAAATCACCATCGAGCATCTGTGGTGTGAGGATACAATGGTGATGTTTTGTTCCAAGTGGAGGAGGAGGCCTGTGTTCCATTGAGGTCCTTTTCAAAACTCCTTTCAAATCACCATCGAGCATCTGTGGTGTGTGGATGGAATGATCATGTTTTGTTCCAAGTGGTATAGGAGGACTGTGTTCCATTCAGGTCCTGTTCAAAACTCCTTTCAAATCACCATCGAGCATCTGTGGTGTGTGGATATAATGGTGATGTTTTGTTGCAAGTGGAGGAGGAGGCCTGTGTTCCAAAGAGGTCCTGTTCAAAACTCCTTTCAAATCACCATCGAGCATCTGTGGTGTGAGGATATAAAGGTGATGTTTTGTTCCAAGTGGAGGAGGAGGCCTGTGTTCCAAAGAGGTCCTGTTCAAAACTCCTTTCAAATCACCATCGAGCATCTGTGGTGTGAGGATATAATGGTGATGTTTTGTTCCAAGTGGAGGAGGAGGCCTGTGTTCCATTGAGGTCCTGTTCAAAACTCCTTTCAAATCACCATTGAGAATCTGTGGTGTGTGGATGTAATGATCATGTTTTGTTCCAAGTGGTAGAGGAGGACTGTGTTCCATTGAGGTCCTGTTTAAAACTCCTTTTAAATCCCCATCGAGCATCTGTGGTGTGTGGATGGAATGATCATGTTTTGTTCCAAGTGTGGAGGAGGCCTGTGTTCCAAAGAGGTCCTGTTCAAAATTCCTTTTAAATCACCATCGAGCATCTGTGGTGTGTGGATGGAATGATCATGTTTTGTTCCAAATGGTAGAGGAGACTGTGTTCCAAAGAGGTCCTGTTCAAAACTCCTTTCAAATCACCCTCGAGCATCTGTGGTGTGAGGATATAATGGTGATGTCCTCCATCCCTTGTTTTGTTCCAAGGGGTGGAGGAGGCCTGTGTTCCAAAGAGGTCCTGTTCAAAACTCCTTTCAAATCACCATCGAGCATCTGTGGTGTGTGGATATAATGGTGATGTTTTGTTCCAAGTGGAGAAGGAGGCCTGTGTTCCAAAGAGGTCCTGTTCAAAACTCCTTTCAAATCACCATCGAGCATCTGTGGTGTGAGGATATAATGGTGATGTTTTGTTCCAAGTGGAGGAGGAGGCCTGTGTTCCAAAGAGGTCCTGTTCAAAACTCCTTTCAAATCACCATCGAGCATCTGTGGTGTGTGGATATAATGGTGATGTTTTGTTCCAAGTGGAGGAGGAGGCCTGTGTTCCAAAGAGGTCCTGTTCAAAACTCCTTTCAAATCACCATCGAGCATCTGTGGTGTGAGGATATAATGGTGATGTTTTGTTCCAAGTGGTAGAGGAGGACTGTGTTCCATTGAGGTCCTGTTCAAAACTCCTTTTAAATCCCCATCGAGCATCTGTGGTGTGTGGATGGAATGATCATGTTTTGTTCCAAGTGTGGAGGAGGCCTGTGTTCCAAAGAGGTCCTGTTCAAAATTCCTTTTAAATCACCATCGAGCATCTGTGGTGTGTGGATGGAATGATCATGTTTTGTTCCAAATGGTAGAGGAGACTGTGTTCCAAAGAGGTCCTGTTCAAAACTCCTTTCAAATCACCCTCGAGCATCTGTGGTGTGAGGATATAATGGTGATGTCCTCCATCCCTTGTTTTGTTCCAAGGGGTGGAGGAGGCCTGTGTTCCAAAGAGGTCCTGTTCAAAACTCCTTTCAAATCACCATCGAGCATCTGTGGTGTGTGGATATAATGGTGATGTTTTGTTCCAAGTGGAGAAGGAGGCCTGTGTTCCAAAGAGGTCCTGTTCAAAACTCCTTTCAAATCACCATCGAGCATCTGTGGTGTGAGGATATAATGGTGATGTTTTGTTCCAAGTGGAGGAGGAGGCCTGTGTTCCAAAGAGGTCCTGTTCAAAACTCCTTTCAAATCACCATCGAGCATCTGTGGTGTGTGGATATAATGGTGATGTTTTGTTCCAAGTGGAGGAGGAGGCCTGTGTTCCAAAGAGGTCCTGTTCAAAACTCCTTTCAAATCACCATCGAGCATCTGTGGTGTGAGGATATAATGGTGATGTTTTGTTCCAAGTGGTAGAGGAGGACTGTGTTCCATTGAGGTCCTGTTCAAAACTCCTTTTAAATCCCCATCGAGCATCTGTGGTGTGTGGATGGAATGATCATGTTTTGTTCCAAGTGTGGAGGAGGCCTGTGTTCCAAAGAGGTCCTGTTCAAAATTCCTTTTAAATCACCATCGAGGCCTCCTCGATGCCCTACTGTGTTCCAGTGAGGTCCTGTTCAAAACTCCTTTCAAATCACCACCTTTCAAATACCCATTTCCAACTTTCGACTGTGATCGAATGGGGGTTTTGGTCATAAAAGAAGGCCACCAGTAACTTGTAACCTATCAAGCTCTCAGACATGAGGCCAATCGATTCGCAAAATATGAGGCTCCATTAAAATCTGCGACCAGCCCGAAGCAAAGCCCTGCACCCGCCCGGCTAGCTCAGTCGGTAGAGCATGAGACTCTTAATCTCAGGGTCGTGGGTTCGAGCCCCACGTTGGGCGTATCTATTAGCTATCTCTCTTCCCAACAGGTGGTCTCGGTTTTCAGCGCGCTGTACACATTACGCTAGTGGAAAACTTGTTTGTCTTTGCCGGAAACGTCCAATTGTGCTTTTTTATAACGTGACCCATTGGCTGACTTGCCGCCGGTCTCTGTGGCGCAATTGGTTAGCGCGTTCGGCTGTTAACCGAAAGGATGGTGGTTCGAGCGCACCCAGGGACGATGGATGTTTTGTTCCAAGGGGTGGAGGAGGCCTGTGTTCCAAAGAGGTCCTGTTCAAAACTCCTTTCAAATCACCATCGAGCATCTGTGGTGTGTGGATATAATGGTGATGTTTTGTTCCAAGTGGAGGAGGAGGCCTGTGTTCCAAAGAGGTCCTGTTCAAAACTCCTTTCAAATCACCATCGAGCATCTGTGGTGTGAGGATATAATGGTAATGTTTTGTTCCAAGTGGAGGAGGAGGCCTGTGTTCCAAAGAGGTCCTGTTCAAAACTCCTTTCAAATCACCATCGAGCATCTGTGGTGTGTGGATATAATGGTGATGTTTTGTTCCAAGTGGAGGAGGAGGCCTGTGTTCCAAAGAGGTCCTGTTCAAACTCCTTTCAAATCACCATCGAGCATCTGTGGTGTGAGGATATAATGGTGATGTTTTGTTCCAAGTGGAGGAGGAGGCCTGTGTTCCATTGAGGTCCTGTTCAAAACTCCTTTCAAATCACCATCGAGCATCTGTGGTGTGTGGATGGAATGATCATGTTTTGTTCCAAGTGGTAGAGGAGGACTGTGTTCCATTGAGGTCCTGTTCAAAACTCCTTTTAAATCCCCATCGAGCATCTGTGGTGTGTGGATGGAATGATCATGTTTTGTTCCAAGTGTGGAGGAGGCCTGTGTTCCAAAGAGGTCCTGATCAAAATTCCTTTTAAATCACCATCGAGGCCTCCTCGATGCCCTACTGTGTTCCAGTGAGGTCCTGTTCAAAACTCCTTTCAAATCACCACCTTTCAAATACCCATTTCCAACTTTCGACTGTGATCGAATGGGGGTTTTGGTCATAAAAGAAGGCCACCAGTAACTTGTAACCTATCAGGCTCTCAGACATGAGGCCAATCGATTCGCAAAATATGAGGCTCCGTTAAAATCTGCAACCAGCCCGAAGCAAAGCCTTGCACCCGCCCGGCTAGCTCAGTCGGTAGAGCATGAGACTCTTAATCTCAGGGTCGTGGGTTCGAGCCCCACGTTGGGCGTATCTATTAGCTATCTCTCTTCCCAACAGGTGCTCTCGGTTTTCAGCGCGCTGTACACATTACGCTAGTGGAAAACTAGTTTGTCTTTGCCGGAAACGTCCAATTGTGCTTTTTTATAACCTGACCCAGTGGCTGACTTGCCGCCGGTCTCTGTGGCGCAATTGGTTAGCGCGTTCGGCTGTTAACCGAAAGGATGGTGGTTCGAGCCCACCCAGGGACGATGGATCTTTTGTTCCAAGGGGTGGAGGAGGCCTGTGTTCCAAAGAGGTCCTGTTCAAAACTCCTTTCAAATCACCATCGAGCATCTGTGGTGTGTGGATATAATGGTGATGTTTTGTTCCAAGTGGAGGAGGAGGCCTGTGTTCCAAAGAGGTCCTGTTCAAAACTCCTTTCAAATCACCATCGAGCATCTGTGGTGTGTGGATATAATGGTGATGTTTTGTTCCAAGTGGAGGAGGAGGCCTGTGTTCCAAAGAGGTCCTGTTCAAAACTCCTTTCAAATCACCATCGAGCATCTGTGGTGTGAGGATATAATGGTGATGTTTTGTTCCAAGTGGAGGAGGAGGCCTGTGTTCCAAACAGGTCCTGTTCAAAACTCCTTTCAAATCACCATCGAGCATCTGTGGTGTGTGGATATAATGGTGATGTTTTGTTCCAAGTGGAGGAGGAGGCCTGTGTTCCAAAGAGGTCCTGTTCAAAACTCCTTTCAAATCACCATCGAGCATCTGTGGTGTGAGGATATAATGGTGATGTTTTGTTCCAAGTGGAGGAGGAGGCCTGTGTTCCATTGAGGTCCTGTTCAAAACTCCTTTCAAATCACCATTGAGAATCTGTGGTGTGTGGATGGAATGATCATGTTTTGTTCCAAGTGGTAGAGGAGGACTGTGTTCCATTGAGGTCCTGTTCAAAACTCCTTTTAAATCCCCATCGAGCATCTGTGGTGTGTGGATGGAATGATCATGTTTTGTTCCAAGTGTGGAGGAGGCCTGTGTTCCAAAGAGGTCCTGTTCAAAATTCCTTTTAAATCACCATCGAGGCCTCCTCGATGCCCTACTGTGTTCCAGTGAGGTCCTGTTCAAAACTCCTTTCAAATCACCACCTTTCAAATACCCATTTCCAACTTTTGACTGTGATCGAATGGGGGTTTTGGTCATAAAAGGAGGCCACCAGTAACTTGTAACCTATCAAGCTCTCAGACATGAGGCCAATCGATTCGCAAAATATGAGGCTCCATTAAAATCTGCGACCAGCCCGAAGCAAAGCCCTGCACCCGCCCGGCTAGCTCAGTCGGTAGAGCATGAGACTCTTAATCTCAGGGTCGTGGGTTCGAGCCCCACGTTGGGCGTATCTACTAGCTATCTCTCTTCCCAACAGGTGGTCTCGGTTTTCAGCGCGCTGTACACATTACGCTAGTGGAAAAACTTGTTTGTCTTTGCCGGAAACGTCCAATTGTGCTTTTTTATAACGTGACCCAGTGGCTGACTTGCCGCCGGTCTCTGTGGCGCAATTGGTTAGCGCGTTCGGCTGTTAACCGAAAGGATGGTGGTTCGAGCCCACCCAGGGACGATGGATGTTTTGTTCCAAGGGGTGGAGGAGGCCTGTGTTCCAAAGAGGTCCTGTTCAAAACTCCTTTCAAATCACCATCGAGCATCTGTGGTGTGTGGATATAATGGTGATGTTTTGTTCCAAGTGGAGGAGGAGGCCTGTGTTCCAAAGAGGTCCTGTTCAAAACTCCTTTCAAATCACCATCGAGCATCTGTGGTGTGAGGATATAATGGTAATGTTTTGTTCCAAGTGGAGGAGGAGGCCTGTGTTCCAAAGAGGTCCTGTTCAAAACTCCTTTCAAATCACCATCGAGCATCTGTGGTGTGTGGATATAATGGTGATGTTTTGTTCCAAGTGGAGGAGGAGGCCTGTGTTCCAAAGAGGTCCTGTTCAAACTCCTTTCAAATCACCATCGAGCATCTGTGGTGTGAGGATATAATGGTGATGTTTTGTTCCAAGTGGAGGAGGAGGCCTGTGTTCCATTGAGGTCCTGTTCAAAACTCCTTTCAAATCACCATCGAGCATCTGTGGTGTGTGGATGGAATGATCATGTTTTGTTCCAAGTGGTAGGGGAGGACTGTGTTCCATTGAGGTCCTGTTCAAAACTCCTTTTAAATCCCCATCGAGCATCTGTGGTGTGCGGATATAATGGTGATGTTTTGTTCCAAGTGGAGGAGGAGGCCTGTGTTCCAAAGAGGTCCTGTTTAAAACTCCTTTCAAATCCCCATCGAGCATCTGTGGTGTGTGGATGGAATGATCATGTTTTGTTCCAAGTGTGGAGGAGGCCTGTGTTCCAAAGAGGTCCTGTTCAAAATTCCTTTTAAATCACCATCGAGGCCTCCTCGATGCCCTACTGTGTTCCAGTGAGGTCCTGTTCAAAACTCCTTTCAAATCACCACCTTTCAAATACCCATTTCCAACTTTCGACTGTGATCGAATGGGGGTTTTGGTCATAAAAGAAGGCCACCAGTAACTTGTAACCTATCAGGCTCTCAGACATGAGGCCAATCGATTCGCAAAATATGAGGCTCCGTTAAAATCTGCAACCAGCCCGAAGCAAAGCCTTGCACCCGCCCGGCTAGCTCAGTCGGTAGAGCATGAGACTCTTAATCTCAGGGTCGTGGGTTCGAGCCCCACGTTGGGCGTATCTATTAGCTATCTCTCTTCCCAACAGGTGCTCTTGGTTTTCAGTGCGCTGTACACATTACGCTAGTGGAAAACTAGTTTGTCTTTGCCGGAAACGTCCAATTGTGCTTTTTTATAACCTGACCCAGTGGCTGACTTGCCGCCGGTCTCTGTGGCGCAATTGGTTAGCGCGTTCGGCTGTTAACCGAAAGGATGGTGGTTCGAGCCCACCCAGGGACGATGGATCTTTTGTTCCAAGGGGTGGAGGAGGCCTGTGTTCCATTGAGGTCCTGTTCAAAACTCCTTTCAAATCACCATCGAGCATCTGTGGTGTGTGGATGGAATGATCATGTTTTGTTCCAAGTGGTATAGGAGGACTGTGTTCCATTGAGGTCCTGTTCAAAACTCCTTTCAAATCACCATCGAGCATCTGTGGTGTGTGGATATAATGGTGATGTTTTGTTGCAAGTGGAGGAGGAGGCCTGTGTTCCAAAGAGGTCCTGTTTAAAACTCCTTTCAAATCACCATCGAGCATCTGTGGTGTGAGGATATAATGGTGATGTTTTGTTCCAAGTGGAGGAGGAGGCCTGTGTTCCATTGAGGTCCTGTTCAAAACTCCTTTCAAATCACCATTGAGAATCTGTGGTGTGTGGATGGAATGATCATGTTTTGTTCCAAGTGGTAGAGGAGGACTGTGTTCCATTGAGGTCCTGTTCAAAACTCCTTTTAAATCCCCATCGAGCATCTGTGGTGTGTGGATGGAATGATCATGTTTTGTTCCAAGTGTGGAGGAGGCCTGTGTTCCAAAGAGGTCCTGTTCAAAATTCCTTTTAAATCACCATCGAGGCCTCCTCGATGCCCTACTGTGTTCCAGTGAGGTCCTGTTCAAAACTCCTTTCAAATCACCACCTTTCAAATACCCATTTCCAACTTTTGACTGTGATCGAATGGGGGTTTTGGTCATAAAAGGAGGCCACCAGTAACTTGTAACCTATCAAGCTCTCAGACATGAGGCCAATCGATTCGCAAAATATGAGGCTCCATTAAAATCTGCGACCAGCCCGAAGCAAAGCCCTGCACCCGCCCGGCTAGCTCAGTCGGTAGAGCATGAGACTCTTAATCTCAGGGTCGTGGGTTCGAGCCCCACGTTGGGCGTATCTATTAGCTATCTCTCTTCCCAACAGGTGGTCTCGGTTTTCAGCGCGCTGTACACATTACGCTAGTGGAAAACTTGTTTGTCTTTGCCGGAAACGTCCAATTGTGCTTTTTTATAACGTGACCCAGTGGCTGACTTGCCGCCGGTCTCTGTGGCGCAATTGGTTAGCGCGTTCGGCTGTTAACCGAAAGGATGGTGGTTCGAGCCCACCCAGGGACGATGGATGTTTTGTTCCAAGGGGTGGACGAGGCCTGTGTTCCAAAGAGGTCCTGTTCAAAACTCCTTTCAAATCACCATCGAGCATCTGTGGTGTGTGGATATAATGGTGATGTTTTGTTCCAAGTGGAGGAGGAGGCCTGTGTTCCAAAGAGGTCCTGTTCAAAACTCCTTTCAAATCACCATCGAGCATCTGTGGTGTGAGGATATAATGGTAATGTTTTGTTCCAAGTGGAGGAGGAGGCCTGTGTTCCAAAGAGGTCCTGTTCAAAACTCCTTTCAAATCACCATCGAGCATCTGTGGTGTGTGGATATAATGGTGATGTTTTGTTCCAAGTGGAGGAGGAGGCCTGTGTTCCAAAGAGGTCCTGTTCAAACTCCTTTCAAATCACCATCGAGCATCTGTGGTGTGAGGATATAATGGTGATGTTTTGTTCCAAGTGGAGGAGGAGGCCTGTGTTCCATTGAGGTCCTGTTCAAAACTCCTTTCAAATCACCATCGAGCATCTGTGGTGTGTGGATGGAATGATCATGTTTTGTTCCAAGTGGTAGAGGAGGACTGTGTTCCATTGAGGTCCTGTTCAAAACTCCTTTTAAATCCCCATCGAGCATCTGTGGTGTGCGGATATAATGGTGATGTTTTGTTCCAAGTGGAGGAGGAGGCCTGTGTTCCAAAGAGGTCCTGTTTAAAACTCCTTTCAAATCCCCATCGAGCATCTGTGGTGTGTGGATGGAATGATCATGTTTTGTTCCAAGTGTGGAGGAGGCCTGTGTTCCAAAGAGGTCCTGTTCAAAATTCCTTTTAAATCACCATCGAGGCCTCCTCGATGCCCTACTGTGTTCCAGTGAGGTCCTGTTCAAAACTCCTTTCAAATCACCACCTTTCAAATACCCATTTCCAACTTTCGACTGTGATCGAATGGGGGTTTTGGTCATAAAAGAAGGCCACCAGTAACTTGTAACCTATCAGGCTCTCAGACATGAGGCCAATCGATTCGCAAAATATGAGGCTCCGTTAAAATCTGCGACCAGCCCGAAGCAAAGCCTTGCACCCGCCCGGCTAGCTCAGTCGGTAGAGCATGAGACTCTTAATCTCAGGGTCGTGGGTTCGAGCCCCACGTTGGGCGTATCTATTAGCTATCTCTCTTCCCAACAGGTGCTCTCGGTTTTCAGCGCGCTGTACACATTACGCTAGTGGAAAACTAGTTTGTCTTTGCCGGAAACGTCCAATTGTGCTTTTTTATAACCTGACCCAGTGGCTGACTTGCCGCCGGTCTCTGTGGCGCAATTGGTTAGCGCGTTCGGCTGTTAACCGAAAGGATGGTGGTTCGAGCCCACCCAGGGACGATGGATCTTTTGTTCCAAGGGGTGGAGGAGGCCTGTGTTCCAAAGAGGTCCTGTTCAAAACTCCTTTCAAATCACCATCGAGCATCTGTGGTGTGTGGATGGAATGATCATGTTTTGTTCCAAGTGGTATAGGAGGACTGTGTTCCATTGAGGTCCTGTTCAAAACTCCTTTCAAATCACCATCGAGCATCTGTGGTGTGTGGGTATAATGGTGATGTTTTGTTGCAAGTGGAGGAGGAGGCCTGTGTTCCAAAGAGGTCCTGTTCAAAACTCCTTTCAAATCACCATCGAGCATCTGTGGTGTGAGGATATAATGGTGATGTTTTGTTCCAAGTGGAGGAGGAGGCCTGTGTTCCAAAGAGGTCCTGTTCAAAACTCCTTTCAAATCACCATCGAGCATCTGTGGTGTGTGGATATAATGGTGATGTTTTGTTCCAAGTGGAGGAGGAGGCCTGTGTTCCAAAGAGGTCCTGTTCAAAACTCCTTTCAAATCACCATCGAGCATCTGTGGTGTGAGGATATAATGGTGATGTTTTGTTCCAAGTGGAGGAGGAGGCCTGTGTTCCATTGAGGTCCTGTTCAAAACTCCTTTCAAATCACCATTGAGAATCTGTGGTGTGTGGATGGAATGATCATGTTTTGTTCCAAGTGGTAGAGGAGGACTGTGTTCCATTGAGGTCCTGTTCAAAACTCCTTTTAAATCCCCATCGAGCATCTGTGGTGTGTGGATGGAATGATCATGTTTTGTTCCAAGTGTGGAGGAGGCCTGTGTTCCAAAGAGGTCCTGTTCAAAATTCCTTTTAAATCACCATCGAGGCCTCCTCGATGCCCTACTGTGTTCCAGTGAGGTCCTGTTCAAAACTCCTTTCAAATCACCACCTTTCAAATACCCATTTCCAACTTTTGACTGTGATCGAATGGGGGTTTTGGTCATAAAAGGAGGCCACCAGTAACTTGTAACCTATCAAGCTCTCAGACATGAGGCCAATCGATTCGCAAAATATGAGGCTCCATTAAAATCTGCGACCAGCCCGAAGCAAAGCCCTGCACCCGCCCGGCTAGCTCAGTCGGTAGAGCATGAGACTCTTAATCTCAGGGTCGTGGGTTCGAGCCCCACGTTGGGCGTATCTATTAGCTATCTCTCTTCCCAACAGGTGGTCTCGGTTTTCAGCGCGCTGTACACATTACGCTAGTGGAAAACTTGTTTGTCTTTGCCGGAAACGTCCAATTGTGCTTTTTTATAACGTGACCCAGTGGCTGACTTGCCGCCGGTCTCTGTGGCGCAATTGGTTAGCGCGTTCGGCTGTTAACCGAAAGGATGGTGGTTCGAGCCCACCCAGGGACGATGGATGTTTTGTTCCAAGGGGTGGAGGAGGCCTGTGTTCCAAAGAGGTCCTGTTCAAAACTCCTTTCAAATCACCATCGAGCATCTGTGGTGTGTGGATATAATGGTGATGTTTTGTTCCAAGTGGAGGAGGAGGCCTGTGTTCCAAAGAGGTCCTGTTCAAAACTCCTTTCAAATCACCATCGAGCATCTGTGGTGTGAGGATATAATGGTAATGTTTTGTTCCAAGTGGAGGAGGAGGCCTGTGTTCCAAAGAGGTCCTGTTCAAAACTCCTTTCAAATCACCATCGAGCATCTGTGGTGTGTGGATATAATGGTGATGTTTTGTTCCAAGTGGAGGAGGAGGCCTGTGTTCCAAAGAGGTCCTGCTCAAACTCCTTTCAAATCACCATCGAGCATCTGTGGTGTGAGGATATAATGGTGATGTTTTGTTCCAAGTGGAGGAGGAGGCCTGTGTACCATTGAGGTCCTGTTCAAAACTCCTTTCAAATCACCATCGAGCATCTGTGGTGTGTGGATGGAATGATCATGTTTTGTTCCAAGTGGTAGAGGAGGACTGTGTTCCATTGAGGTCCTGTTCAAAACTCTTTTTAAATCCCCATCGAGCATCTGTGGTGTGCGGATATAATGGTGATGTTTTGTTCCAAGTGGAGGAGGAGGCCTGTGTTCCAAAGAGGTCCTGTTTAAAACTCCTTTCAAATCCCCATCGAGCATCTGTGGTGTGTGGATGGAATGATCATGTTTTGTTCCAAGTGTGGAGGAGGCCTGTGTTCCAAAGAGGTCCTGTTCAAAATTCCTTTTAAATCACCATCGAGGCCTCCTCGATGCCCTACTGTGTTCCAGTGAGGTCCTGTTCAAAACTCCTTTCAAATCACCACCTTTCAAATACCCATTTCCAACTTTCGACTGTGATCGAATGGGGGTTTTGGTCATAAAAGAAGGCCACCAGTAACTTGTAACCTATCAGGCTCTCAGACATGAGGCCAATCGATTCGCAAAATATGAGGCTCCGTTAAAATCTGCAACCAGCCCGAAGCAAAGCCTTGCACCCGCCCGGCTAGCTCAGTCGGTAGAGCATGAGACTCTTAATCTCAGGGTCGTGGGTTCGAGCCCCACGTTGGGCGTATCTATTAGCTATCTCTCTTCCCAACAGGTGCTCTCGGTTTTCAGCGCGCTGTACACATTACGCTAGTGGAAAACTAGTTTGTCTTTGCCGGAAACGTCCAATTGTGCTTTTTTACAACCTGACCCAGTGGCTGACTTGCCGCCGGTCTCTGTGGCGCAATTGGTTAGCGCGTTCAGCTGTTAACCGAAAGGATGGTGGTTCGAGCCCACCCAGGGACGATGGATCTTTTGTTCCAAGGGGTGGAGGAGGCCTGTGTTCCAAAGAGGTCCTGTTCAAAACTCCTTTCAAATCACCATCGAGCATCTGTGGTGTGAGGATATAATGGTAATGTTTTGTTCCAAGTGGAGGAGGAGGCCTGTGTTCCAAAGAGGTCCTGTTCAAAACTCCTTTAAAAATCACCATCGAGCATCTGTGGTGTGTGGATATAATGGTGATGTTTTGTTCCAAGTGGAGGAGGAGGCCTGTGTTCCAAGAGGTCCTGTTCAAAACTCCTTTCAAATCACCATCGAGCATCTGTGGTGTGAGGATATAATGGTGATGTTTTGTTCCAAGTGGAGGAGGATGCCTGTGTTCCATTGAGGTCCTGTTCAAAACTCCTTTCAAATCACCATCGAGCATCTGTGGTGTGTGGATGGAATGATCATGTTTTGTTCCAAGTGGTATAGGAGGACTGTGTTCCATTGAGGTCCTGTTCAAAACTCCTTTTAAATCCCCATCGAGCATCTGTGGTGTGTGGATGGAATGATCATGTTTTGTTCCAAGTGTGGAGGAGGCCTGTGTTCCAAAGAGGTCCTGTTCAAAATTCCTTTTAAATCACCATCGAGCATCTGTGGTGTGTGGATGGAATGATCATGTTTTGTTCCAAATGGTAGAGGAGACTGTGTTCCAAAGAGGTCCTGTTCAAAACTCCTTTCAAATCACCCTCGAGCATCTGTGGTGTGAGGATATAATGGTGATGTCCTCCATCCCTTGTTTTGTTCCAAGGGGTGGAGGAGGCCTGTGTTCCAAAGAGGTCCTGTTCAAAACTCCTTTCAAATCACCATCGAGCATCTGTGGTGTGTGGATATAATGGTGATGTTTTGTTCCAAGTGGAGAAGGAGGCCTGTGTTCCAAAGAGGTCCTGTTCAAAACTCCTTTCAAATCACCATCGAGCATCTGTGGTGTGAGGATATAATGGTGATGTTTTGTTCCAAGTGGAGGAGGAGGCCTGTGTTCCAAAGAGGTCCTGTTCAAAACTCCTTTCAAATCACCATCGAACATCTGTGGTGTGTGGATATAATGGTGATGTTTTGTTCCAAGTGGAGGAGGAGGCCTGTGTTCCAAAGAGGTCCTGTTCAAAACTCCTTTCAAATCACCATCGAGCATCTGTGGTGTGAGGATATAATGGTGATGTTTTGTTCCAAGTGGTAGAGGAGGACTGTGTTCCATTGAGGTCCTGTTCAAAACTCCTTTTAAATCCCCATCGAGCATCTGTGGTGTGTGGATGGAATGATCATGTTTTGTTCCAAGTGTGGAGGAGGCCTGTGTTCCAAAGAGGTCCTGTTCAAAATTCCTTTTAAATCACCATCGAGCATCTGTGGTGTGTGGATGGAATGATCATGTTTTGTTCCAAATGGTAGAGGAGACTGTGTTCCAAAGAGGTCCTGTTCAAAACTCCTTTCAAATCACCCTCGAGCATCTGTGGTGTGAGGATATAATGGTGATGTCCTCCATCCCTTGTTTTGTTCCAAGGGGTGGAGGAGGCCTGTGTTCCAAAGAGGTCCTGTTCAAAACTCCTTTCAAATCACCATCGAGCATCTGTGGTGTGTGGATATAATGGTGATGTTTTGTTCCAAGTGGAGAAGGAGGCCTGTGTTCCAAAGAGGTCCTGTTCAAAACTCCTTTCAAATCACCATCGAGCATCTGTGGTGTGAGGATATAATGGTGATGTTTTGTTCCAAGTGGAGGAGGAGGCCTGTGTTCCAAAGAGGTCCTGTTCAAAACTCCTTTCAAATCACCATCGAGCATCTGTGGTGTGTGGATATAATGGTGATGTTTTGTTCCAAGTGGAGGAGGAGGCCTGTGTTCCAAAGAGGTCCTGTTCAAAACTCCTTTCAAATCACCATCGAGCATCTGTGGTGTGAGGATATAATGGTGATGTTTTGTTCCAAGTGGTAGAGGAGGACTGTGTTCCATTGAGGTCCTGTTCAAAACTCCTTTTAAATCCCCATCGAGCATCTGTGGTGTGTGGATGGAATGATCATGTTTTGTTCCAAGTGTGGAGGAGGCCTGTGTTCCAAAGAGGTCCTGTTCAAAATTCCTTTTAAATCACCATCGAGGCCTCCTCGATGCCCTACTGTGTTCCAGTGAGGTCCTGTTCAAAACTCCTTTCAAATCACCACCTTTCAAATACCCATTTCCAACTTTCGACTGTGATCGAATGGGGGTTTTGGTCATAAAAGAAGGCCACCAGTAACTTGTAACCTATCAAGCTCTCAGACATGAGGCCAATCGATTCGCAAAATATGAGGCTCCATTAAAATCTGCGACCAGCCCGAAGCAAAGCCCTGCACCCGCCCGGCTAGCTCAGTCGGTAGAGCATGAGACTCTTAATCTCAGGGTCGTGGGTTCGAGCCCCACGTTGGGCGTATCTATTAGCTATCTCTCTTCCCAACAGGTGGTCTCGGTTTTCAGCGCGCTGTACACATTACGCTAGTGGAAAACTTGTTTGTCTTTGCCGGAAACGTCCAATTGTGCTTTTTTATAACGTGACCCATTGGCTGACTTGCCGCCGGTCTCTGTGGCGCAATTGGTTACCGCGTTCGGCTGTTAACCGAAAGGATGGTGGTTCGAGCGCACCCAGGGACGATGGATGTTTTGTTCCAAGGGGTGGAGGAGGCCTGTGTTCCAAAGAGGTCCTGTTCAAAACTCCTTTCAAATCACCATCGAGCATCTGTGGTGTGTGGATATAATGGTGATGTTTTGTTCCAAGTGGAGGAGGAGGCCTGTGTTCCAAAGAGGTCCTGTTCAAAACTCCTTTCAAATCACCATCGAGCATCTGTGGTGTGAGGATATAATGGTAATGTTTTGTTCCAAGTGGAGGAGGAGGCCTGTGTTCCAAAGAGGTCCTGTTCAAAACTCCTTTCAAATCACCATCGAGCATCTGTGGTGTGTGGATATAATGGTGATGTTTTGTTCCAAGTGGAGGAGGAGGCCTGTGTTCCAAAGAGGTCCTGTTCAAACTCCTTTCAAATCACCATCGAGCATCTGTGGTGTGAGGATATAATGGTGATGTTTTGTTCCAAGTGGAGGAGGAGGCCTGTGTTCCATTGAGGTCCTGTTCAAAACTCCTTTCAAATCACCATCGAGCATCTGTGGTGTGTGGATGGAATGATCATGTTTTGTTCCAAGTGGTAGAGGAGGACTGTGTTCCATTGAGGTCCTGTTCAAAACTCCTTTTAAATCCCCATCGAGCATCTGTGGTGTGTGGATGGAATGATCATGTTTTGTTCCAAGTGTGGAGGAGGCCTGTGTTCCAAAGAGGTCCTGATCAAAATTCCTTTTAAATCACCATCGAGGCCTCCTCGATGCCCTACTGTGTTCCAGTGAGGTCCTGTTCAAAACTCCTTTCAAATCACCACCTTTCAAATACCCATTTCCAACTTTCGACTGTGATCGAATGGGGGTTTTGGTCATAAAAGAAGGCCACCAGTAACTTGTAACCTATCAGGCTCTCAGACATGAGGCCAATCGATTCGCAAAATATGAGGCTCCGTTAAAATCTGCAACCAGCCCGAAGCAAAGCCTTGCACCCGCCCGGCTAGCTCAGTCGGTAGAGCATGAGACTCTTAATCTCAGGGTCGTGGGTTCGAGCCCCACGTTGGGCGTATCTATTAGCTATCTCTCTTCCCAACAGGTGCTCTCGGTTTTCAGCGCGCTGTACACATTACGCTAGTGGAAAACTAGTTTGTCTTTGCCGGAAACGTCCAATTGTGCTTTTTTATAACCTGACCCAGTGGCTGACTTGCCGCCGGTCTCTGTGGCGCAATTGGTTAGCGCGTTCGGCTGTTAACCGAAAGGATGGTGGTTCGAGCCCACCCAGGGACGATGGATCTTTTGTTCCAAGGGGTGGAGGAGGCCTGTGTTCCAAAGAGGTCCTGTTCAAAACTCCTTTCAAATCACCATCGAGCATCTGTGGTGTGTGGATATAATGGTGATGTTTTGTTCCAAGTGGAGGAGGAGGCCTGTGTTCCAAAGAGGTCCTGTTCAAAACTCCTTTCAAATCACCATCGAGCATCTGTGGTGTGTGGATATAATGGTGATGTTTTGTTCCAAGTGGAGGAGGAGGCCTGTGTTCCAAAGAGGTCCTGTTCAAAACTCCTTTCAAATCACCATCGAGCATCTGTGGTGTGAGGATATAATGGTGATGTTTTGTTCCAAGTGGAGGAGGAGGCCTGTGTTCCAAACAGGTCCTGTTCAAAACTCCTTTCAAATCACCATCGAGCATCTGTGGTGTGTGGATATAATGGTGATGTTTTGTTCCAAGTGGAGGAGGAGGCCTGTGTTCCAAAGAGGTCCTGTTCAAAACTCCTTTCAAATCACCATCGAGCATCTGTGGTGTGAGGATATAATGGTGATGTTTTGTTCCAAGTGGAGGAGGAGGCCTGTGTTCCATTGAGGTCCTGTTCAAAACTCCTTTCAAATCACCATTGAGAATCTGTGGTGTGTGGATGGAATGATCATGTTTTGTTCCAAGTGGTAGAGGAGGACTGTGTTCCATTGAGGTCCTGTTCAAAACTCCTTTTAAATCCCCATCGAGCATCTGTGGTGTGTGGATGGAATGATCATGTTTTGTTCCAAGTGTGGAGGAGGCCTGTGTTCCAAAGAGGTCCTGTTCAAAATTCCTTTTAAATCACCATCGAGGCCTCCTCGATGCCCTACTGTGTTCCAGTGAGGTCCTGTTCAAAACTCCTTTCAAATCACCACCTTTCAAATACCCATTTCCAACTTTTGACTGTGATCGAATGGGGGTTTTGGTCATAAAAGGAGGCCACCAGTAACTTGTAACCTATCAAGCTCTCAGACATGAGGCCAATCGATTCGCAAAATATGAGGCTCCATTAAAATCTGCGACCAGCCCGAAGCAAAGCCCTGCACCCGCCCGGCTAGCTCAGTCGGTAGAGCATGAGACTCTTAATCTCAGGGTCGTGGGTTCGAGCCCCACGTTGGGCGTATCTACTAGCTATCTCTCTTCCCAACAGGTGGTCTCGGTTTTCAGCGCGCTGTACACATTACGCTAGTGGAAAAACTTGTTTGTCTTTGCCGGAAACGTCCAATTGTGCTTTTTTATAACGTGACCCAGTGGCTGACTTGCCGCCGGTCTCTGTGGCGCAATTGGTTAGCGCGTTCGGCTGTTAACCGAAAGGATGGTGGTTCGAGCCCACCCAGGGACGATGGATGTTTTGTTCCAAGGGGTGGAGGAGGCCTGTGTTCCAAAGAGGTCCTGTTCAAAACTCCTTTCAAATCACCATCGAGCATCTGTGGTGTGTGGATATAATGGTGATGTTTTGTTCCAAGTGGAGGAGGAGGCCTGTGTTCCAAAGAGGTCCTGTTCAAAACTCCTTTCAAATCACCATCGAGCATCTGTGGTGTGAGGATATAATGGTAATGTTTTGTTCCAAGTGGAGGAGGAGGCCTGTGTTCCAAAGAGGTCCTGTTCAAAACTCCTTTCAAATCACCATCGAGCATCTGTGGTGTGTGGATATAATGGTGATGTTTTGTTCCAAGTGGAGGAGGAGGCCTGTGTTCCAAAGAGGTCCTGTTCAAACTCCTTTCAAATCACCATCGAGCATCTGTGGTGTGAGGATATAATGGTGATGTTTTGTTCCAAGTGGAGGAGGAGGCCTGTGTTCCATTGAGGTCCTGTTCAAAACTCCTTTCAAATCACCATCGAGCATCTGTGGTGTGTGGATGGAATGATCATGTTTTGTTCCAAGTGGTAGGGGAGGACTGTGTTCCATTGAGGTCCTGTTCAAAACTCCTTTTAAATCCCCATCGAGCATCTGTGGTGTGCGGATATAATGGTGATGTTTTGTTCCAAGTGGAGGAGGAGGCCTGTGTTCCAAAGAGGTCCTGTTTAAAACTCCTTTCAAATCCCCATCGAGCATCTGTGGTGTGTGGATGGAATGATCATGTTTTGTTCCAAGTGTGGAGGAGGCCTGTGTTCCAAAGAGGTCCTGTTCAAAATTCCTTTTAAATCACCATCGAGGCCTCCTCGATGCCCTACTGTGTTCCAGTGAGGTCCTGTTCAAAACTCCTTTCAAATCACCACCTTTCAAATACCCATTTCCAACTTTCGACTGTGATCGAATGGGGGTTTTGGTCATAAAAGAAGGCCACCAGTAACTTGTAACCTATCAGGCTCTCAGACATGAGGCCAATCGATTCGCAAAATATGAGGCTCCGTTAAAATCTGCAACCAGCCCGAAGCAAAGCCTTGCACCCGCCCGGCTAGCTCAGTCGGTAGAGCATGAGACTCTTAATCTCAGGTTCGTGGGTTCGAGCCCCACGTTGGGCGTATCTATTAGCTATCTCTCTTCCCAACAGGTGCTCTTGGTTTTCAGTGCGCTGTACACATTACGCTAGTGGAAAACTAGTTTGTCTTTGCCGGAAACGTCCAATTGTGCTTTTTTATAACCTGACCCAGTGGCTGACTTGCCGCCGGTCTCTGTGGCGCAATTGGTTAGCGCGTTCGGCTGTTAACCGAAAGGATGGTGGTTCGAGCCCACCCAGGGACGATGGATCTTTTGTTCCAAGGGGTGGAGTAGGCCTGTGTTCCATTGAGGTCCTGTTCAAAACTCCTTTCAAATCACCATCGAGCATCTGTGGTGTGTGGATGGAATGATCATGTTTTGTTCCAAGTGGTATAGGAGGACTGTGTTCCATTGAGGTCCTGTTCAAAACTCCTTTCAAATCACCATCGAGCATCTGTGGTGTGTGGATATAATGGTGATGTTTTGTTGCAAGTGGAGGAGGAGGCCTGTGTTCCAAAGAGGTCCTGTTTAAAACTCCTTTCAAATCACCATCGAGCATCTGTGGTGTGAGGATATAATGGTGATGTTTTGTTCCAAGTGGAGGAGGAGGCCTGTGTTCCATTGAGGTCCTGTTCAAAACTCCTTTCAAATCACCATTGAGAATCTGTGGTGTGTGGATGGAATGATCATGTTTTGTTCCAAGTGGTAGAGGAGGACTGTGTTCCATTGAGGTCCTGTTCAAAACTCCTTTTAAATCCCCATCGAGCATCTGTGGTGTGTGGATGGAATGATCATGTTTTGTTCCAAGTGTGGAGGAGGCCTGTGTTCCAAAGAGGTCCTGTTCAAAATTCCTTTTAAATCACCATCGAGGCCTCCTCGATGCCCTACTGTGTTCCAGTGAGGTCCTGTTCAAAACTCCTTTCAAATCACCACCTTTCAAATACCCATTTCCAACTTTTGACTGTGATCGAATGGGGGTTTTGGTCATAAAAGGAGGCCACCAGTAACTTGTAACCTATCAAGCTCTCAGACATGAGGCCAATCGATTCGCAAAATATGAGGCTCCATTAAAATCTGCGACCAGCCCGAAGCAAAGCCCTGCACCCGCCCGGCTAGCTCAGTCGGTAGAGCATGAGACTCTTAATCTCAGGGTCGTGGGTTCGAGCCCCACGTTGGGCGTATCTACTAGCTATCTCTCTTCCCGACAGGTGGTCTCGGTTTTCAGCGCGCTGTACACATTACGCTAGTGGAAAAACTTGTTTGTCTTTGCCGGAAACGTCCAATTGTGCTTTTTTATAACGTGACCCAGTGGCTGACTTGCCGCCGGTCTCTGTGGCGCAATTGGTTAGCGCGTTCGGCTGTTAACCGAAAGGATGGTGGTTCGAGCCCACCCAGGGACGATGGATGTTTTGTTCCAAGGGGTGGAGGAGGCCTGTGTTCCAAAGAGGTCCTGTTCAAAACTCCTTTCAAATCACCATCGAGCATCTGTGGTGTGTGGATATAATGGTGATGTTTTGTTCCAAGTGGAGGAGGAGGCCTGTGTTCCAAAGAGGTCCTGTTCAAAACTCCTTTCAAATCACCATCGAGCATCTGTGGTGTGAGGATATAATGGTAATGTTTTGTTCCAAGTGGAGGAGGAGGCCTGTGTTCCAAAGAGGTCCTGTTCAAAACTCCTTTCAAATCACCATCGAGCATCTGTGGTGTGTGGATATAATGGTGATGTTTTGTTCCAAGTGGAGGAGGAGGCCTGTGTTCCAAAGAGGTCCTGTTCAAACTCCTTTCAAATCACCATCGAGCATCTGTGGTGTGAGGATATAATGGTGATGTTTTGTTCCAAGTGGAGGAGGAGGCCTGTGTTCCATTGAGGTCCTGTTCAAAACTCCTTTCAAATCACCATCGAGCATCTGTGGTGTGTGGATGGAATGATCATGTTTTGTTCCAAGTGGTAGGGGAGGACTGTGTTCCATTGAGGTCCTGTTCAAAACTCCTTTTAAATCCCCATCGAGCATCTGTGGTGTGCGGATATAATGGTGATGTTTTGTTCCAAGTGGAGGAGGAGGCCTGTGTTCCAAAGAGGTCCTGTTTAAAACTCCTTTCAAATCCCCATCGAGCATCTGTGGTGTGTGGATGGAATGATCATGTTTTGTTCCAAGTGTGGAGGAGGCCTGTGTTCCAAAGAGGTCCTGTTCAAAATTCCTTTTAAATCACCATCGAGGCCTCCTCGATGCCCTACTGTGTTCCAGTGAGGTCCTGTTCAAAACTCCTTTCAAATCACCACCTTTCAAATACCCATTTCCAACTTTCGACTGTGATCGAATGGGGGTTTTGGTCATAAAAGAAGGCCACCAGTAACTTGTAACCTATCAGGCTCTCAGACATGAGGCCAATCGATTCGCAAAATATGAGGCTCCGTTAAAATCTGCAACCAGCCCGAAGCAAAGCCTTGCACCCGCCCGGCTAGCTCAGTCGGTAGAGCATGAGACTCTTAATCTCAGGTTCGTGGGTTCGAGCCCCACGTTGGGCGTATCTATTAGCTATCTCTCTTCCCAACAGGTGCTCTTGGTTTTCAGTGCGCTGTACACATTACGCTAGTGGAAAACTAGTTTGTCTTTGCCGGAAACGTCCAATTGTGCTTTTTTATAACCTGACCCAGTGGCTGACTTGCCGCCGGTCTCTGTGGCGCAATTGGTTAGCGCGTTCGGCTGTTAACCGAAAGGATGGTGGTTCGAGCCCACCCAGGGACGATGGATCTTTTGTTCCAAGGGGTGGAGTAGGCCTGTGTTCCATTGAGGTCCTGTTCAAAACTCCTTTCAAATCACCATCGAGCATCTGTGGTGTGTGGATGGAATGATCATGTTTTGTTCCAAGTGGTATAGGAGGACTGTGTTCCATTGAGGTCCTGTTCAAAACTCCTTTCAAATCACCATCGAGCATCTGTGGTGTGTGGATATAATGGTGATGTTTTGTTGCAAGTGGAGGAGGAGGCCTGTGTTCCAAAGAGGTCCTGTTTAAAACTCCTTTCAAATCACCATCGAGCATCTGTGGTGTGAGGATATAATGGTGATGTTTTGTTCCAAGTGGAGGAGGAGGCCTGTGTTCCATTGAGGTCCTGTTCAAAACTCCTTTCAAATCACCATTGAGAATCTGTGGTGTGTGGATGGAATGATCATGTTTTGTTCCAAGTGGTAGAGGAGGACTGTGTTCCATTGAGGTCCTGTTCAAAACTCCTTTTAAATCCCCATCGAGCATCTGTGGTGTGTGGATGGAATGATCATGTTTTGTTCCAAGTGTGGAGGAGGCCTGTGTTCCAAAGAGGTCCTGTTCAAAATTCCTTTTAAATCACCATCGAGGCCTCCTCGATGCCCTACTGTGTTCCAGTGAGGTCCTGTTCAAAACTCCTTTCAAATCACCACCTTTCAAATACCCATTTCCAACTTTTGACTGTGATCGAATGGGGGTTTTGGTCATAAAAGGAGGCCACCAGTAACTTGTAACCTATCAAGCTCTCAGACATGAGGCCAATCGATTCGCAAAATATGAGGCTCCATTAAAATCTGCGACCAGCCCGAAGCAAAGCCCTGCACCCGCCCGGCTAGCTCAGTCGGTAGAGCATGAGACTCTTAATCTCAGGGTCGTGGGTTCGAGCCCCACGTTGGGCGTATCTATTAGCTATCTCTCTTCCCAACAGGTGGTCTCGGTTTTCAGCGCGCTGTACACATTACGCTAGTGGAAAACTTGTTTGTCTTTGCCGGAAACGTCCAATTGTGCTTTTTTATAACGTGACCCAGTGGCTGACTTGCCGCCGGTCTCTGTGGCGCAATTGGTTAGCGCGTTCGGCTGTTAACCGAAAGGATGGTGGTTCGAGCCCACCCAGGGACGATGGATGTTTTGTTCCAAGGGGTGGACGAGGCCTGTGTTCCAAAGAGGTCCTGTTCAAAACTCCTTTCAAATCACCATCGAGCATCTGTGGTGTGTGGATATAATGGTGATGTTTTGTTCCAAGTGGAGGAGGAGGCCTGTGTTCCAAAGAGGTCCTGTTCAAAACTCCTTTCAAATCACCATCGAGCATCTGTGGTGTGAGGATATAATGGTAATGTTTTGTTCCAAGTGGAGGAGGAGGCCTGTGTTCCAAAGAGGTCCTGTTCAAAACTCCTTTCAAATCACCATCGAGCATCTGTGGTGTGTGGATATAATGGTGATGTTTTGTTCCAAGTGGAGGAGGAGGCCTGTGTTCCAAAGAGGTCCTGTTCAAACTCCTTTCAAATCACCATCGAGCATCTGTGGTGTGAGGATATAATGGTGATGTTTTGTTCCAAGTGGAGGAGGAGGCCTGTGTTCCATTGAGGTCCTGTTCAAAACTCCTTTCAAATCACCATCGAGCATCTGTGGTGTGTGGATGGAATGATCATGTTTTGTTCCAAGTGGTAGAGGAGGACTGTGTTCCATTGAGGTCCTGTTCAAAACTCCTTTTAAATCCCCATCGAGCATCTGTGGTGTGCGGATATAATGGTGATGTTTTGTTCCAAGTGGAGGAGGAGGCCTGTGTTCCAAAGAGGTCCTGTTTAAAACTCCTTTCAAATCCCCATCGAGCATCTGTGGTGTGTGGATGGAATGATCATGTTTTGTTCCAAGTGTGGAGGAGGCCTGTGTTCCAAAGAGGTCCTGTTCAAAATTCCTTTTAAATCACCATCGAGGCCTCCTCGATGCCCTACTGTGTTCCAGTGAGGTCCTGTTCAAAACTCCTTTCAAATCACCACCTTTCAAATACCCATTTCCAACTTTCGACTGTGATCGAATGGGGGTTTTGGTCATAAAAGAAGGCCACCAGTAACTTGTAACCTATCAGGCTCTCAGACATGAGGCCAATCGATTCGCAAAATATGAGGCTCCGTTAAAATCTGCAACCAGCCCGAAGCAAAGCCTTGCACCCGCCCGGCTAGCTCAGTCGGTAGAGCATGAGACTCTTAATCTCAGGGTCGTGGGTTCGAGCCCCACGTTGGGCGTATCTATTAGCTATCTCTCTTCCCAACAGGTGCTCTCGGTTTTCAGCGCGCTGTACACATTACGCTAGTGGAAAACTAGTTTGTCTTTGCCGGAAACGTCCAATTGTGCTTTTTTATAACCTGACCCAGTGGCTGACTTGCCGCCGGTCTCTGTGGCGCAATTGGTTAGCGCGTTCGGCTGTTAACCGAAAGGATGGTGGTTCGAGCCCACCCAGGGACGATGGATCTTTTGTTCCAAGGGGTGGAGGAGGCCTGTGTTCCAAAGAGGTCCTGTTCAAAACTCCTTTCAAATCACCATCGAGCATCTGTGGTGTGTGGATGGAATGATCATGTTTTGTTCCAAGTGGTATAGGAGGACTGTGTTCCATTGAGGTCCTGTTCAAAACTCCTTTCAAATCACCATCGAGCATCTGTGGTGTGTGGGTATAATGGTGATGTTTTGTTGCAAGTGGAGGAGGAGGCCTGTGTTCCAAAGAGGTCCTGTTCAAAACTCCTTTCAAATCACCATCGAGCATCTGTGGTGTGAGGATATAATGGTGATGTTTTGTTCCAAGTGGAGGAGGAGGCCTGTGTTCCAAAGAGGTCCTGTTCAAAACTCCTTTCAAATCACCATCGAGCATCTGTGGTGTGTGGATATAATGGTGATGTTTTGTTCCAAGTGGAGGAGGAGGCCTGTGTTCCAAAGAGGTCCTGTTCAAAACTCCTTTCAAATCACCATCGAGCATCTGTGGTGTGAGGATATAATGGTGATGTTTTGTTCCAAGTGGAGGAGGAGGCCTGTGTTCCATTGAGGTCCTGTTCAAAACTCCTTTCAAATCACCATTGAGAATCTGTGGTGTGTGGATGGAATGATCATGTTTTGTTCCAAGTGGTAGAGGAGGACTGTGTTCCATTGAGGTCCTGTTCAAAACTCCTTTTAAATCCCCATCGAGCATCTGTGGTGTGTGGATGGAATGATCATGTTTTGTTCCAAGTGTGGAGGAGGCCTGTGTTCCAAAGAGGTCCTGTTCAAAATTCCTTTTAAATCACCATCGAGGCCTCCTCGATGCCCTACTGTGTTCCAGTGAGGTCCTGTTCAAAACTCCTTTCAAATCACCACCTTTCAAATACCCATTTCCAACTTTTGACTGTGATCGAATGGGGGTTTTGGTCATAAAAGGAGGCCACCAGTAACTTGTAACCTATCAAGCTCTCAGACATGAGGCCAATCGATTCGCAAAATATGAGGCTCCATTAAAATCTGCGACCAGCCCGAAGCAAAGCCCTGCACCCGCCCGGCTAGCTCAGTCGGTAGAGCATGAGACTCTTAATCTCAGGGTCGTGGGTTCGAGCCCCACGTTGGGCGTATCTATTAGCTATCTCTCTTCCCAACAGGTGGTCTCGGTTTTCAGCGCGCTGTACACATTACGCTAGTGGAAAACTTGTTTGTCTTTGCCGGAAACGTCCAATTGTGCTTTTTTATAACGTGACCCAGTGGCTGACTTGCCGCCGGTCTCTGTGGCGCAATTGGTTAGCGCGTTCGGCTGTTAACCGAAAGGATGGTGGTTCGAGCCCACCCAGGGACGATGGATGTTTTGTTCCAAGGGGTGGAGGAGGCCTGTGTTCCAAAGAGGTCCTGTTCAAAACTCCTTTCAAATCACCATCGAGCATCTGTGGTGTGTGGATATAATGGTGATGTTTTGTTCCAAGTGGAGGAGGAGGCCTGTGTTCCAAAGAGGTCCTGTTCAAAACTCCTTTCAAATCACCATCGAGCATCTGTGGTGTGAGGATATAATGGTAATGTTTTGTTCCAAGTGGAGGAGGAGGCCTGTGTTCCAAAGAGGTCCTGTTCAAAACTCCTTTCAAATCACCATCGAGCATCTGTGGTGTGTGGATATAATGGTGATGTTTTGTTCCAAGTGGAGGAGGAGGCCTGTGTTCCAAAGAGGTCCTGCTCAAACTCCTTTCAAATCACCATCGAGCATCTGTGGTGTGAGGATATAATGGTGATGTTTTGTTCCAAGTGGAGGAGGAGGCCTGTGTACCATTGAGGTCCTGTTCAAAACTCCTTTCAAATCACCATCGAGCATCTGTGGTGTGTGGATGGAATGATCATGTTTTGTTCCAAGTGGTAGAGGAGGACTGTGTTCCATTGAGGTCCTGTTCAAAACTCTTTTTAAATCCCCATCGAGCATCTGTGGTGTGCGGATATAATGGTGATGTTTTGTTCCAAGTGGAGGAGGAGGCCTGTGTTCCAAAGAGGTCCTGTTTAAAACTCCTTTCAAATCCCCATCGAGCATCTGTGGTGTGTGGATGGAATGATCATGTTTTGTTCCAAGTGTGGAGGAGGCCTGTGTTCCAAAGAGGTCCTGTTCAAAATTCCTTTTAAATCACCATCGAGGCCTCCTCGATGCCCTACTGTGTTCCAGTGAGGTCCTGTTCAAAACTCCTTTCAAATCACCACCTTTCAAATACCCATTTCCAACTTTCGACTGTGATCGAATGGGGGTTTTGGTCATAAAAGAAGGCCACCAGTAACTTGTAACCTATCAGGCTCTCAGACATGAGGCCAATCGATTCGCAAAATATGAGGCTCCGTTAAAATCTGCAACCAGCCCGAAGCAAAGCCTTGCACCCGCCCGGCTAGCTCAGTCGGTAGAGCATGAGACTCTTAATCTCAGGGTCGTGGGTTCGAGCCCCACGTTGGGCGTATCTATTAGCTATCTCTCTTCCCAACAGGTGCTCTCGGTTTTCAGCGCGCTGTACACATTACGCTAGTGGAAAACTAGTTTGTCTTTGCCGGAAACGTCCAATTGTGCTTTTTTACAACCTGACCCAGTGGCTGACTTGCCGCCGGTCTCTGTGGCGCAATTGGTTAGCGCGTTCAGCTGTTAACCGAAAGGATGGTGGTTCGAGCCCACCCAGGGACGATGGATCTTTTGTTCCAAGGGGTGGAGGAGGCCTGTGTTCCAAAGAGGTCCTGTTCAAAACTCCTTTCAAATCACCATCGAGCATCTGTGGTGTGAGGATATAATGGTAATGTTTTGTTCCAAGTGGAGGAGGAGGCCTGTGTTCCAAAGAGGTCCTGTTCAAAACTCCTTTAAAAATCACCATCGAGCATCTGTGGTGTGTGGATATAATGGTGATGTTTTGTTCCAAGTGGAGGAGGAGGCCTGTGTTCCAAGAGGTCCTGTTCAAAACTCCTTTCAAATCACCATCGAGCATCTGTGGTGTGAGGATATAATGGTGATGTTTTGTTCCAAGTGGAGGAGGATGCCTGTGTTCCATTGAGGTCCTGTTCAAAACTCCTTTCAAATCACCATCGAGCATCTGTGGTGTGTGGATGGAATGATCATGTTTTGTTCCAAGTGGTATAGGAGGACTGTGTTCCATTGAGGTCCTGTTCAAAACTCCTTTTAAATCCCCATCGAGCATCTGTGGTGTGTGGATGGAATGATCATGTTTTGTTCCAAGTGTGGAGGAGGCCTGTGTTCCAAAGAGGTCCTGTTCAAAATTCCTTTTAAATCACCATCGAGCATCTGTGGTGTGTGGATGGAATGATCATGTTTTGTTCCAAATGGTAGAGGAGACTGTGTTCCAAAGAGGTCCTGTTCAAAACTCCTTTCAAATCACCCTCGAGCATCTGTGGTGTGAGGATATAATGGTGATGTCCTCCATCCCTTGTTTTGTTCCAAGGGGTGGAGGAGGCCTGTGTTCCAAAGAGGTCCTGTTCAAAACTCCTTTCAAATCACCATCGAGCATCTGTGGTGTGTGGATATAATGGTGATGTTTTGTTCCAAGTGGAGAAGGAGGCCTGTGTTCCAAAGAGGTCCTGTTCAAAACTCCTTTCAAATCACCATCGAGCATCTGTGGTGTGAGGATATAATGGTGATGTTTTGTTCCAAGTGGAGGAGGAGGCCTGTGTTCCAAAGAGGTCCTGTTCAAAACTCCTTTCAAATCACCATCGAGCATCTGTGGTGTGTGGATATAATGGTGATGTTTTGTTCCAAGTGGAGGAGGAGGCCTGTGTTCCAAAGAGGTCCTGTTCAAAACTCCTTTCAAATCACCATCGAGCATCTGTGGTGTGAGGATATAATGGTGATGTTTTGTTCCAAGTGGTAGAGGAGGACTGTGTTCCATTGAGGTCCTGTTCAAAACTCCTTTTAAATCCCCATCGAGCATCTGTGGTGTGTGGATGGAATGATCATGTTTTGTTCCAAGTGTGGAGGAGGCCTGTGTTCCAAAGAGGTCCTGTTCAAAATTCCTTTTAAATCACCATCGAGCATCTGTGGTGTGTGGATGGAATGATCATGTTTTGTTCCCAATGGTAGAGGAGACTGTGTTCCAAAGAGGTCCTGTTCAAAACTCCTTTCAAATCACCCTCGAGCATCTGTGGTGTGAGGATATAATGGTGATGTCCTCCATCCCTTGTTTTGTTCCAAGGGGTGGAGGAGGCCTGTGTTCCAAAGAGGTCCTGTTCAAAACTCCTTTCAAATCACCATCGAGCATCTGTGGTGTGTGGATATAATGGTGATGTTTTGTTCCAAGTGGAGAAGGAGGCCTGTGTTCCAAAGAGGTCCTGTTCAAAACTCCTTTCAAATCACCATCGAGCATCTGTGGTGTGAGGATATAATGGTGATGTTTTGTTCCAAGTGGAGGAGGAGGCCTGTGTTCCAAAGAGGTCCTGTTCAAAACTCCTTTCAAATCACCATCGAGCATCTGTGGTGTGTGGATATAATGGTGATGTTTTGTTCCAAGTGGAGGAGGAGGCCTGTGTTCCAAAGAGGTCCTGTTCAAAACTCCTTTCAAATCACCATCGAGCATCTGTGGTGTGAGGATATAATGGTAATGTTTTGTTCCAAGTGGAGGAGGAGGCCTGTGTTCCAAAGAGGTCCTGTTCAAAACTCCTTTCAAATCACCATCGAGCATCTGTGGTGTGTGGATATAATGGTGATGTTTTGTTCCAAGTGGAGGAGGAGGCCTGTGTTCCAAAGAGGTCCTGTTCAAACTCCTTTCAAATCACCATCGAGCATCTGTGGTGTGAGGATATAATGGTGATGTTTTGTTCCAAGTGGAGGAGGAGGCCTGTGTTCCATTGAGGTCCTGTTCAAAACTCCTTTCAAATCACCATCGAGCATCTGTGGTGTGTGGATGGAATGATCATGTTTTGTTCCAAGTGGTAGGGGAGGACTGTGTTCCATTGAGGTCCTGTTCAAAACTCCTTTTAAATCCCCATCGAGCATCTGTGGTGTGCGGATATAATGGTGATGTTTTGTTCCAAGTGGAGGAGGAGGCCTGTGTTCCAAAGAGGTCCTGTTTAAAACTCCTTTCAAATCCCCATCGAGCATCTGTGGTGTGTGGATGGAATGATCATGTTTTGTTCCAAGTGTGGAGGAGGCCTGTGTTCCAAAGAGGTCCTGTTCAAAATTCCTTTTAAATCACCATCGAGGCCTCCTCGATGCCCTACTGTGTTCCAGTGAGGTCCTGTTCAAAACTCCTTTCAAATCACCACCTTTCAAATACCCATTTCCAACTTTCGACTGTGATCGAATGGGGGTTTTGGTCATAAAAGAAGGCCACCAGTAACTTGTAACCTATCAGGCTCTCAGACATGAGGCCAATCGATTCGCAAAATATGAGGCTCCGTTAAAATCTGCAACCAGCCCGAAGCAAAGCCTTGCACCCGCCCGGCTAGCTCAGTCGGTAGAGCATGAGACTCTTAATCTCAGGGTCGTGGGTTCGAGCCCCACGTTGGGCGTATCTATTAGCTATCTCTCTTCCCAACAGGTGCTCTTGGTTTTCAGTGCGCTGTACACATTACGCTAGTGGAAAACTAGTTTGTCTTTGCCGGAAACGTCCAATTGTGCTTTTTTATAACCTGACCCAGTGGCTGACTTGCCGCCGGTCTCTGTGGCGCAATTGGTTAGCGCGTTCGGCTGTTAACCGAAAGGATGGTGGTTCGAGCCCACCCAGGGACGATGGATCTTTTGTTCCAAGGGGTGGAGGAGGCCTGTGTTCCATTGAGGTCCTGTTCAAAACTCCTTTCAAATCACCATCGAGCATCTGTGGTGTGTGGATGGAATGATCATGTTTTGTTCCAAGTGGTATAGGAGGACTGTGTTCCATTGAGGTCCTGTTCAAAACTCCTTTCAAATCACCATCGAGCATCTGTGGTGTGTGGATATAATGGTGATGTTTTGTTGCAAGTGGAGGAGGAGGCCTGTGTTCCAAAGAGGTCCTGTTCAAAACTCCTTTCAAATCACCATCGAGCATCTGTGGTGTGAGGATATAATGGTGATGTTTTGTTCCAAGTGGAGGAGGAGGCCTGTGTTCCATTGAGGTCCTGTTCAAAACTCCTTTCAAATCACCATTGAGAATCTGTGGTGTGTGGATGGAATGATCATGTTTTGTTCCAAGTGGTAGAGGAGGACTGTGTTCCATTGAGGTCCTGTTCAAAACTCCTTTTAAATCCCCATCGAGCATCTGTGGTGTGTGGATGGAATGATCATGTTTTGTTCCAAGTGTGGAGGAGGCCTGTGTTCCAAAGAGGTCCTGTTCAAAATTCCTTTTAAATCACCATCGAGGCCTCCTCGATGCCCTACTGTGTTCCAGTGAGGTCCTGTTCAAAACTCCTTTCAAATCACCACCTTTCAAATACCCATTTCCAACTTTTGACTGTGATCAAATGGGGGTTTTGGTCATAAAAGGAGGCCACCAGTAACTTGTAACCTATCAAGCTCTCAGACATGAGGCCAATCGATTCGCAAAATATGAGGCTCCATTAAAATCTGCGACCAGCCCGAAGCAAAGCCCTGCACCCGCCCGGCTAGCTCAGTCGGTAGAGCATGAGACTCTTAATCTCAGGGTCGTGGGTTCGAGCCCCACGTTGGGCGTATCTATTAGCTATCTCTCTTCCCAACAGGTGGTCTCGGTTTTCAGCGCGCTGTACACATTACGCTAGTGGAAAACTTGTTTGTCTTTGCCGGAAACGTCCAATTGTGCTTTTTTATAACGTGACCCATTGGCTGACTTGCCGCCGGTCTCTGTGGCGCAATTGGTTAGCGCGTTCGGCTGTTAACCGAAAGGATGGTGGTTCGAGCGCACCCAGGGACGATGGATGTTTTGTTCCAAGGGGTGGAGGAGGCCTGTGTTCCAAAGAGGTCCTGTTCAAAACTCCTTTCAAATCACCATCGAGCATCTGTGGTGTGTGGATATAATGGTGATGTTTTGTTCCAAGTGGAGGAGGAAGCCTGTGTTCCAAAGAGGTCCTGTTCAAAACTCCTTTCAAATCACCATCGAGCATCTGTGGTGTGAGGATATAATGGTAATGTTTTGTTCCAAGTGGAGGAGGAGGCCTGTGTTCCAAAGAGGTCCTGTTCAAAACTCCTTTCAAATCACCATCGAGCATCTGTGGTGTGTGGATATAATGGTGATGTTTTGTTCCAAGTGGAGGAGGAGGCCTGTGTTCCAAAGAGGTCCTGTTCAAACTCCTTTCAAATCACCATCGAGCATCTGTGGTGTGAGGATATAATGGTGATGTTTTGTTCCAAGTGGAGGAGGAGGCCTGTGTTCCATTGAGGTCCTGTTCAAAACTCCTTTCAAATCACCATCGAGCATCTGTGGTGTGTGGATGGAATGATCATGTTTTGTTCCAAGTGGTAGAGGAGGACTGTGTTCCATTGAGGTCCTGTTCAAAACTCCTTTTAAATCCCCATCGAGCATCTGTGGTGTGCGGATATAATGGTGATGTTTTGTTCCAAGTGGAGGAGGAGGCCTGTGTTCCAAAGAGGTCCTGTTTAAAACTCCTTTCAAATCCCCATCGAGCATCTGTGGTGTGTGGATGGAATGATCATGTTTTGTTCCAAGTGTGGAGGAGGCCTGTGTTCCAAAGAGGTCCTGTTCAAAATTCCTTTTAAATCACCATCGAGGCCTCCTCGATGCCCTACTGTGTTCCAGTGAGGTCCTGTTCAAAACTCCTTCCAAATCACCACCTTTCAAATACCCATTTCCAACTTTTGACTGTGATCGAATGGGGGTTTTGGTCATAAAAGGAGGCCACCAGTAACTTGTAACCTATCAGGCTCTCAGACATGAGGCCAATCGATTCGCAAAATATGAGGCTCCGTTAAAATCTGCAACCAGCCCGAAGCAAAGCCTTGCACCCGCCCGGCTAGCTCAGTCGGTAGAGCATGAGACTCTTAATCTCAGGGTCGTGGGTTCGAGCCCCACGTTGGGCGTATCTATTAGCTATCTCTCTTCCCAACAGGTGCTCTCGGTTTTCAGCGCGCTGTACACATTACGCTAGTGGAAAACTAGTTTGTCTTTGCCGGAAACGTCCAATTGTGCTTTTTTATAACCTGACCCAGTGGCTGACTTGCCGCCGGTCTCTGTGGCGCAATTGGTTAGCGCGTTCGGCTGTTAACCGAAAGGATGGTGGTTCGAGCCCACCCAGGGACGATGGATCTTTTGTTCCAAGGGGTGGAGGAGGCCTGTGTTCCAAAGAGGTCCTGTTCAAAACTCCTTTCAAATCACCATCGAGCATCTGTGGTGTGTGGATATAATGGTGATGTTTTGTTCCAAGTGGAGGAGGAGGCCTGTGTTCCAAAGAGGTCCTGTTCAAAACTCCTTTCAAATCACCATCGAGCATCTGTGGTGTGTGGATATAATGGTGATGTTTTGTTCCAAGTGGAGGAGGAGGCCTGTGTTCCAAAGAGGTCCTGATCAAAACTCCTTTCAAATCACCATCGAGCATCTGTGGTGTGAGGATATAATGGTGATGTTTTGTTCCAAGTGGAGGAGGAGGCCTGTGTTCCAAAGAGGTCCTGTTCAAAACTCTTTTCAAATCACCATCGAGCATCTGTGGTGTGTGGATATTATGGTGATGCTTTGTTCCAAGTGGAGGAGGAGGCCTGTGTTCCAAAGAGGTCCTGTTCAAAACTCCTTTCAAATCACCATCGAGCATCTGTGGTGTGAGGATATAATGGTGATGTTTTGTTCCAAGGGGTGGAGGAGGCCTGTGTTCCAAAGAGGTCCTGTTCAAAACTCCTTTCAAATCACCATCGAGCATCTGTGGTGTGAGGATATAATGGTGATGTTTTGTTCCAAGTGGAGGAGGAGGCCTGTTTTCCATTGAGGTCCTGTTCAAAACTCCTTTCAAATCACCATCGAGCATCTGTGGTGTGTGGATGGAATGATCATGTTTTGTTCCAAGTGGTAGAGGAGGACTGTGTTCCATTGAGGTCCTGTTCAAAACTCATTTTAAATCCCCATCGAGCATCTGTGGTGTGTGGATGGAATGATCATGTTTTGTTCCAAGTGTGGAGGAGGACTGTGTTCCAAAGAGGTCCTGTTCAAAATTCCTTTTAAATCACCATCGAGGCCTCCTCGATGCCCTACTGTGTTCCAGTGAGGTCCTGTTCAAAACTCCTTTCAAATCACCACCTTTCAAATACCCATTTCCAACTTTCGACTGTGATCGAATGGGGGTTTTGGTCATAAAAGGAGGCCACCAGTAACTTGTAACCTATCAGGCTCTCAGACATGAGGCCAATCGATTCGCAAAATATGAGGCTCCGTTAAAATCTGCGACCAGCCCGAAGCAAAGCCTTGCACCCGCCCGGCTAGCTCAGTCGGTAGAGCATGAGACTCTTAATCTCAGGGTCGTGGGTTCGAGCCCCACGTTGGGCGTATCTATTAGCTATCTCTCTTCCCAACAGGTGGTCTCGGTTTTCAGCGCGCTGTACACATTACGCTAGTGGAAAACTAGTTTGTCTTTGCCGGAAACGTCCAATTGTGCTTTTTTATAACCTGACCCAGTGGCTGACTTGCCGCTGGTCTCTGTGGCGCAATTGGTTAGCGCGTTCGGCTGTTAACCGAAAGGATGGTTGTTCGAGCCCACCCAGGGACGCTGGATGTTTTGTTCCAAGGGGTGGAGGAGGCCTGTGTTCCAAAGAGGTCCTGTTCAAAACTCCTTTCAAATCACCATCGAGCATCTGTGGTGTGTGGATATAATGGTGATGTTTTGTTCCAAGTGGAGGAGGAGGCCTGTGTTCCAAAGAGGTCCTGTTCAAAACTCCTTTCAAATCACCATCGAGCATCTGTGGTGTGAGGATATAATGGTAATGTTTTGTTCCAAGTGGAGGAGGAGGCCTGTGTTCCAAAGAGGTCCTGTTCAAAACTCCTTTCAAATCACCATCGAGCATCTGTGGTGTGTGGATATAATGGTGATGTTTTGTTCCAAGTGGAGGAGGAGGCCTGTGTTCCAAAGAAGTCCTGTTCAAAACTCCTTTCAAATCACCATCGAGCATCTGTGGTGTGAGGATTTAATGGTGATGTTTTTTTCCAAGTGGAGGAGGAGGCCTGTGTTCCAAGAGGTCCTGTTCAAAACTCCTTTCAAATCACCATCGAGCATCTGTTGTGTGAGGATATAATGGTGATGTTTTGTTCCAAGTGGAGGAGGAGGCCTGTGTTCCATTGAGGTCCTGTTCAAAACTCCTTTCAAATCATCATCGAGCATCTGTGGTGTGTGGATGGAATGATCATGTTTTGTTCCAAGTGGTAGAGGAGGACTGTGTTCCATTCAGGTCCTGTTCAAAACTCCTTTTAAATCCCCATCGAACATCTGTGGTGTGTGGATGGAATGATCATGTTTTGTTCCAAGTGTGGAGGAGGCCTGTGTTCCAAAGAGGTCCTGTTCAAAATTCCTTTTAAATCACCATCGAGCATCTGTGGTGTGTGGATGGAATGATCATGTTTTGTTCCAAATGGTAGAGGAGACTGTGTTCCAAAGAGGTCCTGTTCAAAACTCCTTTCAAATCACCATCGAGCATCTGTGGTGTGTGGATATAATGGTGATGTTTTGTTCCAAGTGGAGGAGGAGGCCTGTGTTCCAAAGAGGTCCTGTTCAAAACTCCTTTCAAATCACCATCGAGCATCTGTGGTGTGAGGATACAATGGTGATGTTTTGTTCCAAGTGGAGGAGGAGGCCTGTGTTCCATTGAGGTCCTTTTCAAAACTCCTTTCAAATCACCATCGAGCATCTGTGGTGTGTGGATGGAATGATCATGTTTTGTTCCAAGTGGTATAGGAGGACTGTGTTCCATTCAGGTCCTGTTCAAAACTCCTTTCAAATCACCATCGAGCATCTGTGGTGTGTGGATATAATGGTGATGTTTTGTTGCAAGTGGAGGAGGAGGCCTGTGTTCCAAAGAGGTCCTGTTCAAAACTCCTTTCAAATCACCATCGAGCATCTGTGGTGTGAGGATATAAAGGTGATGTTTTGTTCCAAGTGGAGGAGGAGGCCTGTGTTCCAAAGAGGTCCTGTTCAAAACTCCTTTCAAATCACCATCGAGCATCTGTGGTGTGTGGATATAATGGTGATGTTTTGTTCCAAGTGGAGGAGGAGGCCTGTGTTCCAAAGAGGTCCTGTTCAAAACTCCTTTCAAATCACCATCGAGCATCTGTGGTGTGAGGATATAATGGTGATGTTTTGTTCCAAGTGGAGGAGGAGGCCTGTGTTCCAAAGAGGTCCTGTTCAAACTCCTTTCAAATCACCATAGAGCATCTGTGGTGTGAGGATATAATGGTGATGTTTTGTTCCAAGTGGAGGAGGAGGCCTGTGTTCCATTGAGGTCTTGTTCAAAACTCCTTTCAAATCACCATCGAGCATCTGTGGTGTGTGGATGGAATGATCATGTTTTGTTCCAAGTGGTAGAGGAGGACTGTGTTCCATGGAGGTCCTGTTCAAAACTCCTTTTAAATCCCCATCGAGCATCTGTGGTGTGCGGATATAATGGTGATGTTTTGTTCCAAGTGGAGGAGGAGGCCTGTGTTCCAAAGAGGTCCTGTTTAAAACTCCTTTCAAATCCCCATCGAGCATCTGTGGTGTGTGGATGGAATGATCATGTTTTGTTCCAAGTGTGGAGGAGGCCTGTGTTCCAAAGAGGTCCTGTTCAAAATTCCTTTTAAATCACCATCGAGGCCTCCTCGATGCCCTACTGTGTTCCAGTGAGGTCCTGTTCAAAACTCCTTTCAAATCACCACCTTTCAAATACCCATTTCCAACTTTCGACTGTGATCGAATGGGGGTTTTGGTCATAAAAGAAGGCCACCAGTAACTTGTAACCTATCAGGCTCTCAGACATGAGGCCAATCGATTAGCAAAATATGAGGCTCCGTTAAAATCTGCAACCAGCCCGAAGCAAAGCCTTGCACCCGCCCGGCTAGCTCAGTCGGTAGAGCATGAGACTCTTAATCTCAGGGTCGTGGGTTCGAGTCCCACGTTGGGCATATCTATTAGCTATCTCTCTTCCCAACAGGTGCTCTTGGTTTTCAGCGCGCTGTACACATTACGCTAGTGGAAAACTAGTTTGTCTTTGCCGGACACGTCCAATTGTGCTTTTTTATAACCTGACCCAGTGGCTGACTTGCCGCCGGTCTCTGTGGCGCAATTGGTTAGTGCGTTCGGCTGTTAACCGAAAGGATGGTGGTTCGAGCCCACCCAGGGACGATGGATCTTTTGTTCCAAGGGGTGGAGGAGGCCTGTGTTCCATTGAGGTCCTGTTCAAAACTCCTTTCAAATCACCATCGAGCATCTGTGGTGTGTGGATGGAATGATCATGTTTTGTTCCAAGTGGAGGAGGAGGCCTGTGTTCCAAAGAGGTCCTGTTCAAAACTCCTTTCAAATCACCATCGAGCATCTGTGGTGTGAGGATATAATGGTAATGTTTTGTTCCAAGTGGAGGAGGAGGCCTGTGTTCCAAAGAGGTCCTGTTCAAAACTCCTTTCAAATCACTATCGAGCATCTGTGGTGTGTGGATATAATGGTGATGTTTTGTTCCAAGTGGAGGAGGAGGCCTGTGTTCCAAAGAAGTCCTGTTCAAAACTCCTTTCAAATCACCATCGAGCATCTGTGGTGTGAGGATTTAATGGTGATGTTTTGTTCCAAGTGGAGGAGGAGGCCTGTGTTCCAAGAGGTCCTGTTCAAAACTCCTTTCAAATCACCATCGAGCATCTGTTGTGTGAGGATATAATGGTGATGTTTTGTTCCAAGTGGAGGAGGAGGCCTGTGTTCCATTGAGGTCCTGTTCAAAACTCCTTTCAAATCATCATCGAGCATCTGTGGTGTGTGGATGGAATGATCATGTTTTGTTCCAAGTGGTAGAGGAGGACTGTGTTCCATTCAGGTCCGGTTCAAAACTCCTTTTAAATCCCCATCGAACATCTGTGGTGTGTGGATGGAATGATCATGTTTTGTTCCAAGTGTGGAGGAGGCCTGTGTTCCAAAGAGGTCCTGTTCAAAATTCCTTTTAAATCACCATCGAGCATCTGTGGTGTGTGGATGGAATGATCATGTTTTGTTCCAAATGGTAGAGGAGACTGTGTTCCAAAGAGGTCCTGTTCAAAACTCCTTTCAAATCACCATCGAGCATCTGTGGTGTGTGGATATAATGGTGATGTTTTGTTCCAAGTGGAGGAGGAGGCCTGTGTTCCAAAGAGGTCCTGTTCAAAACTCCTTTCAAATCACCATCGAGCATCTGTGGTGTGTGGATGGAATGATCATGTTTTGTTCCAAGTGGTATAGGAGGACTGTGTTCCATTCAGGTCCTGTTCAAAACTCCTTTCAAATCACCATCGAGCATCTGTGGTGTGTGGATATAATGGTGATGTTTTGTTGCAAGTGGAGGAGGAGGCCTGTGTTCCAAAGAGGTCCTGTTCAAAACTCCTTTCAAATCACCATCGAGCATCTGTGGTGTGAGGATATAAAGGTGATGTTTTGTTCCAAGTGGAGGAGGAGGCCTGTGTTCCAAATAGGTCCTGTTCAAAACTCCTTTCAAATCACCATCGAGCATCTGTGGTGTGTGGATATAATGGTGATGTTTTGTTCCAAGTGGAGGAGGAGGCCTGTGTTCCAAAGAGGTCCTGTTCAAAACTCCTTTCAAATCACCATCGAGCATCTGTGGTGTGAGGATATAATGGTAATGTTTTGTTCCAAGTGGAGGAGGAGGCCTGTGTTCCAAAGAGGTCCTGTTCAAAACTCCTTTAAAAATCACCATCGAGCATCTGTGGTGTGTGGATATAATGGTGATGTTTTGTTCCAAGTGGAGGAGGAGGCCTGTGTTCCAAGAGGTCCTGTTCAAAACTCCTTTCAAATCACCATCGAGCATCTGTGGTGTGAGGATATAATGGTGATGTTTTGTTCCAAGTGGAGGAGGATGCCTGTGTTCCATTGAGGTCCTGTTCAAAACTCCTTTCAAATCACCATCGAGCATCTGTGGTGTGTGGATGGAATGATCATGTTTTGTTCCAAGTGGTATAGGAGGACTGTGTTCCATTGAGGTCCTGTTCAAAACTCCTTTTAAATCCCCATTGAGCATCTGTGGTGTGTGGATGGAATGATCATGTTTTGTTCCAAGTGTGGAGGAGGCCTGTGTTCCAAAGAGGTCCTGTTCAAAATTCCTTTTAAATCACCATCGAGCATCTGTGGTGTGTGGATGGAATGATCATGTTTTGTTCCAAATGGTAGAGGAGACTGTGTTCCAAAGAGGTCCTGTTCAAAACTCCTTTCAAATCACCCTCGAGCATCTGTGGTGTGAGGATATAATGGTGATGTCCTCCATCCCTTGTTTTGTTCCAAGGGGTGGAGGAGGCCTGTGTTCCAAAGAGGTCCTGTTCAAAACTCCTTTCAAATCACCATCGAGCATCTGTGGTGTGTGGATATAATGGTGATGTTTTGTTCCAAGTGGAGAAGGAGGCCTGTGTTCCAAAGAGGTCCTGTTCAAAACTCCTTTCAAATCACCATCGAGCATCTGTGGTGTGAGGATATAATGGTGATGTTTTGTTCCAAGTGGAGGAGGAGGCCTGTGTTCCAAAGAGGTCCTGTTCAAAACTCATTTCAAATCACCATCGAGCATCTGTGGTGTGTGGATATAATGGTGATGTTTTGTTCCAAGTGGAGGAGGAGGCCTGTGTTCCAAAGAGGTCCTGTTCAAAACTCCTTTCAAATCACCATCGAGCATCTGTGGTGTGAGGATATAATGGTGATGTTTTGTTCCAAGTGGTAGAGGAGGACTGTGTTCCATTGAGGTCCTGTTCAAAACTCCTTTTAAATCCCCATCGAGCATCTGTGGTGTGTGGATGGAATGATCATGTTTTGTTCCAAGTGTGGAGGAGGCCTGTGTTCCAAAGAGGTCCTGTTCAAAATTCCTTTTAAATCACCATCGAGCATCTGTGGTGTGTGGATGGAATGATCATGTTTTGTTCCAAATGGTAGAGGAGACTGTGTTCCAAAGAGGTCCTGTTCAAAACTCCTTTCAAATCACCCTCGAGCATCTGTGGTGTGAGGATATAATGGTGATGTCCTCCATCCCTTGTTTTGTTCCAAGGGGTGGAGGAGGCCTGTGTTCCAAAGAGGTCCTGTTCAAAACTCCTTTCAAATCACCATCGAGCATCTGTGGTGTGTGGATATAATGGTGATGTTTTGTTCCAAGTGGAGAAGGAGGCCTGTGTTCCAAAGAGGTCCTGTTCAAAACTCCTTTCAAATCACCATCGAGCATCTGTGGTGTGAGGATATAATGGTGATGTTTTGTTCCAAGTGGAGGAGGAGGCCTGTGTTCCAAAGAGGTCCTGTTCAAAACTCCTTTCAAATCACCATCGAGCATCTGTGGTGTGTGGATATAATGGTGATGTTTTGTTCCAAGTGGAGGAGGAGGCCTGTGTTCCAAAGAGGTCCTGTTCAAAACTCCTTTCAAATCACCATCGAGCATCTGTGGTGTGAGGATATAATGGTGATGTTTTGTTCCAAGTGGTAGAGGAGGACTGTGTTCCATTGAGGTCCTGTTCAAAACTCCTTTTAAATCCCCATCGAGCATCTGTGGTGTGTGGATGGAATGATCATGTTTTGTTCCAAGTGTGGAGGAGGCCTGTGTTCCAAAGAGGTCCTGTTCAAAATTCCTTTTAAATCACCATCGAGGCCTCCTCGATGCCCTACTGTGTTCCAGTGAGGTCCTGTTCAAAACTCCTTTCAAATCACCACCTTTCAAATACCCATTTCCAACTTTCGACTGTGATCGAATGGGGGTTTTGGTCATAAAAGAAGGCCACCAGTAACTTGTAACCTATCAAGCTCTCAGACATGAGGCCAATCGATTCGCAAAATATGAGGCTCCATTAAAATCTGCGACCAGCCCGAAGCAAAGCCCTGCACCCGCCCGGCTAGCTCAGTCGGTAGAGCATGAGACTCTTAATCTCAGGGTCGTGGGTTCGAGCCCCACGTTGGGCGTATCTATTAGCTATCTCTCTTCCCAACAGGTGGTCTCGGTTTTCAGCGCGCTGTACACATTACGCTAGTGGAAAACTTGTTTGTCTTTGCCGGAAACGTCCAATTGTGCTTTTTTATAACGTGACCCATTGGCTGACTTGCCGCCGGTCTCTGTGGCGCAATTGGTTAGCGCGTTCGGCTGTTAACCGAAAGGATGGTGGTTCGAGCGCACCCAGGGACGATGGATGTTTTGTTCCAAGGGGTGGAGGAGGCCTGTGTTCCAAAGAGGTCCTGTTCAAAACTCCTTTCAAATCACCATCGAGCATCTGTGGTGTGTGGATATAATGGTGATGTTTTGTTCCAAGTGGAGGAGGAGGCCTGTGTTCCAAAGAGGTCCTGTTCAAAACTCCTTTCAAATCACCATCGAGCATCTGTGGTGTGAGGATATAATGGTAATGTTTTGTTCCAAGTGGAGGAGGAGGCCTGTGTTCCAAAGAGGTCCTGTTCAAAACTCCTTTCAAATCACCATCGAGCATCTGTGGTGTGTGGATATAATGGTGATGTTTTGTTCCAAGTGGAGGAGGAGGCCTGTGTTCCAAAGAGGTCCTGTTCAAACTCCTTTCAAATCACCATCGAGCATCTGTGGTGTGAGGATATAATGGTGATGTTTTGTTCCAAGTGGAGGAGGAGGCCTGTGTTCCATTGAGGTCCTGTTCAAAACTCCTTTCAAATCACCATCGAGCATCTGTGGTGTGTGGATGGAATGATCATGTTTTGTTCCAAGTGGTAGAGGAGGACTGTGTTCCATTGAGGTCCTGTTCAAAACTCCTTTTAAATCCCCATCGAGCATCTGTGGTGTGTGGATGGAATGATCATGTTTTGTTCCAAGTGTGGAGGAGGCCTGTGTTCCAAAGAGGTCCTGATCAAAATTCCTTTTAAATCACCATCGAGGCCTCCTCGATGCCCTACTGTGTTCCAGTGAGGTCCTGTTCAAAACTCCTTTCAAATCACCACCTTTCAAATACCCATTTCCAACTTTCGACTGTGATCGAATGGGGGTTTTGGTCATAAAAGAAGGCCACCAGTAACTTGTAACCTATCAGGCTCTCAGACATGAGGCCAATCGATTCGCAAAATATGAGGCTCCGTTAAAATCTGCAACCAGCCCGAAGCAAAGCCTTGCACCCGCCCGGCTAGCTCAGTCGGTAGAGCATGAGACTCTTAATCTCAGGGTCGTGGGTTCGAGCCCCACGTTGGGCGTATCTATTAGCTATCTCTCTTCCCAACAGGTGCTCTCGGTTTTCAGCGCGCTGTACACATTACGCTAGTGGAAAACTAGTTTGTCTTTGCCGGAAACGTCCAATTGTGCTTTTTTATAACCTGACCCAGTGGCTGACTTGCCGCCGGTCTCTGTGGCGCAATTGGTTAGCGCGTTCGGCTGTTAACCGAAAGGATGGTGGTTCGAGCCCACCCAGGGACGATGGATCTTTTGTTCCAAGGGGTGGAGGAGGCCTGTGTTCCAAAGAGGTCCTGTTCAAAACTCCTTTCAAATCACCATCGAGCATCTGTGGTGTGTGGATATAATGGTGATGTTTTGTTCCAAGTGGAGGAGGAGGCCTGTGTTCCAAAGAGGTCCTGTTCAAAACTCCTTTCAAATCACCATCGAGCATCTGTGGTGTGTGGATATAATGGTGATGTTTTGTTCCAAGTGGAGGAGGAGGCCTGTGTTCCAAAGAGGTCCTGTTCAAAACTCCTTTCAAATCACCATCGAGCATCTGTGGTGTGAGGATATAATGGTGATGTTTTGTTCCAAGTGGAGGAGGAGGCCTGTGTTCCAAACAGGTCCTGTTCAAAACTCCTTTCAAATCACCATCGAGCATCTGTGGTGTGTGGATATAATGGTGATGTTTTGTTCCAAGTGGAGGAGGAGGCCTGTGTTCCAAAGAGGTCCTGTTCAAAACTCCTTTCAAATCACCATCGAGCATCTGTGGTGTGAGGATATAATGGTGATGTTTTGTTCCAAGTGGAGGAGGAGGCCTGTGTTCCATTGAGGTCCTGTTCAAAACTCCTTTCAAATCACCATTGAGAATCTGTGGTGTGTGGATGGAATGATCATGTTTTGTTCCAAGTGGTAGAGGAGGACTGTGTTCCATTGAGGTCCTGTTCAAAACTCCTTTTAAATCCCCATCGAGCATCTGTGGTGTGTGGATGGAATGATCATGTTTTGTTCCAAGTGTGGAGGAGGCCTGTGTTCCAAAGAGGTCCTGTTCAAAATTCCTTTTAAATCACCATCGAGGCCTCCTCGATGCCCTACTGTGTTCCAGTGAGGTCCTGTTCAAAACTCCTTTCAAATCACCACCTTTCAAATACCCATTTCCAACTTTTGACTGTGATCGAATGGGGGTTTTGGTCATAAAAGGAGGCCACCAGTAACTTGTAACCTATCAAGCTCTCAGATATGAGGCCAATCGATTCGCAAAATATGAGGCTCCATTAAAATCTGCGACCAGCCCGAAGCAAAGCCCTGCACCCGCCCGGCTAGCTCAGTCGGTAGAGCATGAGACTCTTAATCTCAGGGTCGTGGGTTCGAGCCCCACGTTGGGCGTATCTACTAGCTATCTCTCTTCCCAACAGGTGGTCTCGGTTTTCAGCGCGCTGTACACATTACGCTAGTGGAAAAACTTGTTTGTCTTTGCCGGAAACGTCCAATTGTGCTTTTTTATAACGTGACCCAGTGGCTGACTTGCCGCCGGTCTCTGTGGCGCAATTGGTTAGCGCGTTCGGCTGTTAACCGAAAGGATGGTGGTTCGAGCCCACCCAGGGACGATGGATGTTTTGTTCCAAGGGGTGGAGGAGGCCTGTGTTCCAAAGAGGTCCTGTTCAAAACTCCTTTCAAATCACCATCGAGCATCTGTGGTGTGTGGATATAATGGTGATGTTTTGTTCCAAGTGGAGGAGGAGGCCTGTGTTCCAAAGAGGTCCTGTTCAAAACTCCTTTCAAATCACCATCGAGCATCTGTGGTGTGAGGATATAATGGTAATGTTTTGTTCCAAGTGGAGGAGGAGGCCTGTGTTCCAAAGAGGTCCTGTTCAAAACTCCTTTCAAATCACCATCGAGCATCTGTGGTGTGTGGATATAATGGTGATGTTTTGTTCCAAGTGGAGGAGGAGGCCTGTGTTCCAAAGAGGTCCTGTTCAAACTCCTTTCAAATCACCATCGAGCATCTGTGGTGTGAGGATATAATGGTGATGTTTTGTTCCAAGTGGAGGAGGAGGCCTGTGTTCCATTGAGGTCCTGTTCAAAACTCCTTTCAAATCACCATCGAGCATCTGTGGTGTGTGGATGGAATGATCATGTTTTGTTCCAAGTGGTAGGGGAGGACTGTGTTCCATTGAGGTCCTGTTCAAAACTCCTTTTAAATCCCCATCGAGCATCTGTGGTGTGCGGATATAATGGTGATGTTTTGTTCCAAGTGGAGGAGGAGGCCTGTGTTCCAAAGAGGTCCTGTTTAAAACTCCTTTCAAATCCCCATCGAGCATCTGTGGTGTGTGGATGGAATGATCATGTTTTGTTCCAAGTGTGGAGGAGGCCTGTGTTCCAAAGAGGTCCTGTTCAAAATTCCTTTTAAATCACCATCGAGGCCTCCTCGATGCCCTACTGTGTTCCAGTGAGGTCCTGTTCAAAACTCCTTTCAAATCACCACCTTTCAAATACCCATTTCCAACTTTCGACTGTGATCGAATGGGGGTTTTGGTCATAAAAGAAGGCCACCAGTAACTTGTAACCTATCAGGCTCTCAGACATGAGGCCAATCGATTCGCAAAATATGAGGCTCCGTTAAAATCTGCAACCAGCCCGAAGCAAAGCCTTGCACCCGCCCGGCTAGCTCAGTCGGTAGAGCATGAGACTCTTAATCTCAGGGTCGTGGGTTCGAGCCCCACGTTGGGCGTATCTATTAGCTATCTCTCTTCCCAACAGGTGCTCTTGGTTTTCAGTGCGCTGTACACATTACGCTAGTGGAAAACTAGTTTGTCTTTGCCGGAAACGTCCAATTGTGCTTTTTTATAACCTGACCCAGTGGCTGACTTGCCGCCGGTCTCTGTGGCGCAATTGGTTAGCGCGTTCGGCTGTTAACCGAAAGGATGGTGGTTCGAGCCCACCCAGGGACGATGGATCTTTTGTTCCAAGGGGTGGAGGAGGCCTGTGTTCCATTGAGGTCCTGTTCAAAACTCCTTTCAAATCACCATCGAGCATCTGTGGTGTGTGGATGGAATGATCATGTTTTGTTCCAAGTGGTATAGGAGGACTGTGTTCCATTGAGGTCCTGTTCAAAACTCCTTTCAAATCACCATCGAGCATCTGTGGTGTGTGGATATAATGGTGATGTTTTGTTGCAAGTGGAGGAGGAGGCCTGTGTTCCAAAGAGGTCCTGTTTAAAACTCCTTTCAAATCACCATCGAGCATCTGTGGTGTGAGGATATAATGGTGATGTTTTGTTCCAAGTGGAGGAGGAGGCCTGTGTTCCATTGAGGTCCTGTTCAAAACTCCTTTCAAATCACCATTGAGAATCTGTGGTGTGTGGATGGAATGATCATGTTTTGTTCCAAGTGGTAGAGGAGGACTGTGTTCCATTGAGGTCCTGTTCAAAACTCCTTTTAAATCCCCATCGAGCATCTGTGGTGTGTGGATGGAATGATCATGTTTTGTTCCAAGTGTGGAGGAGGCCTGTGTTCCAAAGAGGTCCTGTTCAAAATTCCTTTTAAATCACCATCGAGGCCTCCTCGATGCCCTACTGTGTTCCAGTGAGGTCCTGTTCAAAACTCCTTTCAAATCACCACCTTTCAAATACCCATTTCCAACTTTTGACTGTGATCGAATGGGGGTTTTGGTCATAAAAGGAGGCCACCAGTAACTTGTAACCTATCAAGCTCTCAGACATGAGGCCAATCGATTCGCAAAATATGAGGCTCCATTAAAATCTGCGACCAGCCCGAAGCAAAGCCCTGCACCCGCCCGGCTAGCTCAGTCGGTAGAGCATGAGACTCTTAATCTCAGGGTCGTGGGTTCGAGCCCCACGTTGGGCGTATCTATTAGCTATCTCTCTTCCCAACAGGTGGTCTCGGTTTTCAGCGCGCTGTACACATTACGCTAGTGGAAAACTTGTTTGTCTTTGCCGGAAACGTCCAATTGTGCTTTTTTATAACGTGACCCAGTGGCTGACTTGCCGCCGGTCTCTGTGGCGCAATTGGTTAGCGCGTTCGGCTGTTAACCGAAAGGATGGTGGTTCGAGCCCACCCAGGGACGATGGATGTTTTGTTCCAAGGGGTGGACGAGGCCTGTGTTCCAAAGAGGTCCTGTTCAAAACTCCTTTCAAATCACCATCGAGCATCTGTGGTGTGTGGATATAATGGTGATGTTTTGTTCCAAGTGGAGGAGGAGGCCTGTGTTCCAAAGAGGTCCTGTTCAAAACTCCTTTCAAATCACCATCGAGCATCTGTGGTGTGAGGATATAATGGTAATGTTTTGTTCCAAGTGGAGGAGGAGGCCTGTGTTCCAAAGAGGTCCTGTTCAAAACTCCTTTCAAATCACCATCGAGCATCTGTGGTGTGTGGATATAATGGTGATGTTTTGTTCCAAGTGGAGGAGGAGGCCTGTGTTCCAAAGAGGTCCTGTTCAAACTCCTTTCAAATCACCATCGAGCATCTGTGGTGTGAGGATATAATGGTGATGTTTTGTTCCAAGTGGAGGAGGAGGCCTGTGTTCCATTGAGGTCCTGTTCAAAACTCCTTTCAAATCACCATCGAGCATCTGTGGTGTGTGGATGGAATGATCATGTTTTGTTCCAAGTGGTAGAGGAGGACTGTGTTCCATTGAGGTCCTGTTCAAAACTCCTTTTAAATCCCCATCGAGCATCTGTGGTGTGCGGATATAATGGTGATGTTTTGTTCCAAGTGGAGGAGGAGGCCTGTGTTCCAAAGAGGTCCTGTTTAAAACTCCTTTCAAATCCCCATCGAGCATCTGTGGTGTGTGGATGGAATGATCATGTTTTGTTCCAAGTGTGGAGGAGGCCTGTGTTCCAAAGAGGTCCTGTTCAAAATTCCTTTTAAATCACCATCGAGGCCTCCTCGATGCCCTACTGTGTTCCAGTGAGGTCCTGTTCAAAACTCCTTTCAAATCACCACCTTTCAAATACCCATTTCCAACTTTCGACTGTGATCGAATGGGGGTTTTGGTCATAAAAGAAGGCCACCAGTAACTTGTAACCTATCAGGCTCTCAGACATGAGGCCAATCGATTCGCAAAATATGAGGCTCCGTTAAAATCTGCAACCAGCCCGAAGCAAAGCCTTGCGCCCGGCTAGCTCAGTCGGTAGAGCATGAGACTCTTAATCTCAGGGTCGTGGGTTCGAGCCCCACGTTGGGCGTATCTATTAGCTATCTCTCTTCCCAACAGGTGCTCTCGGTTTTCAGCGCGCTGTACACATTACGCTAGTGGAAAACTAGTTTGTCTTTGCCGGAAACGTCCAATTGTGCTTTTTTATAACCTGACCCAGTGGCTGACTTGCCGCCGGTCTCTGTGGCGCAATTGGTTAGCGCGTTCGGCTGTTAACCGAAAGGATGGTGGTTCGAGCCCACCCAGGGACGATGGATCTTTTGTTCCAAGGGGTGGAGGAGGCCTGTGTTCCAAAGAGGTCCTGTTCAAAACTCCTTTCAAATCACCATCGAGCATCTGTGGTGTGTGGATGGAATGATCATGTTTTGTTCCAAGTGGTATAGGAGGACTGTGTTCCATTGAGGTCCTGTTCAAAACTCCTTTCAAATCACCATCGAGCATCTGTGGTGTGTGGGTATAATGGTGATGTTTTGTTGCAAGTGGAGGAGGAGGCCTGTGTTCCAAAGAGGTCCTGTTCAAAACTCCTTTCAAATCACCATCGAGCATCTGTGGTGTGAGGATATAATGGTGATGTTTTGTTCCAAGTGGAGGAGGAGGCCTGTGTTCCAAAGAGGTCCTGTTCAAAACTCCTTTCAAATCACCATCGAGCATCTGTGGTGTGTGGATATAATGGTGATGTTTTGTTCCAAGTGGAGGAGGAGGCCTGTGTTCCAAAGAGGTCCTGTTCAAAACTCCTTTCAAATCACCATCGAGCATCTGTGGTGTGAGGATATAATGGTGATGTTTTGTTCCAAGTGGAGGAGGAGGCCTGTGTTCCATTGAGGTCCTGTTCAAAACTCCTTTCAAATCACCATTGAGAATCTGTGGTGTGTGGATGGAATGATCATGTTTTGTTCCAAGTGGTAGAGGAGGACTGTGTTCCATTGAGGTCCTGTTCAAAACTCCTTTTAAATCCCCATCGAGCATCTGTGGTGTGTGGATGGAATGATCATGTTTTGTTCCAAGTGTGGAGGAGGCCTGTGTTCCAAAGAGGTCCTGTTCAAAATTCCTTTTAAATCACCATCGAGGCCTCCTCGATGCCCTACTGTGTTCCAGTGAGGTCCTGTTCAAAACTCCTTTCAAATCACCACCTTTCAAATACCCATTTCCAACTTTTGACTGTGATCGAATGGGGGTTTTGGTCATAAAAGGAGGCCACCAGTAACTTGTAACCTATCAAGCTCTCAGACATGAGGCCAATCGATTCGCAAAATATGAGGCTCCATTAAAATCTGCGACCAGCCCGAAGCAAAGCCCTGCACCCGCCCGGCTAGCTCAGTCGGTAGAGCATGAGACTCTTAATCTCAGGGTCGTGGGTTCGAGCCCCACGTTGGGCGTATCTATTAGCTATCTCTCTTCCCAACAGGTGGTCTCGGTTTTCAGCGCGCTGTACACATTACGCTAGTGGAAAACTTGTTTGTCTTTGCCGGAAACGTCCAATTGTGCTTTTTTATAACGTGACCCAGTGGCTGACTTGCCGCCGGTCTCTGTGGCGCAATTGGTTAGCGCGTTCGGCTGTTAACCGAAAGGATGGTGGTTCGAGCCCACCCAGGGACGATGGATGTTTTGTTCCAAGGGGTGGAGGAGGCCTGTGTTCCAAAGAGGTCCTGTTCAAAACTCCTTTCAAATCACCATCGAGCATCTGTGGTGTGTGGATATAATGGTGATGTTTTGTTCCAAGTGGAGGAGGAGGCCTGTGTTCCAAAGAGGTCCTGTTCAAAACTCCTTTCAAATCACCATCGAGCATCTGTGGTGTGAGGATATAATGGTAATGTTTTGTTCCAAGTGGAGGAGGAGGCCTGTGTTCCAAAGAGGTCCTGTTCAAAACTCCTTTCAAATCACCATCGAGCATCTGTGGTGTGTGGATATAATGGTGATGTTTTGTTCCAAGTGGAGGAGGAGGCCTGTGTTCCAAAGAGGTCCTGCTCAAACTCCTTTCAAATCACCATCGAGCATCTGTGGTGTGAGGATATAATGGTGATGTTTTGTTCCAAGTGGAGGAGGAGGCCTGTGTACCATTGAGGTCCTGTTCAAAACTCCTTTCAAATCACCATCGAGCATCTGTGGTGTGTGGATGGAATGATCATGTTTTGTTCCAAGTGGTAGAGGAGGACTGTGTTCCATTGAGGTCCTGTTCAAAACTCTTTTTAAATCCCCATCGAGCATCTGTGGTGTGCGGATATAATGGTGATGTTTTGTTCCAAGTGGAGGAGGAGGCCTGTGTTCCAAAGAGGTCCTGTTTAAAACTCCTTTCAAATCCCCATCGAGCATCTGTGGTGTGTGGATGGAATGATCATGTTTTGTTCCAAGTGTGGAGGAGGCCTGTGTTCCAAAGAGGTCCTGTTCAAAATTCCTTTTAAATCACCATCGAGGCCTCCTCGATGCCCTACTGTGTTCCAGTGAGGTCCTGTTCAAAACTCCTTTCAAATCACCACCTTTCAAATACCCATTTCCAACTTTCGACTGTGATCGAATGGGGGTTTTGGTCATAAAAGAAGGCCACCAGTAACTTGTAACCTATCAGGCTCTCAGACATGAGGCCAATCGATTCGCAAAATATGAGGCTCCGTTAAAATCTGCAACCAGCCCGAAGCAAAGCCTTGCACCCGCCCGGCTAGCTCAGTCGGTAGAGCATGAGACTCTTAATCTCAGGGTCGTGGGTTCGAGCCCCACGTTGGGCGTATCTATTAGCTATCTCTCTTCCCAACAGGTGCTCTCGGTTTTCAGCGCGCTGTACACATTACGCTAGTGGAAAACTAGTTTGTCTTTGCCGGAAACGTCCAATTGTGCTTTTTTACAACCTGACCCAGTGGCTGACTTGCCGCCGGTCTCTGTGGCGCAATTGGTTAGCGCGTTCAGCTGTTAACCGAAAGGATGGTGGTTCGAGCCCACCCAGGGACGATGGATCTTTTGTTCCAAGGGGTGGAGGAGGCCTGTGTTCCAAAGAGGTCCTGTTCAAAACTCCTTTCAAATCACCATCGAGCATCTGTGGTGTGAGGATATAATGGTAATGTTTTGTTCCAAGTGGAGGAGGAGGCCTGTGTTCCAAAGAGGTCCTGTTCAAAACTCCTTTAAAAATCACCATCGAGCATCTGTGGTGTGTGGATATAATGGTGATGTTTTGTTCCAAGTGGAGGAGGAGGCCTGTGTTCCAAGAGGTCCTGTTCAAAACTCCTTTCAAATCACCATCGAGCATCTGTGGTGTGAGGATATAATGGTGATGTTTTGTTCCAAGTGGAGGAGGATGCCTGTGTTCCATTGAGGTCCTGTTCAAAACTCCTTTCAAATCACCATCGAGCATCTGTGGTGTGTGGATGGAATGATCATGTTTTGTTCCAAGTGGTATAGGAGGACTGTGTTCCATTGAGGTCCTGTTCAAAACTCCTTTTAAATCCCCATCGAGCATCTGTGGTGTGTGGATGGAATGATCATGTTTTGTTCCAAGTGTGGAGGAGGCCTGTGTTCCAAAGAGGTCCTGTTCAAAATTCCTTTTAAATCACCATCGAGCATCTGTGGTGTGTGGATGGAATGATCATGTTTTGTTCCAAATGGTAGAGGAGACTGTGTTCCAAAGAGGTCCTGTTCAAAACTCCTTTCAAATCACCCTCGAGCATCTGTGGTGTGAGGATATAATGGTGATGTCCTCCATCCCTTGTTTTGTTCCAAGGGGTGGAGGAGGCCTGTGTTCCAAAGAGGTCCTGTTCAAAACTCCTTTCAAATCACCATCGAGCATCTGTGGTGTGTGGATATAATGGTGATGTTTTGTTCCAAGTGGAGAAGGAGGCCTGTGTTCCAAAGAGGTCCTGTTCAAAACTCCTTTCAAATCACCATCGAGCATCTGTGGTGTGAGGATATAATGGTGATGTTTTGTTCCAAGTGGAGGAGGAGGACTGTGTTCCATTGAGGTCCTGTTCAAAACTCCTTTTAAATCCCCATCGAGCATCTGTGGTGTGTGGATGGAATGATCATGTTTTGTTCCAAGTGTGGAGGAGGCCTGTGTTCCAAAGAGGTCCTGTTCAAAATTCCTTTTAAATCACCATCGAGCATCTGTGGTGTGTGGATGGAATGATCATGTTTTGTTCCAAATGGTAGAGGAGACTGTGTTCCAAAGAGGTCCTGTTCAAAACTCCTTTCAAATCACCCTCGAGCATCTGTGGTGTGAGGATATAATGGTGATGTCCTCCATCCCTTGTTTTGTTCCAAGGGGTGGAGGAGGCCTGTGTTCCAAAGAGGTCCTGTTCAAAACTCCTTTCAAATCACCATCGAGCATCTGTGGTGTGTGGATATAATGGTGATGTTTTGTTCCAAGTGGAGAAGGAGGCCTGTGTTCCAAAGAGGTCCTGTTCAAAACTCCTTTCAAATCACCATCGAGCATCTGTGGTGTGAGGATATAATGGTGATGTTTTGTTCCAAGTGGAGGAGGAGGCCTGTGTTCCAAAGAGGTCCTGTTCAAAACTCCTTTCAAATCACCATCGAGCATCTGTGGTGTGTGGATATAATGGTGATGTTTTGTTCCAAGTGGAGGAGGAGGCCTGTGTTCCAAAGAGGTCCTGTTCAAAACTCCTTTCAAATCACCATCGAGCATCTGTGGTGTGAGGATATAATGGTAATGTTTTGTTCCAAGTGGAGGAGGAGGCCTGTGTTCCAAAGAGGTCCTGTTCAAAACTCCTTTCAAATCACCATCGAGCATCTGTGGTGTGTGGATATAATGGTGATGTTTTGTTCCAAGTGGAGGAGGAGGCCTGTGTTCCAAAGAGGTCCTGTTCAAACTCCTTTCAAATCACCATCGAGCATCTGTGGTGTGAGGATATAATGGTGATGTTTTGTTCCAAGTGGAGGAGGAGGCCTGTGTTCCATTGAGGTCCTGTTCAAAACTCCTTTCAAATCACCATCGAGCATCTGTGGTGTGTGGATGGAATGATCATGTTTTGTTCCAAGTGGTAGGGGAGGACTGTGTTCCATTGAGGTCCTGTTCAAAACTCCTTTTAAATCCCCATCGAGCATCTGTGGTGTGCGGATATAATGGTGATGTTTTGTTCCAAGTGGAGGAGGAGGCCTGTGTTCCAAAGAGGTCCTGTTTAAAACTCCTTTCAAATCCCCATCGAGCATCTGTGGTGTGTGGATGGAATGATCATGTTTTGTTCCAAGTGTGGAGGAGGCCTGTGTTCCAAAGAGGTCCTGTTCAAAATTCCTTTTAAATCACCATCGAGGCCTCCTCGATGCCCTACTGTGTTCCAGTGAGGTCCTGTTCAAAACTCCTTTCAAATCACCACCTTTCAAATACCCATTTCCAACTTTCGACTGTGATCGAATGGGGGTTTTGGTCATAAAAGAAGGCCACCAGTAACTTGTAACCTATCAGGCTCTCAGACATGAGGCCAATCGATTCGCAAAATATGAGGCTCCGTTAAAATCTGCAACCAGCCCGAAGCAAAGCCTTGCACCCGCCCGGCTAGCTCAGTCGGTAGAGCATGAGACTCTTAATCTCAGGGTCGTGGGTTCGAGCCCCACGTTGGGCGTATCTATTAGCTATCTCTCTTCCCAACAGGTGCTCTTGGTTTTCAGTGCGCTGTACACATTACGCTAGTGGAAAACTAGTTTGTCTTTGCCGGAAACGTCCAATTGTGCTTTTTTATAACCTGACCCAGTGGCTGACTTGCCGCCGGTCTCTGTGGCGCAATTGGTTAGCGCGTTCGGCTGTTAACCGAAAGGATGGTGGTTCGAGCCCACCCAGGGACGATGGATCTTTTGTTCCAAGGGGTGGAGGAGGCCTGTGTTCCATTGAGGTCCTGTTCAAAACTCCTTTCAAATCACCATCGAGCATCTGTGGTGTGTGGATGGAATGATCATGTTTTGTTCCAAGTGGTATAGGAGGACTGTGTTCCATTGAGGTCCTGTTCAAAACTCCTTTCAAATCACCATCGAGCATCTGTGGTGTGTGGATATAATGGTGATGTTTTGTTGCAAGTGGAGGAGGAGGCCTGTGTTCCAAAGAGGTCCTGTTTAAAACTCCTTTCAAATCACCATCGAGCATCTGTGGTGTGAGGATATAATGGTGATGTTTTGTTCCAAGTGGAGGAGGAGGCCTGTGTTCCATTGAGGTCCTGTTCAAAACTCCTTTCAAATCACCATTGAGAATCTGTGGTGTGTGGATGGAATGATCATGTTTTGTTCCAAGTGGTAGAGGAGGACTGTGTTCCATTGAGGTCCTGTTCAAAACTCCTTTTAAATCCCCATCGAGCATCTGTGGTGTGTGGATGGAATGATCATGTTTTGTTCCAAGTGTGGAGGAGGCCTGTGTTCCAAAGAGGTCCTGTTCAAAATTCCTTTTAAATCACCATCGAGGCCTCCTCGATGCCCTACTGTGTTCCAGTGAGGTCCTGTTCAAAACTCCTTTCAAATCACCACCTTTCAAATACCCATTTCCAACTTTTGACTGTGATCGAATGGGGGTTTTGGTCATAAAAGGAGGCCACCAGTAACTTGTAACCTATCAAGCTCTCAGACATGAGGCCAATCGATTCGCAAAATATGAGGCTCCATTAAAATCTGCGACCAGCCCGAAGCAAAGCCCTGCACCCGCCCGGCTAGCTCAGTCGGTAGAGCATGAGACTCTTAATCTCAGGGTCGTGGGTTCGAGCCCCACGTTGGGCGTATCTATTAGCTATCTCTCTTCCCAACAGGTGGTCTCGGTTTTCAGCGCGCTGTACACATTACGCTAGTGGAAAACTTGTTTGTCTTTGCCGGAAACGTCCAATTGTGCTTTTTTATAACGTGACCCAGTGGCTGACTTGCCGCCGGTCTCTGTGGCGCAATTGGTTAGCGCGTTCGGCTGTTAACCGAAAGGATGGTGGTTCGAGCCCACCCAGGGACGATGGATGTTTTGTTCCAAGGGGTGGACGAGGCCTGTGTTCCAAAGAGGTCCTGTTCAAAACTCCTTTCAAATCACCATCGAGCATCTGTGGTGTGTGGATATAATGGTGATGTTTTGTTCCAAGTGGAGGAGGAGGCCTGTGTTCCAAAGAGGTCCTGTTCAAAACTCCTTTCAAATCACCATCGAGCATCTGTGGTGTGAGGATATAATGGTAATGTTTTGTTCCAAGTGGAGGAGGAGGCCTGTGTTCCAAAGAGGTCCTGTTCAAAACTCCTTTCAAATCACCATCGAGCATCTGTGGTGTGTGGATATAATGGTGATGTTTTGTTCCAAGTGGAGGAGGAGGCCTGTGTTCCAAAGAGGTCCTGTTCAAACTCCTTTCAAATCACCATCGAGCATCTGTGGTGTGAGGATATAATGGTGATGTTTTGTTCCAAGTGGAGGAGGAGGCCTGTGTTCCATTGAGGTCCTGTTCAAAACTCCTTTCAAATCACCATCGAGCATCTGTGGTGTGTGGATGGAATGATCATGTTTTGTTCCAAGTGGTAGAGGAGGACTGTGTTCCATTGAGGTCCTGTTCAAAACTCCTTTTAAATCCCCATCGAGCATCTGTGGTGTGCGGATATAATGGTGATGTTTTGTTCCAAGTGGAGGAGGAGGCCTGTGTTCCAAAGAGGTCCTGTTTAAAACTCCTTTCAAATCCCCATCGAGCATCTGTGGTGTGTGGATGGAATGATCATGTTTTGTTCCAAGTGTGGAGGAGGCCTGTGTTCCAAAGAGGTCCTGTTCAAAATTCCTTTTAAATCACCATCGAGGCCTCCTCGATGCCCTACTGTGTTCCAGTGAGGTCCTGTTCAAAACTCCTTTCAAATCACCACCTTTCAAATACCCATTTCCAACTTTCGACTGTGATCGAATGGGGGTTTTGGTCATAAAAGAAGGCCACCAGTAACTTGTAACCTATCAGGCTCTCAGACATGAGGCCAATCGATTCGCAAAATATGAGGCTCCGTTAAAATCTGCAACCAGCCCGAAGCAAAGCCTTGCGCCCGGCTAGCTCAGTCGGTAGAGCATGAGACTCTTAATCTCAGGGTCGTGGGTTCGAGCCCCACGTTGGGCGTATCTATTAGCTATCTCTCTTCCCAACAGGTGCTCTCGGTTTTCAGCGCGCTGTACACATTACGCTAGTGGAAAACTAGTTTGTCTTTGCCGGAAACGTCCAATTGTGCTTTTTTATAACCTGACCCAGTGGCTGACTTGCCGCCGGTCTCTGTGGCGCAATTGGTTAGCGCGTTCGGCTGTTAACCGAAAGGATGGTGGTTCGAGCCCACCCAGGGACGATGGATCTTTTGTTCCAAGGGGTGGAGGAGGCCTGTGTTCCAAAGAGGTCCTGTTCAAAACTCCTTTCAAATCACCATCGAGCATCTGTGGTGTGTGGATGGAATGATCATGTTTTGTTCCAAGTGGTATAGGAGGACTGTGTTCCATTGAGGTCCTGTTCAAAACTCCTTTCAAATCACCATCGAGCATCTGTGGTGTGTGGGTATAATGGTGATGTTTTGTTGCAAGTGGAGGAGGAGGCCTGTGTTCCAAAGAGGTCCTGTTCAAAACTCCTTTCAAATCACCATCGAGCATCTGTGGTGTGAGGATATAATGGTGATGTTTTGTTCCAAGTGGAGGAGGAGGCCTGTGTTCCAAAGAGGTCCTGTTCAAAACTCCTTTCAAATCACCATCGAGCATCTGTGGTGTGTGGATATAATGGTGATGTTTTGTTCCAAGTGGAGGAGGAGGCCTGTGTTCCAAAGAGGTCCTGTTCAAAACTCCTTTCAAATCACCATCGAGCATCTGTGGTGTGAGGATATAATGGTGATGTTTTGTTCCAAGTGGAGGAGGAGGCCTGTGTTCCATTGAGGTCCTGTTCAAAACTCCTTTCAAATCACCATTGAGAATCTGTGGTGTGTGGATGGAATGATCATGTTTTGTTCCAAGTGGTAGAGGAGGACTGTGTTCCATTGAGGTCCTGTTCAAAACTCCTTTTAAATCCCCATCGAGCATCTGTGGTGTGTGGATGGAATGATCATGTTTTGTTCCAAGTGTGGAGGAGGCCTGTGTTCCAAAGAGGTCCTGTTCAAAATTCCTTTTGAATCACCATCGAGGCCTCCTCGATGCCCTACTGTGTTCCAGTGAGGTCCTGTTCAAAACTCCTTTCAAATCACCACCTTTCAAATACCCATTTCCAACTTTTGACTGTGATCGAATGGGGGTTTTGGTCATAAAAGGAGGCCACCAGTAACTTGTAACCTATCAAGCTCTCAGACATGAGGCCAATCGATTCGCAAAATATGAGGCTCCATTAAAATCTGCGACCAGCCCGAAGCAAAGCCCTGCACCCGCCCGGCTAGCTCAGTCGGTAGAGCATGAGACTCTTAATCTCAGGGTCGTGGGTTCGAGCCCCACGTTGGGCGTATCTATTAGCTATCTCTCTTCCCAACAGGTGGTCTCGGTTTTCAGCGCGCTGTACACATTACGCTAGTGGAAAACTTGTTTGTCTTTGCCGGAAACGTCCAATTGTGCTTTTTTATAACGTGACCCAGTGGCTGACTTGCCGCCGGTCTCTGTGGCGCAATTGGTTAGCGCGTTCGGCTGTTAACCGAAAGGATGGTGGTTCGAGCCCACCCAGGGACGATGGATGTTTTGTTCCAAGGGGTGGAGGAGGCCTGTGTTCCAAAGAGGTCCTGTTCAAAACTCCTTTCAAATCACCATCGAGCATCTGTGGTGTGTGGATATAATGGTGATGTTTTGTTCCAAGTGGAGGAGGAGGCCTGTGTTCCAAAGAGGTCCTGTTCAAAACTCCTTTCAAATCACCATCGAGCATCTGTGGTGTGAGGATATAATGGTAATGTTTTGTTCCAAGTGGAGGAGGAGGCCTGTGTTCCAAAGAGGTCCTGTTCAAAACTCCTTTCAAATCACCATCGAGCATCTGTGGTGTGTGGATATAATGGTGATGTTTTGTTCCAAGTGGAGGAGGAGGCCTGTGTTCCAAAGAGGTCCTGCTCAAACTCCTTTCAAATCACCATCGAGCATCTGTGGTGTGAGGATATAATGGTGATGTTTTGTTCCAAGTGGAGGAGGAGGCCTGTGTACCATTGAGGTCCTGTTCAAAACTCCTTTCAAATCACCATCGAGCATCTGTGGTGTGTGGATGGAATGATCATGTTTTGTTCCAAGTGGTAGAGGAGGACTGTGTTCCATTGAGGTCCTGTTCAAAACTCTTTTTAAATCCCCATCGAGCATCTGTGGTGTGCGGATATAATGGTGATGTTTTGTTCCAAGTGGAGGAGGAGGCCTGTGTTCCAAAGAGGTCCTGTTTAAAACTCCTTTCAAATCCCCATCGAGCATCTGTGGTGTGTGGATGGAATGATCATGTTTTGTTCCAAGTGTGGAGGAGGCCTGTGTTCCAAAGAGGTCCTGTTCAAAATTCCTTTTAAATCACCATCGAGGCCTCCTCGATGCCCTACTGTGTTCCAGTGAGGTCCTGTTCAAAACTCCTTTCAAATCACCACCTTTCAAATACCCATTTCCAACTTTCGACTGTGATCGAATGGGGGTTTTGGTCATAAAAGAAGGCCACCAGTAACTTGTAACCTATCAGGCTCTCAGACATGAGGCCAATCGATTCGCAAAATATGAGGCTCCGTTAAAATCTGCAACCAGCCCGAAGCAAAGCCTTGCACCCGCCCGGCTAGCTCAGTCGGTAGAGCATGAGACTCTTAATCTCAGGGTCGTGGGTTCGAGCCCCACGTTGGGCGTATCTATTAGCTATCTCTCTTCCCAACAGGTGCTCTCGGTTTTCAGCGCGCTGTACACATTACGCTAGTGGAAAACTAGTTTGTCTTTGCCGGAAACGTCCAATTGTGCTTTTTTACAACCTGACCCAGTGGCTGACTTGCCGCCGGTCTCTGTGGCGCAATTGGTTAGCGCGTTCAGCTGTTAACCGAAAGGATGGTGGTTCGAGCCCACCCAGGGACGATGGATCTTTTGTTCCAAGGGGTGGAGGAGGCCTGTGTTCCAAAGAGGTCCTGTTCAAAACTCCTTTCAAATCACCATCGAGCATCTGTGGTGTGAGGATATAATGGTAATGTTTTGTTCCAAGTGGAGGAGGAGGCCTGTGTTCCAAAGAGGTCCTGTTCAAAACTCCTTTAAAAATCACCATCGAGCATCTGTGGTGTGTGGATATAATGGTGATGTTTTGTTCCAAGTGGAGGAGGAGGCCTGTGTTCCAAGAGGTCCTGTTCAAAACTCCTTTCAAATCACCATCGAGCATCTGTGGTGTGAGGATATAATGGTGATGTTTTGTTCCAAGTGGAGGAGGATGCCTGTGTTCCATTGAGGTCCTGTTCAAAACTCCTTTCAAATCACCATCGAGCATCTGTGGTGTGTGGATGGAATGATCATGTTTTGTTCCAAGTGGTATAGGAGGACTGTGTTCCATTGAGGTCCTGTTCAAAACTCCTTTTAAATCCCCATCGAGCATCTGTGGTGTGTGGATGGAATGATCATGTTTTGTTCCAAGTGTGGAGGAGGCCTGTGTTCCAAAGAGGTCCTGTTCAAAATTCCTTTTAAATCACCATCGAGCATCTGTGGTGTGTGGATGGAATGATCATGTTTTGTTCCAAATGGTAGAGGAGACTGTGTTCCAAAGAGGTCCTGTTCAAAACTCCTTTCAAATCACCCTCGAGCATCTGTGGTGTGAGGATATAATGGTGATGTCCTCCATCCCTTGTTTTGTTCCAAGGGGTGGAGGAGGCCTGTGTTCCAAAGAGGTCCTGTTCAAAACTCCTTTCAAATCACCATCGAGCATCTGTGGTGTGTGGATATAATGGTGATGTTTTGTTCCAAGTGGAGAAGGAGGCCTGTGTTCCAAAGAGGTCCTGTTCAAAACTCCTTTCAAATCACCATCGAGCATCTGTGGTGTGAGGATATAATGGTGATGTTTTGTTCCAAGTGGAGGAGGAGGACTGTGTTCCATTGAGGTCCTGTTCAAAACTCCTTTTAAATCCCCATCGAGCATCTGTGGTGTGTGGATGGAATGATCATGTTTTGTTCCAAGTGTGGAGGAGGCCTGTGTTCCAAAGAGGTCCTGTTCAAAATTCCTTTTAAATCACCATCGAGGCCTCCTCGATGCCCTACTGTGTTCCAGTGAGGTCCTGTTCAAAACTCCTTTCAAATCACCACCTTTCAAATACCCATTTCCAACTTTCGACTGTGATCGAATGGGGGTTTTGGTCATAAAAGAAGGCCACCAGTAACTTGTAACCTGTCAGGCTCTCAGACATGAGGCCAATCGATTCGCAAAATATGAGGCTCCGTTAAAATCTGCAACCAGCCCGAAGCAAAGCCTTGCACCCGCCCGGCTAGCTCAGTCGGTAGAGCATGAGACTCTTAATCTCAGGGTCGTGGGTTCGAGCCCCACGTTGGGCGTATCTATTAGCTATCTCGGTTTTCAGCGCGCTGTACACATTACGCTAGTGGAAAACTAGTTTGTCTTTGCCGGAAACGTCCAATTGTGCTTTTTTATAACCTGACCCAGTGGCTGACTTGCCGCCGGTCTCTCTGGCGCAATTGGTTAGCGCGTTCGGCTGTTAACCGAAAGGATGGTGGTTCGAGCCCACCCAGGGACGATGGATCTTTTGTTCCAAGGGGTGGAGGAGGCCTGTGTTCCAAAGAGGTCCTGTTCAAAACTTCTTTCAAATCACCATCGAGCATCTGTGGTGTGAGGATATAATGGTAATGTTTTGTTCCAAGTGGAGGAGGAGGCCTGTGTTCCAAAGAGGTCCTGTTCAAAACTCCTTTCAAATCACCATCGAGCATCTGTGGTGTGTGGATATAATGGTGATGTTTTGTTCCAAGTGGAGGAGGAGGCCTGTGTTCCAAAGAGGTCCTGTTCAAACTCCTTTCAAATCACCATCGAGCATCTGTGGTGTGAGGATATAATGGTGATGTTTTGTTCCAAGTGGAGGAGGAGGCCTGTGTTCCATTGAGGTCCTGTTCAAAACTCCTTTCAAATCACCATCGAGCATCTGTGGTGTGTGGATGGAATGATCATGTTTTGTTCCAAGTGGTAGGGGAGGACTGTGTTCCATTGAGGTCCTGTTCAAAACTCCTTTTAAATCCCCATCGAGCATCTGTGGTGTGCGGATATAATGGTGATGTTTTGTTCCAAGTGGAGGAGGAGGCCTGTGTTCCAAAGAGGTCCTGTTTAAAACTCCTTTCAAATCCCCATCGAGCATCTGTGGTGTGTGGATGGAATGATCATGTTTTGTTCCAAGTGTGGAGGAGGCCTGTGTTCCAAAGAGGTCCTGTTCAAAATTCCTTTTAAATCACCATCGAGGCCTCCTCGATGCCCTACTGTGTTCCAGTGAGGTCCTGTTCAAAACTCCTTTCAAATCACCACCTTTCAAATACCCATTTCCAACTTTCGACTGTGATCGAATGGGGGTTTTGGTCATAAAAGAAGGCCACCAGTAACTTGTAACCTATCAGGCTCTCAGACATGAGGCCAATCGATTCGCAAAATATGAGGCTCCGTTAAAATCTGCAACCAGCCCGAAGCAAAGCCTTGCACCCGCCCGGCTAGCTCAGTCGGTAGAGCATGAGACTCTTAATCTCAGGGTCGTGGGTTCGAGCCCCACGTTGGGCGTATCTATTAGCTATCTCTCTTCCCAACAGGTGCTCTTGGTTTTCAGTGCGCTGTACACATTACGCTAGTGGAAAACTAGTTTGTCTTTGCCGGAAACGTCCAATTGTGCTTTTTTATAACCTGACCCAGTGGCTGACTTGCCGCCGGTCTCTGTGGCGCAATTGGTTAGCGCGTTCGGCTGTTAACCGAAAGGATGGTGGTTCGAGCCCACCCAGGGACGATGGATCTTTTGTTCCAAGGGGTGGAGGAGGCCTGTGTTCCATTGAGGTCCTGTTCAAAACTCCTTTCAAATCACCATCGAGCATCTGTGGTGTGTGGATGGAATGATCATGTTTTGTTCCAAGTGGTATAGGAGGACTGTGTTCCATTGAGGTCCTGTTCAAAACTCCTTTCAAATCACCATCGAGCATCTGTGGTGTGTGGATATAATGGTGATGTTTTGTTGCAAGTGGAGGAGGAGGCCTGTGTTCCAAAGAGGTCCTGTTTAAAACTCCTTTCAAATCACCATCGAGCATCTGTGGTGTGAGGATATAATGGTGATGTTTTGTTCCAAGTGGAGGAGGAGGCCTGTGTTCCATTGAGGTCCTGTTCAAAACTCCTTTCAAATCACCATTGAGAATCTGTGGTGTGTGGATGGAATGATCATGTTTTGTTCCAAGTGGTAGAGGAGGACTGTGTTCCATTGAGGTCCTGTTCAAAACTCCTTTTAAATCCCCATCGAGCATCTGTGGTGTGTGGATGGAATGATCATGTTTTGTTCCAAGTGTGGAGGAGGCCTGTGTTCCAAAGAGGTCCTGTTCAAAATTCCTTTTAAATCACCATCGAGCATCTGTGGTGTGTGGATGGAATGATCATGTTTTGTTCCAAATGGTAGAGGAGACTGTGTTCCAAAGAGGTCCTGTTCAAAACTCCTTTCAAATCACCCTCGAGCATCTGTGGTGTGAGGATATAATGGTGATGTCCTCCATCCCTTGTTTTGTTCCAAGGGGTGGAGGAGGCCTGTGTTCCAAAGAGGTCCTGTTCAAAACTCCTTTCAAATCACCATCGAGCATCTGTGGTGTGTGGATATAATGGTGATGTTTTGTTCCAAGTGGAGAAGGAGGCCTGTGTTCCAAAGAGGTCCTGTTCAAAACTCCTTTCAAATCACCATCGAGCATCTGTGGTGTGAGGATATAATGGTGATGTTTTGTTCCAAGTGGAGGAGGAGGCCTGTGTTCCAAAGAGGTCCTGTTCAAAACTCCTTTCAAATCACCATCGAGCATCTGTGGTGTGTGGATATAATGGTGATGTTTTGTTCCAAGTGGAGGAGGAGGCCTGTGTTCCAAAGAGGTCCTGTTCAAAACTCCTTTCAAATCACCATCGAGCATCTGTGGTGTGAGGATATAATGGTGATGTTTTGTTCCAAGTGGTAGAGGAGGACTGTGTTCCATTGAGGTCCTGTTCAAAACTCCTTTTAAATCCCCATCGAGCATCTGTGGTGTGTGGATGGAATGATCATGTTTTGTTCCAAGTGTGGAGGAGGCCTGTGTTCCAAAGAGGTCCTGTTCAAAATTCCTTTTAAATCACCATCGAGGCCTCCTCGATGCCCTACTGTGTTCCAGTGAGGTCCTGTTCAAAACTCCTTTCAAATCACCACCTTTCAAATACCCATTTCCAACTTTCGACTGTGATCGAATGGGGGTTTTGGTCATAAAAGAAGGCCACCAGTAACTTGTAACCTCTCAGGCTCTCAGACATGAGGCCAATCGATTCGCAAAATATGAGGCTCCGTTAAAATCTGCAACCAGCCCGAAGCAAAGCCTTGCACCCGCCCGGCTAGCTCAGTCGGTAGAGCATGAGACTCTTAATCTCAGGGTCGTGGGTTCGAGCCCCACGTTGGGCGTATCTGTTAGCTATCTCTCTTCCCAACAGGTGCTCTCGGTTTTCAGCGCGCTGTACACATTACGCTAGTGGAAAACTTGTTTGTCTTTGCCGGAAACGTCCAATTGTGCTTTTTTATAACGTGACCCAGTGGCTGACTTGAAGCCGGTCTCTGTGGCGCAATTGGTTAGCGCGTTCGGCTGTTAACCGAAAGGATGGTGGTTCGAGCCCACCCAAGGACGATGGATGTTTTGTTCCAAGGGGTGGAGGAGGCCTGTGTTCCAAAGAGGTCCTGTTCAAAACTCCTTTCAAATCACCATCGAGCATCTGTGGTTTGTTGATATAATGGTGATGTTTTGTTCCAAGTGGAGGAGGAGGCCTGTGTTCCAAAGAGGTCCTGTTCAAAACTCCTTTCAAATCACCATCGAGCATCTGTGGTGTGAGGATATAATGGTGATGTTTTGTTCCAAGTGGATATAATGGTAATGTTTTGTTCCAAGTGGAGGAGGAGGCCTGTGTTCCAAAGAGGTCCTGTTCAAAACTCCTTTCAAATCACCATCGAGCATCTGTGGTGTGTGGATATAATGGTGATGTTTTGTTCCAAGTGGAGGAGGAGGCCTGTGTTCCAAAGAGGTCCTGTTCAAAACTCCTTTCAAATCACCATCGAGCATCTGTGGTGTGAGGATATAATGGTGATGTTTTGTTCCAAGTGGATATAATGGTAATGTTTTGTTCCAAGTGGAGGAGGAGGCCTGTGTTCCAAAGAGGTCCTGTTCAAAACTCCTTTCAAATCACCATCGAGCATCTGTGGTGTGTGGATATAATGGTGATGTTTTGTTCCAAGTGGAGGAGGAGGCCTGTGTTCCAAAGAGGTCCTGTTCAAAACTCCTTTCAAATCACCATCGAGCATCTGTGGTGTGTGGATATAATGGTGATGTTTTGTTCCAAGTGTGGAGGAGGCCTGTGTTCCAAAGAGGTCCTGTTCAAAATTCCTTTTAAATCACCATCGAGGCCTCCTCGATGCCCTACTGTGTTCCAGTGAGGTCCTGTTCAAAACTCCTTTCAAATCACCACCTTTCAAATACCCATTTCCAACTTTTGACTGTGATCGAATGGGGGTTTTGGTCATAAAAGGAGGCCACCAGTAACTTGTAACCTATCAGGCTCTCAGACATGAGGCCAATCGATTCGCAAAATATGAGGCTCCGTTAAAATCTGCGACCAGCCCGAAGCAAAGCCCTGAACCCGCCCGGCTAGCTCAGTCGGTAGAGCATGAGACTCTTAATCTCAGGGTCGTGGGTTCGAGCCCCACGTTGGGCGTGTCTATTAGCTATCTCTCTTCCCAACAGGTGGTCTTGGTTTTCAGCGCGCTGTACACATTACGCTAGTGGAAAACTACTTTGTCTTTGCCGGAAACGTCCAATTGTGCTTTTTTATAACCTGACCCAGTGGCTAACTTGCCACCGGTCTCTGTGGCGCAATTGGTTAGCGAGTTAGGCTGTTAACCGAAAGGATGGTGGTTCGAGCCCACCCAGGGACGATGGATGTTTTGTTCCAAGGGGTGGAGGAGGCCTGTGTTCCAAAGAGGTCCTGTTCAAAACTCCTTTCAAATCACCATCGAGCATCTGTGGTGTGTGGATTTAATGGTGATGTTTTGTTCCAAGTGGAGGAGGAGGCCTGTGTTCCAAATAGGTCCTGTTCAAAACTCCTTTCAAATCACCATCGAGCATCTGTGGTGTGAGGATATAATGGTGATGTTTTGTTCCAAGTGGAGGAGGAGGCCTGTGTTCCATTGAGGTCCTGTTCAAATCTCCTTTCAAATCACCATTGAGCATCTGTGGCGTGTGGATGGAATGATCACGTTTTGTTCCAAGTGGTAGAGGAGGACTGTGTTCCATTGAGGTCCTGTTCAAAACTCCTTTTAAATCCCCATCGAGCATCTGTGGTGTGTGGATGGAATGATCATGTTTTGTTCCAAGTGTGGAGGAGGCCTGTGTTCCAAAGAGGTCCTGTTCAAAATTCCTTTTAAATCACCATCGAGCATCTGTGGTGTGTGGATGGAATGATCATGTTTTGTTCCAAATGGTAGAGGAGACTGTGTTCCAAAGAGGTCCTGTTCAAAACTCCTTTCAAATCACCATCGAGCATCTGTGGTGTGAGGATATAATGGTGACGTCCTCCATCCCTTGTTTTGTTCCAAGGGGTGGAGGAGGCCTGTGTTCCAAAGAGGTCCTGTTCAAAACTCCTTTCAAATCACCATCGAGCATCTGTGGTGTGTGGATATAATGGTGATGTTTTGTTCCAAGTGGAGGAGGAGGCCTGTGTTCCAAAGAGGTCCTGTTCAAAACTCCTTTCAAATCACCATCGAGCATCTGTGGTGTGAGGATATAATGGTGATGTTTTGTTCCAAGTGGAGGAGGAGGCCTGTGTTCCAAAGAGGTCCTGTTCAAAACTCCTTTCAAATCACCATTGAGAATCTGTGGTGTGTGGATGGAATGATCATGTTTTGTTCCAAGTGGTAGAGGAGGACTGTGTTCCATTGAGGTCCTGTTCAAAACTCCTTTTCAATCCCCATCGAGCATCTGTGGTGTGTGGATGGAATGATCATGTTTTGTTCCAAGTGTGGAGGAGGCCTGTGTTCCAAAGAGGTCCTGTTCAAAATTCCTTTTAAATCACCATCGAGGCCTCCTCGATGCCCTAGTGTGTTCCAGTGAGGTCCTGTTCAAAACTCCTTTCAAATCACCACCTTTCAAATACCCATTTCCAACTTTTGACTGTGATCGAATGGGGGTTTTGGTCATAAAAGGAGGCCACCAGTAACTTGTAACCTATCAAGCTCTCAGACATGAGGCCAATCGATTCGCAAAATATGAGGCTCCATTAAAATCTGCGACCAGCCCGAAGCAAAGCCCTGCACCCGCCCGGCTAGCTTAGTCGGTAGAGCATGAGACTCTTAATCTCAGGGTCGTGGGTTCGAGCCCCAAGTTGGGCGTATCTATTAGCTATCTCTCTTCCCAACAGGTGGTCTCGGTTTTCAGCGCGCTGTACACATTACGCTAGTGGAAAACTAGTTTGTCTTTGCCGGAAACGTCCAATTGTGCTTTTTTATAACGTGACCCAGTGGCTGACTTGCCGCCGGTCTCTGTGGCGCAATTGGTTAGCGCGTTCGGCTGTTAACCGAAAGGATGGTGGTTCGAGCCCACCCAGGGACGATGGATGTTTTGTTCCAAGGGGTGGAGGAGGCCTGTGTTCCAAAGAGGTCCTGTTCAAAACTCCTTTCAAATCACCATCGAGCATCTGTGGTGTGTGGATATAATGGTGATGTTTTGTTCCAAGTGGAGGAGGAGGCCTGTGTTCCAAAGAGGTCCTGTTCAAAACTCCTTTCAAATCACCATCGAGCATCTGTGGTGTGAGGATATAATGGTAATGTTTTGTTCCAAGTGGAGGAGGAGGCCTGTGTTCCAAAGAGGTCCTGTTCAAAACTCCTTTCAAATCACCATCGAGCATCTGTGGTGTGTGGATATAATGGTGATGTTTTGTTCCAAGTGGAGGAGGAGGCCTGTGTTCCAAAGAGGTCCTGTTCAAAACTCCTTTCAAATCACCATCGAGCATCTGTGGTGTGAGGATATAATGGTGATGTTTTGTTCCAAGTGGAGGAGGAGGCCTGTGTTCCATTGAGGTCCTGTTCAAAACTCCTTTCAAATCACCATCGAGCATCTGTGGTGTGTGGATGGAATGATCATGTTTTGTTCCAAGTGGTAGAGGAGGACTGTGTTCCATTGAGGTCCTGTTCAAAACTCCTTTTAAATCCCCATCGAGCATCTGTGGTGTGCGGATATAATGGTGATGTTTTGTTCCAAGTGGAGGAGGAGGCCTGTGTTCCAAAGAGGTCCTGTTCAAAACTCCTTTCAAATCCCCATCGAGCATCTGTGGTGTGTGGATGGAATGATCATGTTTTGTTCCAAGTGTGGAGGAGGCCTGTGTTCCAAAGAGGTCCTGTTCAAAATTCCTTTTAAATCACCATCGAGGCCTCCTCGATGCCCTACTGTGTTCCAGTGAGGTCCTGTTCAAAACTCCTTTCAAATCACCACCTTTCAAATACCCATTTCCAACTTTCGACTGTGATCGAATGGGGGTTTTGGTCATAAAAGAAGGCCACCAGTAACTTGTAACCTGTCAGGCTCTCAGACATGAGGCCAATCGATTCGCAAAATATGAGGCTCCGTTAAAATCTGCAACCAGCCCGAAGCAAAGCCTTGCACCCGCCCGGCTAGCTCAGTCGGTAGAGCATGAGACTCTTAATCTCAGGGTCGTGGGTTCGAGCCCCACGTTGGGCGTATCTATTAGCTATCTCGGTTTTCAGCGCGCTGTACACATTACGCTAGTGGAAAACTAGTTTGTCTTTGCCGGAAACGTCCAATTGTGCTTTTTTATAACCTGACCCAGTGGCTGACTTGCCGCCGGTCTCTCTGGCGCAATTGGTTAGCGCGTTCGGCTGTTAACCGAAAGGATGGTGGTTCGAGCCCACCCAGGGACGATGGATCTTTTGTTCCAAGGGGTGGAGGAGGCCTGTGTTCCAAAGAGGTCCTGTTCAAAACTTCTTTCAAATCACCATCGAGCATCTGTGGTGTGAGGATATAATGGTAATGTTTTGTTCCAAGTGGAGGAGGAGGCCTGTGTTCCAAAGAGGTCCTGTTCAAAACTCCTTTCAAATCACCATCGAGCATCTGTGGTGTGTGGATATAATGGTGATGTTTTGTTCCAAGTGGAGGAGGAGGCCTGTGTTCCAAAGAGGTCCTGTTCAAACTCCTTTCAAATCACCATCGAGCATCTGTGGTGTGAGGATATAATGGTGATGTTTTGTTCCAAGTGGAGGAGGAGGCCTGTGTTCCATTGAGGTCCTGTTCAAAACTCCTTTCAAATCACCATCGAGCATCTGTGGTGTGTGGATGGAATGATCATGTTTTGTTCCAAGTGGTAGGGGAGGACTGTGTTCCATTGAGGTCCTGTTCAAAACTCCTTTTAAATCCCCATCGAGCATCTGTGGTGTGCGGATATAATGGTGATGTTTTGTTCCAAGTGGAGGAGGAGGCCTGTGTTCCAAAGAGGTCCTGTTTAAAACTCCTTTCAAATCCCCATCGAGCATCTGTGGTGTGTGGATGGAATGATCATGTTTTGTTCCAAGTGTGGAGGAGGCCTGTGTTCCAAAGAGGTCCTGTTCAAAATTCCTTTTAAATCACCATCGAGGCCTCCTCGATGCCCTACTGTGTTCCAGTGAGGTCCTGTTCAAAACTCCTTTCAAATCACCACCTTTCAAATACCCATTTCCAACTTTCGACTGTGATCGAATGGGGGTTTTGGTCATAAAAGAAGGCCACCAGTAACTTGTAACCTATCAGGCTCTCAGACATGAGGCCAATCGATTCGCAAAATATGAGGCTCCGTTAAAATCTGCAACCAGCCCGAAGCAAAGCCTTGCACCCGCCCGGCTAGCTCAGTCGGTAGAGCATGAGACTCTTAATCTCAGGGTCGTGGGTTCGAGCCCCACGTTGGGCGTATCTATTAGCTATCTCTCTTCCCAACAGGTGCTCTTGGTTTTCAGTGCGCTGTACACATTACGCTAGTGGAAAACTAGTTTGTCTTTGCCGGAAACGTCCAATTGTGCTTTTTTATAACCTGACCCAGTGGCTGACTTGCCGCCGGTCTCTGTGGCGCAATTGGTTAGCGCGTTCGGCTGTTAACCGAAAGGATGGTGGTTCGAGCCCACCCAGGGACGATGGATCTTTTGTTCCAAGGGGTGGAGGAGGCCTGTGTTCCATTGAGGTCCTGTTCAAAACTCCTTTCAAATCACCATCGAGCATCTGTGGTGTGTGGATGGAATGATCATGTTTTGTTCCAAGTGGTATAGGAGGACTGTGTTCCATTGAGGTCCTGTTCAAAACTCCTTTCAAATCACCATCGAGCATCTGTGGTGTGTGGATATAATGGTGATGTTTTGTTGCAAGTGGAGGAGGAGGCCTGTGTTCCAAAGAGGTCCTGTTTAAAACTCCTTTCAAATCACCATCGAGCATCTGTGGTGTGAGGATATAATGGTGATGTTTTGTTCCAAGTGGAGGAGGAGGCCTGTGTTCCATTGAGGTCCTGTTCAAAACTCCTTTCAAATCACCATTGAGAATCTGTGGTGTGTGGATGGAATGATCATGTTTTGTTCCAAGTGGTAGAGGAGGACTGTGTTCCATTGAGGTCCTGTTCAAAACTCCTTTTAAATCCCCATCGAGCATCTGTGGTGTGTGGATGGAATGATCATGTTTTGTTCCAAGTGTGGAGGAGGCCTGTGTTCCAAAGAGGTCCTGTTCAAAATTCCTTTTAAATCACCATCGAGCATCTGTGGTGTGTGGATGGAATGATCATGTTTTGTTCCAAATGGTAGAGGAGACTGTGTTCCAAAGAGGTCCTGTTCAAAACTCCTTTCAAATCACCCTCGAGCATCTGTGGTGTGAGGATATAATGGTGATGTCCTCCATCCCTTGTTTTGTTCCAAGGGGTGGAGGAGGCCTGTGTTCCAAAGAGGTCCTGTTCAAAACTCCTTTCAAATCACCATCGAGCATCTGTGGTGTGTGGATATAATGGTGATGTTTTGTTCCAAGTGGAGAAGGAGGCCTGTGTTCCAAAGAGGTCCTGTTCAAAACTCCTTTCAAATCACCATCGAGCATCTGTGGTGTGAGGATATAATGGTGATGTTTTGTTCCAAGTGGAGGAGGAGGCCTGTGTTCCAAAGAGGTCCTGTTCAAAACTCCTTTCAAATCACCATCGAGCATCTGTGGTGTGTGGATATAATGGTGATGTTTTGTTCCAAGTGGAGGAGGAGGCCTGTGTTCCAAAGAGGTCCTGTTCAAAACTCCTTTCAAATCACCATCGAGCATCTGTGGTGTGAGGATATAATGGTGATGTTTTGTTCCAAGTGGTAGAGGAGGACTGTGTTCCATTGAGGTCCTGTTCAAAACTCCTTTTAAATCCCCATCGAGCATCTGTGGTGTGTGGATGGAATGATCATGTTTTGTTCCAAGTGTGGAGGAGGCCTGTGTTCCAAAGAGGTCCTGTTCAAAATTCCTTTTAAATCACCATCGAGGCCTCCTCGATGCCCTACTGTGTTCCAGTGAGGTCCTGTTCAAAACTCCTTTCAAATCACCACCTTTCAAATACCCATTTCCAACTTTCGACTGTGATCGAATGGGGGTTTTGGTCATAAAAGAAGGCCACCAGTAACTTGTAACCTCTCAGGCTCTCAGACATGAGGCCAATCGATTCGCAAAATATGAGGCTCCGTTAAAATCTGCAACCAGCCCGAAGCAAAGCCTTGCACCCGCCCGGCTAGCTCAGTCGGTAGAGCATGAGACTCTTAATCTCAGGGTCGTGGGTTCGAGCCCCACGTTGGGCGTATCTGTTAGCTATCTCTCTTCCCAACAGGTGCTCTCGGTTTTCAGCGCGCTGTACACATTACGCTAGTGGAAAACTTGTTTGTCTTTGCCGGAAACGTCCAATTGTGCTTTTTTATAACGTGACCCAGTGGCTGACTTGAAGCCGGTCTCTGTGGCGCAATTGGTTAGCGCGTTCGGCTGTTAACCGAAAGGATGGTGGTTCGAGCCCACCCAAGGACGATGGATGTTTTGTTCCAAGGGGTGGAGGAGGCCTGTGTTCCAAAGAGGTCCTGTTCAAAACTCCTTTCAAATCACCATCGAGCATCTGTGGTTTGTGGATATAATGGTGATGTTTTGTTCCAAGTGGAGGAGGAGGCCTGTGTTCCAAAGAGGTCCTGTTCAAAACTCCTTTCAAATCACCATCGAGCATCTGTGGTGTGAGGATATAATGGTGATGTTTTGTTCCAAGTGGATATAATGGTAATGTTTTGTTCCAAGTGGAGGAGGAGGCCTGTGTTCCAAAGAGGTCCTGTTCAAAACTCCTTTCAAATCACCATCGAGCATCTGTGGTGTGTGGATATAATGGTGATGTTTTGTTCCAAGTGGAGGAGGAGGCCTGTGTTCCAAAGAGGTCCTGTTCAAAACTCCTTTCAAATCACCATCGAGCATCTGTGGTGTGAGGATATAATGGTGATGTTTTGTTCCAAGTGGATATAATGGTAATGTTTTGTTCCAAGTGGAGGAGGAGGCCTGTGTTCCAAAGAGGTCCTGTTCAAAACTCCTTTCAAATCACCATCGAGCATCTGTGGTGTGTGGATATAATGGTGATGTTTTGTTCCAAGTGGAGGAGGAGGCCTGTGTTCCAAAGAGGTCCTGTTCAAAACTCCTTTCAAATCACCATCGAGCATCTGTGGTGTGTGGATATAATGGTGATGTTTTGTTCCAAGTGTGGAGGAGGCCTGTGTTCCAAAGAGGTCCTGTTCAAAATTCCTTTTAAATCACCATCGAGGCCTCCTCGATGCCCTACTGTGTTCCAGTGAGGTCCTGTTCAAAACTCCTTTCAAATCACCACCTTTCAAATACCCATTTCCAACTTTTGACTGTGATCGAATGGGGGTTTTGGTCATAAAAGGAGGCCACCAGTAACTTGTAACCTATCAGGCTCTCAGACATGAGGCCAATCGATTCGCAAAATATGAGGCTCCGTTAAAATCTGCGACCAGCCCGAAGCAAAGCCCTGAACCCGCCCGGCTAGCTCAGTCGGTAGAGCATGAGACTCTTAATCTCAGGGTCGTGGGTTCGAGCCCCACGTTGGGCGTGTCTATTAGCTATCTCTCTTCCCAACAGGTGGTCTTGGTTTTCAGCGCGCTGTACACATTACGCTAGTGGAAAACTACTTTGTCTTTGCCGGAAACGTCCAATTGTGCTTTTTTATAACCTGACCCAGTGGCTAACTTGCCACCGGTCTCTGTGGCGCAATTGGTTAGCGAGTTAGGCTGTTAACCGAAAGGATGGTGGTTCGAGCCCACCCAGGGACGATGGATGTTTTGTTCCAAGGGGTGGAGGAGGCCTGTGTTCCAAAGAGGTCCTGTTCAAAACTCCTTTCAAATCACCATCGAGCATCTGTGGTGTGTGGATTTAATGGTGATGTTTTGTTCCAAGTGGAGGAGGAGGCCTGTGTTCCAAATAGGTCCTGTTCAAAACTCCTTTCAAATCACCATCGAGCATCTGTGGTGTGAGGATATAATGGTGATGTTTTGTTCCAAGTGGAGGAGGAGGCCTGTGTTCCATTGAGGTCCTGTTCAAATCTCCTTTCAAATCACCATTGAGCATCTGTGGCGTGTGGATGGAATGATCACGTTTTGTTCCAAGTGGTAGAGGAGGACTGTGTTCCATTGAGGTCCTGTTCAAAACTCCTTTTAAATCCCCATCGAGCATCTGTGGTGTGTGGATGGAATGATCATGTTTTGTTCCAAGTGTGGAGGAGGCCTGTGTTCCAAAGAGGTCCTGTTCAAAATTCCTTTTAAATCACCATCGAGCATCTGTGGTGTGTGGATGGAATGATCATGTTTTGTTCCAAATGGTAGAGGAGACTGTGTTCCAAAGAGGTCCTGTTCAAAACTCCTTTCAAATCACCATCGAGCATCTGTGGTGTGAGGATATAATGGTGACGTCCTCCATCCCTTGTTTTGTTCCAAGGGGTGGAGGAGGCCTGTGTTCCAAAGAGGTCCTGTTCAAAACTCCTTTCAAATCACCATCGAGCATCTGTGGTGTGTGGATATAATGGTGATGTTTTGTTCCAAGTGGAGGAGGAGGCCTGTGTTCCAAAGAGGTCCTGTTCAAAACTCCTTTCAAATCACCATCGAGCATCTGTGGTGTGAGGATATAATGGTGATGTTTTGTTCCAAGTGGAGGAGGAGGCCTGTGTTCCAAAGAGGTCCTGTTCAAAACTCCTTTCAAATCACCATTGAGAATCTGTGGTGTGTGGATGGAATGATCATGTTTTGTTCCAAGTGGTAGAGGATGACTGTGTTCCATTGAGGTCCTGTTCAAAACTCCTTTTCAATCCCCATCGAGCATCTGTGGTGTGTGGATGGAATGATCATGTTTTGTTCCAAGTGTGGAGGAGGCCTGTGTTCCAAAGAGGTCCTGTTCAAAATTCCTTTTAAATCACCATCGAGGCCTCCTCGATGCCCTAGTGTGTTCCAGTGAGGTCCTGTTCAAAACTCCTTTCAAATCACCACCTTTCAAATACCCATTTCCAACTTTTGACTGTGATCGAATGGGGGTTTTGGTCATAAAAGGAGGCCACCAGTAACTTGTAACCTATCAAGCTCTCAGACATGAGGCCAATCGATTCGCAAAATATGAGGCTCCATTAAAATCTGCGACCAGCCCGAAGCAAAGCCCTGCACCCGCCCGGCTAGCTCAGTCGGTAGAGCATGAGACTCTTAATCTCAGGGTCGTGGGTTCGAGCCCCAAGTTGGGCGTATCTATTAGCTATCTCTCTTCCCAACAGGTGGTCTCGGTTTTCAGCGCGCTGTACACATTACGCTAGTGGAAAACTAGTTTGTCTTTGCCGGAAACGTCCAATTGTGCTTTTTTATAACGTGACCCAGTGGCTGACTTGCCGCCGGTCTCTGTGGCGCAATTGGTTAGCGCGTTCGGCTGTTAACCGAAAGGATGGTGGTTCGAGCCCACCCAGGGACGATGGATGTTTTGTTCCAAGGGGTGGAGGAGGCCTGTGTTCCAAAGAGGTCCTGTTCAAAACTCCTTTCAAATCACCATCGAGCATCTGTGGTGTGTGGATATAATGGTGATGTTTTGTTCCAAGTGGAGGAGGAGGCCTGTGTTCCAAAGAGGTCCTGTTCAAAACTCCTTTCAAATCACCATCGAGCATCTGTGGTGTGAGGATATAATGGTAATGTTTTGTTCCAAGTGGAGGAGGAGGCCTGTGTTCCAAAGAGGTCCTGTTCAAAACTCCTTTCAAATCACCATCGAGCATCTGTGGTGTGTGGATATAATGGTGATGTTTTGTTCCAAGTGGAGGAGGAGGCCTGTGTTCCAAAGAGGTCCTGTTCAAAACTCCTTTCAAATCACCATCGAGCATCTGTGGTGTGAGGATATAATGGTGATGTTTTGTTCCAAGTGGAGGAGGAGGCCTGTGTTCCATTGAGGTCCTGTTCAAAACTCCTTTCAAATCACCATCGAGCATCTGTGGTGTGTGGATGGAATGATCATGTTTTGTTCCAAGTGGTAGAGGAGGACTGTGTTCCATTGAGGTCCTGTTCAAAACTCCTTTTAAATCCCCATCGAGCATCTGTGGTGTGCGGATATAATGGTGATGTTTTGTTCCAAGTGGAGGAGGAGGCCTGTGTTCCAAAGAGGTCCTGTTCAAAACTCCTTTCAAATCCCCATCGAGCATCTGTGGTGTGTGGATGGAATGATCATGTTTTGTTCCAAGTGTGGAGGAGGCCTGTGTTCCAAAGAGGTCCTGTTCAAAATTCCTTTTAAATCACCATCGAGGCCTCCTCGATGCCCTACTGTGTTCCAGTGAGGTCCTGTTCAAAACTCCTTTCAAATCACCACCTTTCAAATACCCATTTCCAACTTTCGACTGTGATCGAATGGGGGTTTTGGTCATAAAAGAAGGCCACCAGTAACTTGTAACCTGTCAGGCTCTCAGACATGAGGCCAATCGATTCGCAAAATATGAGGCTCCGTTAAAATCTGCAACCAGCCCGAAGCAAAGCCTTGCACCCGCCCGGCTAGCTCAGTCGGTAGAGCATGAGACTCTTAATCTCAGGGTCGTGGGTTCGAGCCCCACGTTGGGCGTATCTATTAGCTATCTCGGTTTTCAGCGCGCTGTACACATTACGCTAGTGGAAAACTAGTTTGTCTTTGCCGGAAACGTCCAATTGTGCTTTTTTATAACCTGACCCAGTGGCTGACTTGCCGCCGGTCTCTCTGGCGCAATTGGTTAGCGCGTTCGGCTGTTAACCGAAAGGATGGTGGTTCGAGCCCACCCAGGGACGATGGATCTTTTGTTCCAAGGGGTGGAGGAGGCCTGTGTTCCAAAGAGGTCCTGTTCAAAACTTCTTTCAAATCACCATCGAGCATCTGTGGTGTGTGGATATAATGGTGATGTTTTGTTCCAAGTGGAGGAGGAGGCCTGTGTTCCAAAGAGGTCCTGTTCAAAACTCCTTTCAAATCACCATCGAGCATCTGTGGTGTGTGGATATAATGGTGATGTTTTGTTCCAAGTGGAGGAGGAGGCCTGTGTTCCAAAGAGGTCCTGTTCAAAACTCCTTTCAAATCACCATCGAGCATCTGTGGCGTGTGGATGGAATGATCATGTTTTGTTCCAAGTGGTAGAGGAGGACTGTGTTCCATTGAGGTCCTGTTCAAAACTCCTTTTAAATCCCCATCGAGCATCTGTGGTGTGTGGATGGAATGATCATGTTTTGTTCCAAGTGTGGAGGAGGCCTGTGTTCCAAAGAGGTCCTGTTCAAAATTCCTTTTAAATCACCATCGAGGCCTCCTCGATGCCCTACTGTGTTCCAGTGAGGTCCTGTTCAAAACTCCTTTCAAATCACCACCTTTCAAATACCCATTTCCATCTTTCGACTGTGATCGAATGGGGGTTTTGGTCATAAAAGAAGGCCACCAGTAACTTTGAACCTATCAGGCTCTCAGACATGAGGCCAATCGATTCGCAAAATATGAGGCTCCGTTAAAATCTGCGACCAGCCCGAAGCAAAGCCTTGCACCCGCCCGGCTAGCTCAGTCGGTAGAGCATGAGACTCTTAATCTCAGGGTCGTGGGTTCGAGCCCCACGTTGGGCGTATTTATTAGCTATCTCTCTTCCCAACAGGTGGTCTCGGTTTTCAGCGCGCTGTACACATTACGCTAGTGGAAAACTAGTTTGTCTTTGCCGGAAACGTCCAATTGTGCTTTTTTATAACCTGACCCAGTGGCTGACTTGCCGCCGGTCTCTGTGGCGCAATTGGTTAGCGCGTTCGGCTGTTAACCGAAAGGATGGTGGTTCGAGCCCACCCAGGGACGATGGATCTTTTGTTCCAAGGGGTGGAGGAGGCCTGTGTTCCAAAGAGGTCCTGTTCAAAACTCCTTTCAAATCACCATCGAGCATCTGTGGTGTGTGGATATAATGGTGATGTTTTGTTCCAAGTGGAGGAGGAGGCCTGTGTTCCAAAGAGGTCCTGTTCAAAACTCCTTTCAAATCACCATCGAGCATCTGTGGTGTGAGGATATAATGGTAACGTTTTGTTCCAAGTGGAGGAGGAGGCCTGTGTTCCAAAGAGGTCCTGTTCAAAACTCCTTTCAAATCACCATCGAGCATCTGTGGTGTGTGGATATAATGGTGATGTTTTGTTCCAAGTGGAGGAAGAGGCCTGTGTTCCAAAGAGGTCCTGTTCAAAACTCCTTTCAAATCACCATCGAGCATCTGTGGTGTGAGGATATAATGGTGATGTTTTGTTCCAAGTGGAGGAGGAGGCCTGTGTTCCATTGAGGTCCTGTTCAAAACTCCTTTCAAATCACCATCGAGCATCTGTGGTGTGTGGATGGAATGATCATGTTTTGTTCCAAGTGGTAGAGGAGGACTGTGTTGCATTGAGGTCCTGTTCAAAACTCCTTTTAAATCCCCATCGAGCATCATGTTTTGTTCCAAATGGTAGAGGACACTGTGTTCCAAAGAGGTCCTGTTCAAAACTCCTTTCAAATCACCATCGAGCATCTGTGGTGTGAGGATATAATGGTGATGTCCTCCATCCCTTGTTTTGTTCCAAGGGGTGGAGGAGGCCTTTGTTCCAAAGAGGTCCTGTTCAAAACTCCTTTCAAATCACCATCGAGCATCTGTGGTGTGTGGATGGAATGATCATGTTTTGTTCCTAGTGGTAGAGGAGGACTGTGTTCCATTGAGGTCCTGTTCAAAACTCCTTTTAAATCCCCATCGAGCATCTGTGGTGTGTGGATGGAATGATCATGTTTTGTTCCAAGTGTGGAGGAGGCCTGTCTTCCAAAGAGGTCCTGTTCAAAATTCCTTTTAAATCACCATCGAGGCCTCCTCGATGCCCTACTGTGTCCCAGTGAGGTCCTGTTCAAAACTCCTTTCAAATCACCACCTTTCAAATACCCATTTCCAACTTTCGACTGTGATCGAATGGGGGTTTTGGTCATATAAGGAGGCCACCAGTAACTTGTAACCTATCAGGCTCTCAGACATGAGGCCAATCGATTCGCAAAATGTGAGGCTCCGTTAAAATCTGCGACCAGCCCGAAGCAAAGCCCTGCACCCGCCCGGCTAGCTCAGTCGGTAGAGCATGAGACTCTTAATCTCAGGGTCGTGGGTTCGAGCCCCACGTTGGGCGTATCTATTAGCTATCTCTCTTCCCAAAAGGTGGTTTCGGTTTTCAGCGCGCTGTACACATTACGCTAGTGGAAAACTAGTTTGTCTTTGCCGGAAACGTCCAATTGTGCTTTTTTATAACCTGACCCAGTGGCTGACTTGCCGCCGGTCTCTGTGGCGCAATTGGTTAGCGCGTTCGGCTGTTAACCGAAAGGATGGTGGTTCGAGCCCACCCAGGGACGATGGATGTTTTGTTCCAAGGGGTGGAGGAGGCCTGTGTTCCAAAGAGGTCCTGTTCAAAACTCCTTTCAAATCACCATCGAGCACCTGTGGTGTGTGGATATAATGGTGATGTTTTGTTCCAAGTGGAGGAGGAGGCCTTTGTTCCAAAGAGGTCCTGTTCAAAACTCCTTTCAAATCACCATCGAGCATCTGTGGTGTGAGGATATAATGGTGATGTTTTGTTCCAAGTGGAGGAGGAGGCCTGTGTTCCAAAGAGGTCCTGTTCAAAACTCCTTTCAAATCACCATCGAGCATCTGTGGTGTGAGGATATAATGGTAATGTTTTGTTCCAAGTGGAGGAGGAGGCCTTTGTTCCAAAGAGGTCCTGTTCAAAACTCCTTTCAAATCACCATCGAGCATCTGTGGTGTGTGGATATAATGGTGATGTTTTGTTCCAAGTGTGGAGGAGGCCTGTGTTCCAAAGAGGTCCTGTTCAAAATTCCTTTTAAATCACCATCGAGGCCTCCTCGATGCCCTACTGTGTTCCAGTGAGGTCCTGTTCAAAACTCCTTTCAAATCACCACCTTTCAAATACCCATTTCCAACTTTTGACTGTGATCGAATGGGGGTTTTGGTCATAAAAGGAGGCCACCAGTAACTTGTAACCTATCAGGCTCTCAGACATGAGGCCAATCGATTCGCAAAATATGAGGCTCCGTTAAAATCTGCGACCAGCCCGAAGCAAAGCCCTGCACCCGCCCGGCTAGCTCAGTCGGTAGAGCATGAGACTCTTAATCTCAGGGTCGTGGGTTCGAGCCCCACGTTGGGCGTGTCTATTAGCTATCTCTCTTCCCAACAGGTGGTCTCGGTTTTCAGCGCGCTGTACACATTACGCTAGTGGAAAACTACTTTGTCTTTGCCGGAAACGTCCAATTGTGCTTTTTTATAACCTGACCCAGTGGCTGACTTGCCACCGGTCTCTGTGGCGCAATTGGTTAGCGCGTTCGGCTGTTAACCGAAAGGATGGTGGTTCGAGCCCACCCAGGGACGATGGATGTTTTGTGCCAAGGGGTGGAGGAGGCCTGTGTTCCAAAGAGGTCCTGTTCAAAACTCCTTTCAAATCACCATCGAGCATCTGTGGTGTGTGGATATAATGGTGATGTTTTGTTCCAAGTGGAGGAGGAGGCCTGTGTTCCAAAGAGGTCCTGTTCAAAACTCCTTTCAAATCACCATCGAGCATCTGTGGTGTGAGGATATAATGGTAATGTTTTGTTCCAAGTGGAGGAGGAGGCCTGTGTTCCAAAGAGGTCCTGTTCAAAACTCCTTTTAAATCACCATCGAGGCCTCCTCGATGCCCTACTGTGTTCCAGTGAGGTCCTGTTCAAAACTCCTTTCAAATCACCACCTTTCAAATACCCATTTCCATCTTTCGACTGTGATCGAATGGGGGTTTTGGTCATAAAAGAAGGCCACCAGTAACTTTGAACCTATCAGGCTCTCAGACATGAGGCCAATCGATTCGCAAAATATGAGGCTCCGTTAAAATCTGCGACCAGCCCGAAGCAAAGCCTTGCACCCGCCCGGCTAGCTCAGTCGGTAGAGCATGAGACTCTTAATCTCAGGGTCGTGGGTTCGAGCCCCACGTTGGGCGTATTTATTAGCTATCTCTCTTCCCAACAGGTGGTCTCGGTTTTCAGCGCGCTGTACACATTACGCTAGTGGAAAACTAGTTTGTCTTTGCCGGAAACGTCCAATTGTGCTTTTTTATAACCTGACCCAGTGGCTGACTTGCCGCCGGTCTCTGTGGCGCAATTGGTTAGCGCGTTCGGCTGTTAACCGAAAGGATGGTGGTTCGAGCCCACCCAGGGACGATGGATCTTTTGTTCCAAGGGGTGGAGGAGGCCTGTGTTCCAAAGAGGTCCTGTTCAAAACTCCTTTCAAATCACCATCGAGCATCTGTGGTGTGTGGATATAATGGTGATGTTTTGTTCCAAGTGGAGGAGGAGGCCTGTGTTCCAAAGAGGTCCTGTTCAAAACTCCTTTCAAATCACCATCGAGCATCTGTGGTGTGAGGATATAATGGTAACGTTTTGTTCCAAGTGGAGGAGGAGGCCTGTGTTCCAAAGAGGTCCTGTTCAAAACTCCTTTCAAATCACCATCGAGCATCTGTGGTGTGTGGATATAATGGTGATGTTTTGTTCCAAGTGGAGGAGGAGGCCTGTGTTCCAAAGAGGTCCTGTTCAAAACTCCTTTCAAATCACCATCGAGCATCTGTGGTGTGAGGATATAATGGTGATGTTTTGTTCCAAGTGGAGGAGGAGGCCTGTGTTCCATTGAGGTCCTGTTCAAAACTCCTTTCAAATCACCATCGAGCATCTGTGGTGTGTGGATGGAATGATCATGTTTTGTTCCAAGTGGTAGAGGAGGACTGTGTTGCATTGAGGTCCTGTTCAAAACTCCTTTTAAATCCCCATCGAGCATCATGTTTTGTTCCAAATGGTAGAGGACACTGTGTTCCAAAGAGGTCCTGTTCAAAACTCCTTTCAAATCACCATCGAGCATCTGTGGTGTGAGGATATAATGGTGATGTCCTCCATCCCTTGTTTTGTTCCAAGGGGTGGAGGAGGCCTTTGTTCCAAAGAGGTCCTGTTCAAAACTCCTTTCAAATCACCATCGAGCATCTGTGGTGTGTGGATGGAATGATCATGTTTTGTTCCTAGTGGTAGAGGAGGACTGTGTTCCATTGAGGTCCTGTTCAAAACTCCTTTTAAATCCCCATCGAGCATCTGTGGTGTGTGGATGGAATGATCATGTTTTGTTCCAAGTGTGGAGGAGGCCTGTCTTCCAAAGAGGTCCTGTTCAAAATTCCTTTTAAATCACCATCGAGGCCTCCTCGATGCCCTACTGTGTCCCAGTGAGGTCCTGTTCAAAACTCCTTTCAAATCACCACCTTTCAAATACCCATTTCCAACTTTCGACTGTGATCGAATGGGGGTTTTGGTCATATAAGGAGGCCACCAGTAACTTGTAACCTATCAGGCTCTCAGACATGAGGCCAATCGATTCGCAAAATGTGAGGCTCCGTTAAAATCTGCGACCAGCCCGAAGCAAAGCCCTGCACCCGCCCGGCTAGCTCAGTCGGTAGAGCATGAGACTCTTAATCTCAGGGTCGTGGGTTCGAGCCCCACGTTGGGCGTATCTATTAGCTATCTCTCTTCCCAAAAGGTGGTTTCGGTTTTCAGCGCGCTGTACACATTACGCTAGTGGAAAACTAGTTTGTCTTTGCCGGAAACGTCCAATTGTGCTTTTTTATAACCTGACCCAGTGGCTGACTTGCCGCCGGTCTCTGTGGCGCAATTGGTTAGCGCGTTCGGCTGTTAACCGAAAGGATGGTGGTTCGAGCCCACCCAGGGACGATGGATGTTTTGTTCCAAGGGGTGGAGGAGGCCTGTGTTCCAAAGAGGTCCTGTTCAAAACTCCTTTCAAATCACCATCGAGCACCTGTGGTGTGTGGATATAATGGTGATGTTTTGTTCCAAGTGGAGGAGGAGGCCTTTGTTCCAAAGAGGTCCTGTTCAAAACTCCTTTCAAATCACCATCGAGCATCTGTGGTGTGAGGATATAATGGTGATGTTTTGTTCCAAGTGGAGGAGGAGGCCTGTGTTCCAAAGAGGTCCTGTTCAAAACTCCTTTCAAATCACCATCGAGCATCTGTGGTGTGAGGATATAATGGTAATGTTTTGTTCCAAGTGGAGGAGGAGGCCTTTGTTCCAAAGAGGTCCTGTTCAAAACTCCTTTCAAATCACCATCGAGCATCTGTGGTGTGTGGATATAATGGTGATGTTTTGTTCCAAGTGTGGAGGAGGCCTGTGTTCCAAAGAGGTCCTGTTCAAAATTCCTTTTAAATCACCATCGAGGCCTCCTCGATGCCCTACTGTGTTCCAGTGAGGTCCTGTTCAAAACTCCTTTCAAATCACCACCTTTCAAATACCCATTTCCAACTTTTGACTGTGATCGAATGGGGGTTTTGGTCATAAAAGGAGGCCACCAGTAACTTGTAACCTATCAGGCTCTCAGACATGAGGCCAATCGATTCGCAAAATATGAGGCTCCGTTAAAATCTGCGACCAGCCCGAAGCAAAGCCCTGCACCCGCCCGGCTAGCTCAGTCGGTAGAGCATGAGACTCTTAATCTCAGGGTCGTGGGTTCGAGCCCCACGTTGGGCGTGTCTATTAGCTATCTCTCTTCCCAACAGGTGGTCTCGGTTTTCAGCGCGCTGTACACATTACGCTAGTGGAAAACTACTTTGTCTTTGCCGGAAACGTCCAATTGTGCTTTTTTATAACCTGACCCAGTGGCTGACTTGCCACCGGTCTCTGTGGCGCAATTGGTTAGCGCGTTCGGCTGTTAACCGAAAGGATGGTGGTTCGAGCCCACCCAGGGACGATGGATGTTTTGTGCCAAGGGGTGGAGGAGGCCTGTGTTCCAAAGAGGTCCTGTTCAAAACTCCTTTCAAATCACCATCGAGCATCTGTGGTGTGTGGATATAATGGTGATGTTTTGTTCCAAGTGGAGGAGGAGGCCTGTGTTCCAAAGAGGTCCTGTTCAAAACTCCTTTCAAATCACCATCGAGCATCTGTGGTGTGAGGATATAATGGTAATGTTTTGTTCCAAGTGGAGGAGGAGGCCTGTGTTCCAAAGAGGTCCTGTTCAAAACTCCTTTTAAATCACCATCGAGGCCTCCTCGATGCCCTACTGTGTTCCAGTGAGGTCCTGTTCAAAACTCCTTTCAAATCACCACCTTTCAAATACCCATTTCCATCTTTCGACTGTGATCGAATGGGGGTTTTGGTCATAAAAGAAGGCCACCAGTAACTTTGAACCTATCAGGCTCTCAGACATGAGGCCAATCGATTCGCAAAATATGAGGCTCCGTTAAAATCTGCGACCAGCCCGAAGCAAAGCCTTGCACCCGCCCGGCTAGCTCAGTCGGTAGAGCTTGAGACTCTTAATCTCAGGGTCGTGGGTTCGAGCCCCACGTTGGTCGTATTTATTAGCTATCTCTCTTCCCAACAGGTGGTCTCGGTTTTCAGCGCGCTGTACACATTACGCTAGTGGAAAACTAGTTTGTCTTTGCCGGAAACGTCCAATTGTGCTTTTTTATAACCTGACCCAGTGGCTGACTTGCCGCCGGTCTCTGTGGCGCAATTGGTTAGCGCTTTCGGCTGTTAACCGAAAGGATGGTGGTTCGAGCCCACCCAGGGACGATGGATCTTTTGTTCCAAGGGGTGGAGGAGGCCTGTGTTCCAAAGAGGTCCTGTTCAAAACTCCTTTCAAATCACCATCGAGCATCTGTGGTGTGTGGATATAATGGTGATGTTTTGTTCCAAGTGGAGGAGGAGGCCTGTGTTCCAAAGAGGTCCTGTTCAAAACTCCTTTCAAATCACCATCGAGCATCTGTGGTGTGAGGATATAATGGTAACGTTTTGTTCCAAGTGGAGGAGGAGGCCTGTGTTCCAAAGAGGTCCTGTTCAAAACTCCTTTCAAATCACCATCGAGCATCTGTGGTGTGTGGATATAATGGTGATGTTTTGTTCCAAGTGGAGGAGGAGGCCTGTGTTCCAAAGAGGTCCTGTTCAAAACTCCTTTCAAATCACCATCGAGCATCTGTGGTGTGAGGATATAATGGTGATGTTTTGTTCCAAGTGGAGGAGGAGGCCTGTGTTCCATTGAGGTCCTGTTCAAAACTCCTTTCAAATCACCATCGAGCATCTGTGGTGTGTGGATGGAATGATCATGTTTTGTTCCAAGTGGTAGAGGAGGACTGTGTTGCATTGAGGTCCTGTTCAAAACTCCTTTTAAATCCCCATCGAGCATCATGTTTTGTTCCAAATGGTAGAGGACACTGTGTTCCAAAGAGGTCCTGTTCAAAACTCCTTTCAAATCACCATCGAGCATCTGTGGTGTGAGGATATAATGGTGATGTCCTCCATCCCTTGTTTTGTTCCAAGGGGTGGAGGAGGCCTTTGTTCCAAAGAGGTCCTGTTCAAAACTCCTTTCAAATCACCATCGAGCATCTGTGGTGTGTGGATGGAATGATCATGTTTTGTTCCTAGTGGTAGAGGAGGACTGTGTTCCATTGAGGTCCTGTTCAAAACTCCTTTTAAATCCCCATCGAGCATCTGTGGTGTGTGGATGGAATGATCATGTTTTGTTCCAAGTGTGGAGGAGGCCTGTCTTCCAAAGAGGTCCTGTTCAAAATTCCTTTTAAATCACCATCGAGGCCTCCTCGATGCCCTACTGTGTCCCAGTGAGGTCCTGTTCAAAACTCCTTTCAAATCACCACCTTTCAAATACCCATTTCCAACTTTCGACTGTGATCGAATGGGGGTTTTGGTCATATAAGGAGGCCACCAGTAACTTGTAACCTATCAGGCTCTCAGACATGAGGCCAATCGATTCGCAAAATGTGAGGCTCCGTTAAAATCTGCGACCAGCCCGAAGCAAAGCCCTGCACCCGCCCGGCTAGCTCAGTCGGTAGAGCATGAGACTCTTAATCTCAGGGTCGTGGGTTCGAGCCCCACGTTGGGCGTATCTATTAGCTATCTCTCTTCCCAAAAGGTGGTTTCGGTTTTCAGCGCGCTGTACACATTACGCTAGTGGAAAACTAGTTTGTCTTTGCCGGAAACGTCCAATTGTGCTTTTTTATAACCTGACCCAGTGGCTGACTTGCCGCCGGTCTCTGTGGCGCAATTGGTTAGCGCGTTCGGCTGTTAACCGAAAGGATGGTGGTTCGAGCCCACCCAGGGACGATGGATGTTTTGTTCCAAGGGGTGGAGGAGGCCTGTGTTCCAAAGAGGTCCTGTTCAAAACTCCTTTCAAATCACCATCGAGCACCTGTGGTGT